>NW_008795533.1:548844-568902 GCF_000699145.1 Aptenodytes forsteri
CGTCGGCTCGCCCCGCCGGGGGAGAGGCACGCAGCACGCTGCGAGGCCGGCCTGGCACAGCCGGATCCTCGGGCTGAAAATAGCCCTTTTTCATCTGCTTTGGCGGCCCTGGCGATAGTCTTTGCTTCCCGGCTCGCGGTGTGGAGGGATGGGGCTGGGTCTGTGTTGGCAGCAGCAGCCAGGGGCTGCGGCTGCTGGTGGAGCTGCCCCGCTGTACAGTCGTGGCTTGGCCGTTTGCAGTCGCTCCGGGTGAAACCCGAAATAAAGACCTACATTTGGAGGAAGACATGCTCTCACACTGCGGGTTCAGACCACTTGGAGAAGCATGTGCCACCCAGGTGTGTTTGCTGGAAGCCCAGCCCACGGGTTGCAATTTTTAACTCGAGTGATCAACCCGTTGTAGGAGCTCCACTGCTGTCCAGGCTGCTGGTCAAGGGAGCGTTTGGCATGTGGAGCCTCTTGCTGCACGGAGTCTCTTCCCGTGTGTGCCATCTCCAGCTTGCTTCTTGTTCCCATCAGTGACACAAAGATAATCTTTCTTTTTTTTTTTTTTTTTCTCTTTCTTTCTTTCTTTCTTTTGATTTTGGAGGGCACTCTGGCTGATTTATTTGTGATGATCAAAGGACATATCCAAGCTCTGATCCAAATGGCACACTGCCTTCTTTAGACAGTTTGTATCGTTTTTAAATCTGAAACGGCCAATTTATTCCTCTTTGGGAAACACCTTGGGAGCAGGCTGCAGCGACGGCTTCTCCTGCGGGCCCTTAGCGGATACCAATATTTCAGCATCCATTTAGCTACGTGCTGCACTGATAGCCTGGTGCATGGGTTACCCACTGATTTGAACCCAGGGGTTGTGTGCTTGTGCACAGACTCCTGTGGTGCGGGCTGTTTGTCTACCGTGATGCTGTAGGACGGCTGTCAGCTGTGCAGAGCAGTATCCAGGTGATGGGTGTGGTACAGGCACCCAGGATAGCCTTCTCCCCCGCCATTCGCGATCCTGCTGCAGCGCAGCACTTTCTCTACGCTGTGACATTCCCGGCTGCTACCGGCATAATGTGAAACAACACAGAGGATAATGAAATATAAAAACTCTGTTACAATGGCTTTATTTATAGAACAAGGCTTTGAGGGGTTTGGGTTTGATTTTTTTTTTTCCCTGCAGTTTATGAATTGCTCCCGTGCGAGGCTGGGTAGCCTGGATTGCTGGTAGGTGTGACTGTAAATTCCTTATGAACCTTGGGAGATTATGTGTAGATGAGTGACCATCCTACTGTATCTGGACCACATTTCCCACTGTGGGCTGCCAGGATACTTCAAGTGCCTTGTAAGCCAGAAATAGCCACCAGGGGCAGTTCGACAGGCAGAGCTTTCACTTGGTGTTCTCAGTACTTACTGCCTTATTAACACAATTTATTTGCATTGAAAGAGGTCTTTCCATGCTTATTCTTTTATAAAATTTATTTTTTAAAAAAACAAACACAAACCCCTGTAAGATGAGAACATACACCAAGCTCAGAGACCACTTACTCACTGATGTGAGAGCAGCTTTTTCTTTTTCTTGAGAGAAAACACCATTCATCAGTATATTATTCTGTATTTCCTTTCTGTATGTTCATTTTGTATCAAGGGGCTGCAGCATTTCCTGGGCTTGGTCCCCCCTTCCCCACCAGGCAGCACATACCTCAGACCTATATTCTGTGGGACCACCAAAGGGTGTGTTTGGAGAGGTTTTCTAAAGAGGAGGGTCAGGGCAAAAAGGTGGAGGTGCCGTTGCACTGCTCCGTGCCTGGGTGTTGTATCAGTGCAGATGTTGTTGTGTCCCTGCTGGTTCTGTGATGTTTTCCCCACTAAGAGCGCTAGAGAAAGCTGGTCCAGAAAATAAGTTAATTAGAAGCGGCGAGAAAGCCGCCGCTGCTCTCTCCACTGCTGTGGCTTGTGGGCAGCATGTGCCTGTGCTGCTCGCCACCAGCACGGGGAGCATGGCAGTCCTGTCTTAACAAGCCAGGTCCTTCATTAATTACCTCCATCCCATGTTCAGGTGCTCTGGGCTTTGCTTGAGTAAAAAAAACTCCTGGGAGCCTATGCTGTTCATAAGTGCGAAGGTCGGTAGTGGGAAGGAGCAAGGGGAGGAAGGGGACAGGGAAAATCAGTTGAGCCAGAGCCTCAGCACAAAGGACAAGGAAGATTGCAAAGAGCTGAGCTCTAATCTCTGCTCTGAGCCTGCACACGGCTGCTGTGCCAGTTGCTCACGCAGCTCAGTCCTGCCATGCTGCAGGGTGCATCCTGGTGGAGAGGCTGAAGCTGCAGTCCCAGTGCAGGATTCACCCTGCACATCCAGCTGGAGGCGGAACCGAAGGGAGAAGAAAGGACTTGGTCTAATTAGGTGTGCATTCTCTTCCCCTTGGATTTGCAATGCTTTCTGCTGCTGTCACCTTCATTAAGACATATCTCTGAGTGCCAGGCTCTTCTTTTGATGTTCCTAAAGAGGTTTAGTTTTATGCAGGAGGCACGCACACAGTGGGAGTATCCTGTAACACTGCAAAGAGGTGTCGTAAGAGGCAGCATCACAGTATGGTGCCTGCAAAGGCTGGGAATTGCACTAGGGCTTCTCCCTCCTGTCCATGCGGAAAGCTTTGTGCTGTATCCTAGACCCAGATGGATCTGTCTGGGATTTGTGAGTAACAGGGTTTCAGGGCTTCTCCATCACAGACACACACAGAGGTGTGGGAGGGAGGAGGGAGGCTTATGATCTACAAAGCCCAGCCTCTCCTCCCCTTTCATGCCTGTGGTTGCAACTCCTGGAGGTTTCCAGAGACTGAGGGAAAGGGAGACAATTGTACTGAAAAGTCATAATCAGCTAAAAGAAGCAAAGGGTGGATCCTTCCATCTTTGCACAGAGATGCCAAAGCAATTCATACAGACTTTGATAAATGTGCAAACTCACCTCAGCCTGCGCTGGTGTCTTATTACGGCTATCAGGACACGCGGCAGCTTGAGTTTTGGGTGATAATCATAATAATGATTATCCATTATGGTGCTGTTCAGTGATGTTATGTAGACTCAGAGCAGAGTGGCGTCAAAGTGACACAGATATTTCCTGTGGTGTGTGTGCAGCATGCATGGAAAGGCCCTGCCTGTACGTAAGGCAGAACACATCTGCATGTGGTGTTGCACAGACTCTGTCCATATTTACTTTGCTTTTAGAGAGGTCCTGGAAGTCAGGGCTTCTGGAGTCTGGTCTTGGCCCTGCTTCTGACTTCTTTGTATCCTTGACCAGGTCAACGAGCCTTTCTGTGATTTAGTTTCAGCTTTTCCAGCTCTAACGCTGGGAGAGTGATGCTGAGTTGTCTCCTGAGGGACCCCAAATATGCTTAAAGGTCAGTCCAGAGCTAAAACGTGGAGGTCTGTGCAATTGCAGATCACTTCTTTAGCAGTGACACAGTGTCAGGTGACAAGACCAATGATATTCTCCTTAGGGGTGTTGCTGCATCAACAGCAGGTTTGTCTCTCTGGCCTGGCCTGCCTTCCTCACAACCTTTGCGTTGTAGCTTGGAGCTGATCAATACCACCAGCAGATTTTGCAGTATTTATTGTTCCTCTCAAGTCTCTGCTCCTGGAATCAGGGGATTAGAAAAGTACTTGAGTTTTATTTTGTAGCCTTCCTGGTTGTCAAGAAAAGCAGAAGCATTACACAAGCATGTGCAAAACATTGAGGAAGTTGGAAGCAAGAAAGTACTCCAGTGCTGTGATTTTTAGTGCAGTTTCTTGGTAGCTCAGTAGTATGAGACATCAGGCTGACGGCTGGCAAGTAGGAGGCTGCAACCCTTCTTCCCCAGCCAGCCAGCAGTGTTAGGGTCCTCTCTGCATAGGTCAGGCAAGGCAGGGCTTACAGAATATTTGCTTTCATAAAATCATAGAATAGTTTGGAAGAGATATCTGGAGGTATCTAATCAACCTCCTGCTCAAAGCACAGCTAATTTCAAAGCTAGATCAGGTTGCTCAGGGGCTTGTCCTGTCAAGGATGGATGTCATCTCCAAGGATGGAGATATCCTCTCCTCCTCCATAGCTCAGACTTCTTGGCCTGTCTGGCCAAGGCTGCTCAAGCCCTTTGTCGCCTGGCCTGGGTCAGGACCATGAGTGGCCCATGTCCCTTTGGCATGGTCGGGGTACCTCTTGTCTGTCACTAGGCATGGCAGTGGTGGAGCAGGAGTGATGGTGCACGTAGTGCCTAGGTCCATGCTTGATGGGAGTAAGTGGTTGTTCCTGTGAGTTCAGGAGCAGGTGTTGAGGGGGATAGCAAGGAGGACCTGAGAGTGGGGGTCACAGTCAGGGTCCCTGGCAGGGACACTCAAGAAGGCAGCAGACACTTCCAGACATTTCTGTCTTGCGCCCGTGTGTTTGCTTTTCTGACTGCATTTGGGGATGAAGCCCTTGGACGTATTTTCTGTATACTGGTTGCAGCTCTCCCAGCATGGTGTCCCACATCAGTGTTAGTCAAAGCAGAGTTTCCCAGAAACTCTTTAGTCCTCAAACGCACCCTGTGCTGGAAGCCTTTCCTGGACACCATGCAGTGGCAGACACCTCTCTGAGGACATGGTTTAGCATGGCCAAATCCCAGAATCCTGGAGGTGCTGGTGGGACGGGCCTTCTGGAGGGTCCAGACTCCCACCCTGAGCAGGGCTATTGCTAACGTCAGGTCAGGTCTGCTGTGGCTTTCTCTAGGCAAGCTTTGGAAACCTCCAGTGATGGAGAGTTGCTGGCCTTTCCCAGCACTGGAGCTGATTAAAAAGCTTTTCCTAATGTCTGAACTGAACCTCCCAAACTGCAGTTCTTGACCACGGCTCCTTGCTGTGTCATCTGGCCTCACAAAGGTGTGTTTGGCTCTGTCATCCTTATAACTGCCTTTGAGTAGCTTTGGGCTGCAATGAGATTGCCCCTTCACCTCCTCTTTGCCAGACCCAACCATCCTAACTCCCTCCACCTGACCTTGTAGGACATATACTGTAGGCTTCTGGCCATCTAGCTCACCCTCCACTGGACCTTTTTGGTTTCCCCACGTTAATTTTGGACTCGGGCAACCACAACTGGACACAGCGTTCGAGGTGCAGCCTCCCCAGTCCTGAGCGGAGAGGGGCAGTAACTGCCCCCACTCCACACTCCTCTTTGCACAGCCCAGGATATAGTTGCTGTATCCATAGTAAGAGCAACCGTTTGCTCATATTCACCTTGGTGTTCACCATAGCTCCCAGGCCATTTACAGCAGGCTGCTGCTCACAGTTTGCAGGCTGGTATTGATGCATGGGGTTATTCTGCCCCCGGTGCAGAGCTTTATGCACTTCTTGTACCAAGTGAGTACTTCTTAATACTGTTCCTCTTTCACTCATTCAAAAAGCTTGGACATTTAGGTAAACAGATGCCTACCTGCAAATGAATTTGTTTCTCTGCCGTACTGAAGTGTTATTTAGCAGTGGGTCAGAAACATTTGAAGAAGTCCAGGGTTCCCATCCTGCACTTGGCTTCTCCAAATCACCCTGGTGAATGGTTGTTCCCCGTGCTGCTGCCCAGGTTCCAGTCCAGACAGCTAAGGAGAAGCTAGTCCTTGACGTGGGTTGCCTTCTTCCTTCCACCATCAACATCCTTAAGTGATCAAAGTCCTTTTGCCAAATGATACTTGTTTTGCTGTTTACTTCCTGGAGTTTACTCAGAAAAACTTTCTTGTCCTGCATTTCTGCACTTTATCCAAGGAGCTCTCCATGAAGGTCTGGAGAGCCTTTATTGTCAGCTCTGCTTTGATCCCCATCCACAGCTGCAATTCCACATGGAGATGAAAAAAGGCCCAGAGAAAGCGAATGCAAATACACCAGTAGAGTGAGGTTCACTGCCTGGATGGGAGTTTCCAGCCCATCACAGCTTTGCTCCATCTCGTGGGACTTCGACACATTCCCTCAGACGGCTCTTTGAATCTTGTTGCCTTTTTAACAGTTGTGCTTTCTTTTATCTCTCTGTGTTGCACCTTCCGCTGGAAACAAAGGAATGTTTGCATTCAAATTTGATGCTTTCTTTTCTTCCCTGAGTGCACCGGATAATTATAGCGCCTTGCATGGACTTGTACTAATTGATCAGTTATTAGTGATAATTATAATTTGCATGATGGTTTAGGAAGAAGGGGCACTTCTACAGAGAAGTGATGCTCTAAGATAACAGTTCAGAATTGCTTGCTGGTCAGATCATCTCCTGTGTGCTGCTCAGTGGGGAAATGGGTTAACTTTTTTTGTTGTTGTTGTTAAGAACAAATCTTTTGCAAGAACCATCTGGCTGCTAAATTCTTCTCCTGAAGCTGTGCAGTTTGCTGGGAGTTCATTTGTGTCTTTAGCTACTAAAGAGAAAGTAAAAGTGACTGATTAGTCTAAGACTGGAACCATTCACATCAAAGTGACGGATTTTGTGAGCTGGATTTGGGAAAGTGTTTAAAACTGGTGTGTTTTCATTAAATTTTGAAGACTGTGGGCAGAACTATGCTCTCAGCACTCCAGCACAGCTCTCAACTCTGTACCCTGCGTTGTTATGTCAGAGTGAATTGTGTGGCTGTTAAAATTTGTGTGTGCTTGTTTGATGACTTTAAATACTGATTTTAATTGTGCGTCTTTCTTAAGGCTGTGAGTGATGATCAGAGCCACGTACAATACCCCATGTGCATAACACAGCAACGTGCGCAGGGAAGAGATGTGAACTCAGTCTGACTCTTAAGCAGAAGGGAGGAGGGAGAGGAAAGGAAAAAAATCTTTGGAGGCCCCAAATTCAGCTTTCCCTGCTTCCAGGCACCACGGGGGGCTTTGTCAGAGACGTGCCATCAGCTGCCGGGCAAGTTGGGATTTCAGAAGCCTTTTGCGAGTGCTGGTGTCAGCTACATACCCTCCTCTGACAAAAGGCATCTTTTGAAATCCTAAGAGCAAATACTGAGTTTGTTAACATTGTATTTGTCTCTGCAGAGAAAAATGATCACCTGAAAGCCACTGGGACCTTCAGGACTTGCGCATCTCGACAGCATCAGCATGTTTCTGGGGGCGGTGGGAAGTTGCACCGCGAGCAGCTGGGGAGCAAAACCGTCTCCCTGGGCGCAGGTCCCTTCCCAAGCGCACGCGTCCAGCATGGATCTGGCTGTGATTAATGCTTTCCATGCCTGTGCAAACATGGTTAGCGTTGGCTTTACACTAGAGGGCTGTCTGTCCCTTTCCCTTCAGAGAAAAGGCACGAGTCTGTGCGCTGGGAACGCTCTTGTCGTTCACAGTATCCACACAATTTGACAGTGGCCTGTTTTGTCAGGTGGGTAATGTGATGCCGGCTTGTATTTACTGCTCACCGCCTCTCTTCGTGCTGCACAAGAACATCTGTGTCCTGGTCTGGCGGGCACTTTGAAGCTGTTTGTCTCAGGTGAAGTGAAGCCTTTCTGGGTTTATTGCCGGGCACTCTGTCCTCCTGCACAGGTCAGCAGCGTTTTTGCAAGAACTGGCAGGCTTCAAACTGGTGGTAGTCTTCTCCTCCTGTTTGTTCAGGCCACTTTTGCTGTCAGGTGTAATAACACCGAGTGTTAGGGCAGGGGCTCGCTCTGGGTTTCCAGGAGTGTGGCATTTTCTGCTGCTGCCCTGTGCTTGTGAGGAGCTACAGCCCTGAACATTTGCACATCCAGTTCTGCAAGCTGTGGAGTGCACCCAGGCGGGAGGTGCTTTGGAAATCGCTACCCTGGGGGCAGGAGGAGGGTCTTCAGTGTCCTAGGGCTGAAAAAGATTTGGCAGCTTTCGTTTCATAAGCTCAGGTGGGATGGCTTCCTCTGGCTCTTCGGCTAACAGCAGGGCTGGGACCTCTGTGGGGACCTTGGCCACCACGAAGGCCAATTGCTTTGGGTCCACACAGGCACTCATCTCACAGGCCTGTTTAATTCTGTCCCCACTCACCTTTGTCTAGACTGGCTTTAACCCTGGTGAAGATGGAACTAGCTGAGGTTTGCCTCCGCTTAACAAACTTGGTTTGAATTCAGACCTTTCCTTAAAGCGTTATGGCTGCCTGGAGAGACGCAACTGCAAACACAAGCCCCTCAGTGACTTCCAAGTGCATTGTGCCAGCTGCGTTCGGGGCATTTGTTTCCGTTCCTGGATGCCTGTGCAGTCAATGTTTGGCTTGGTTTGGGCAGAAGCGATGTTAATTGAGAGCAGCCAAGTCCCTTGGCCTTTGCTAACAAGGGTCTGCTTCAGCGAGCAGGGCTGGAGGTAGGGGGGGATGCGGTGAGGTGGCCGGGAGCCAGCGGAGGGGAGGCACTGGTGGGAGGGAGAGGGGTGCTGGGCACGGTCTGGGGCTGCGTCCTGCACACACTGAAGTCCAGACGTTGGTTCTTTGTCAGCAGCTGATTTATCAAGTTCAGGGACTTCTCTCCCTCCCTCTTTTCTCAATTTGCAGCTAATATATCCTGAAGGGAGGGGGGAATTAATAATGGTAATTACAGCAGCTCACAGTCCTGAGCAGTAGCATTAACCACATGCATAGTGATGGATGGTGGGAGACTGCTCTGCCACGAGGAAGCTGGACGTGGAGATGGCCTCTTGGACCTGCTCTCCATCCACCACCCGTGGGCTGGGACAGCAGCTGCTGCCAGATGTGAGGCAGGAGGGGGATCGGCAGTGGGAGCAGGCTGACATCTGCTGTCACCTGAACTCAGGGCAGGGATGTCCCTGGGCTGAGCATCAGAGATGAGCCTGTTTGCTGCTCAGGTGTCACCTGCTGCAGGCAGGCATTGCCTTGCTGTCTCTGCTCCTGGCCCCGTCACCTGCTGCGGGAGAGCATTGCCTGACTCCTACTGTCATGCAACTGCCTTGCCTTTTTGCTCTGGCCCTGCTCCTCTGCCTAACACCCCTCTGCAGACCTTGCCCTGGGGTCTCCATGGAGCATGTAAAGATCTGCAGAGCAGCCCAGCTCTTTCCAGAGACCAACAGCAGTGCATGACCAGCGTGGGATTTCAGTGTGAGAAGGCAGCGTGCTGGTGCTGCCTTTCCCTGCCCATGGTGTGGGACGTTCCCTGCCCACGCACTAGCAGCCCAGCTTTCCAGAGACCAACAGCAGTGCATGACCAGCGTGGGATTTCAGTGTGAGAAGGCAGCGTGCTGGTGCTGCCTTTCCCTGCCCATGGTGTGGGACGTTCCCTGCCCACGCACTCAGCCAGGCTGGTGTGCAGGGTCATTTGGGAAGTCCCTGGGGAGCTGCCCAGGCTGGACTGGTGGGCTGCATCGCTCCATCCCAGCCCCTGCTCCCTCCACATTTGCACTCCTCTGTGGAGACCGACAGCTGCCGAATCCCTCGCTTGGCTGGTTCAATTTCAGTCTACAAAATGAATTTTAGGCCCTCTGGGTAAGACAGCAAAGGGATTCTGACCGCCAA
Organism: Aptenodytes forsteri; assembly: GCF_000699145.1. Taxonomy (NCBI): domain Eukaryota; kingdom Metazoa; phylum Chordata; class Aves; order Sphenisciformes; family Spheniscidae; genus Aptenodytes; species Aptenodytes forsteri. Next base: position 558,275 of record NW_008795533.1, read on the forward strand.
GCCTGTCTGGGCATTATGGGGGTGTCAGCTCTTGCAGGCTTTGACGTGTCATCTTTAAGCCTCAATTTCTGACATCGTGCGGTGAAGTGAGACTTCAGCTGGGGCTTGGAGGCAGAGCCTGGCCGAGGGCCTGTGGCTTGCACCTAAGACTGGAAGAGGTAACATCTTTGGGTTTGATGTTACCCACAAGACAGATGAGCCATCTGTCCTGGTCTTTTTAGGAAGGGCCATTTCTAACACAACATGCTGTTTGCTGCTGGGGCACTGGCTGTGCTCCAAGGGAAATGCGGTGTCTGGAAATTGGGCAGCGGTTATTTAAACGGTGTCCCCCCAGGTCAGCGAGCACTATTCTGGTTTTCCTGAGGCTGCATCCTCTCCTGTGTGCAGCGAAGGGTGGTCCCAAGCCCTGGGAAGAGGCTCTGTGTGGGGCTGGGGTTGCTGCCGGCGCTTGAGCACTGCGCCTGCTCGGGCTCCGTTTTCCTGCTCGACGAGTGGTGTTGTGTCTGAATAATGGGGCCTTTTTCTCCCAGGTTGGAAGGGAGCACCAAGGGAGCAGCACAGCCAAAGAGAGACATTTATGTGAGTGGCAAAATCAATGAATCTGAGCTGCCTCCTGGGAACCAGCCCAGAAGAGACTGACTTTACTTGGCCATGGCTTTCCAGTGGGAAATGCTCTTCTTTTGCTGTATTTATTTTTGGCTTTCCTAGTGTTTTGCTAGGCTTACAATTAATCCTAAGCTTCTGGGTGGCCAGCTGGGCTGCGGGGACAAAGTCTTCTTCAAAGCAGTTTGCTTGGTCATTTCCTGGGGACCTTGGATTTACGAGGAGCTTGAGAGAGCTTGACCTGGGTCCACCTGGGGCATGCGCACACGCTGCTTTTGATGGAGAAGAGGTATCTGTGGCTGCAGCCTGCACGGGGAAGGGGGTGGAGAAGCCACTTGGCACTCTCCCATCAGATGGACAGGGAATTTGCTCTCCCCTGGGAGAGGTGGCAGCCAATATGTTGCTGCTGGGAGCTGGCACGTGGGGAGGGGACCAACTGTGTGTCGCTGCGTGCATGAATTGGTAGCAAGTTAGCATGGTGCATGTTGCATGGGTGTTAGAGCTGGGCTTGCCCCTCACCCAGGTGCACCTGGCATGTTTTTATTGTCATGAGGATCCCCCAGAACAGACTTTGCCTGCTCCAGCCTTGCCACCTGTGTAGCATTATGTGAAATGTCTCGGGATTGCGCTGTGATGGATGGGCTGCAGGGCTGGCAGGCATTGAGAGGAGTTGTGCTGGGCTCCCTGGGACTCCCTCCACTGCACAGTCTCTGTCTCCAGTCAGTGCTGGAGGGGGATCCCAACCCTCTGACGTATTCAGTGCCTGCCTTCTGAGCTTGTTTTATTGGCAAACACCCAGAGGGTGCCAGCCAAGGCAGCTCTCTGTGTGCTGTGGACTCATTTCCCTGCCTGCACCCTCTCCCCTCCTCTTGCTGCAGCTGAGATGGACCCTCTGGAAGTGTTTGAACTGTGTTGGTTTTGGCTGGGTTTCTGAGCCTTTCTAGTGTGCTCATCTCTTCCTAAAATGAAAGCTTCACTGCTGCTCATCTGAGCATGACTCCCTTGCCATGCACGTTTGTGCCCTGTTTCTCGCTCATAAAGCCACCCCGTAAGGCATGGGCTCAATGGGGGAAAACTGCTGATGTCAAAACTCCTAAAAAGCCCAGTGATGAGTTTGGGGTTTGCTCCGCTCACTGTGTGCCGGTGGGAGATGGGCATAGTTGAGTTTAGGCGTCTGCTGCTGTCTGCTGCAATGCAGACAACGTACGGACCAGCAAGTGGAGCACGGGGTTGCCTGGCCAGGGCGCGAGGTCCAGCTCTGCTGGTCACCTGCTGTCAGGCAAATGATTTAGTGTGTGACATACAGAGGCCACGGGCCAGCGGCTCCCACTGCCCCTGTGTGTGACCGAGGCACGCAGCCCCTCCTGATAAATCCTCGTCAGCATATCGTTGTCTTTCTCTCCAGAGAGGAGGGTGACAGTCGTTATGTCTGCCTCTCCCCTGCCTGTCCCCACATCCCCTGTGTTCAGAAGAGACTGACTGCAGACTGAACATCCACAGGGGAGGAGATTGGGCAAACTGATGGCCTGCAGTACTGCAGGTACTGGGTCCAGTTGCTCTGAACCTGGGGAATGCAGCGCTGGCCTGCTAAAAAAGACATGTGAGCTCTCCCTGCATGCAGGGCTGGGGCAGAGCAGGCATTTACTGCTCTCTCTAAAACTGAGAGATCCTGTGAATTAAAGGAATGAACCTGACACTTGGCACCAGGAGACGTGGGAAGTGATAATGGGAGACAGGGCTATAATGGCACAGGAATCTCTCAGTATGATGGGAGCTAAATGACGTGGTAAGGAAAATTGCACCTCGTTGTGAGTGTCAAAATCAACGGAGAGGAAAAGGAGATGAACAGTGTTTGCAAGTGCACCCCAACAGCTCCTGTAAAAAAGCCTTGACCCACCTTTGGCTCAGGCTGGAGTCTGCCTGCCAGAGCAGCTCGCATGATCCCCAGCTCCCCCCTCCTGCTTCCCCCAAACCTCTCATGCTTGGGAAGGATGAGGTGATCGGCAAGATCAATCATTCAGGCCAAGTGCACACTCATGCAGCCTTGCAGGGGTCCTCCAGGCCTTTCTGGATTGTGAGGCTTTATGCATGGTTGTAAGACCAAAATGCCCATCGCGGAGTGTGGACGTGCCTGGATGCATGATGTGCGCACATGTGCACGCATGTGGAGCTATGCGAGCAGAGGCCATACGTGTGTTTGGACAAGCAAGCAGGGCATGGTGAGTGCTGCACGAGCGGCTGCCTTTGTTTCTATCATGGGACAGGGGTGAAAATGATCATGGGATGAGCACACGGCTTGTGAAGGGGAAGGGCCTGCAGCTTGTTTGTCACCCAAAAGAGACAGGAAAATCAGAGCCACGGAACAAAAATAATGAAATAAATGGTTATGCTGAATACAGGCTAATGACGGGCTCCGCCAAGCATCTGGGCAGCAGTCAGCACTGCTATCTGTTGCAGGGGCTGAGCCCCTGATGGTTTTGGAGCTGATGAGGCAAGAGACTCAGCACTGAGAAAAGCATAGCGGTGTTCCCTGTCCTCACCTGCACGCTGGGCTCCAGGGGAGCTGGGAGCCTGGTGCACATCTCGGTGTGGGGCTCTGGCAGCCAGAATGGGAGCATGTGTGAAGGGGGATAAAAACTGGATGAGGAGAAAATGGAAGGTCTGTATGTAAATCAGTGGTGCTTCCTCCCTTGGAGAACCATAGTTCCTTCCACCCCCTTCTCTCCAAAAAGACCTAAATTACTGAGGACACAAAGAGAGTTTGACATGAAGAGAGCTCAAAGGGGCTGGAGATACCTGATGTCAAAGGGAGATGGAAAAGATGGGCCAGCATATAGGAGAAAGCACAGTGACAAATGGCACAGGGAGGATAGCTTGGCTGTTGCTTCTGATACAACAGCCAGATGGCAACACACTGAAAAGCGTAGGAGGAGAGTGTTTCGTTTGCAGGAGAGTCCTCCAGAGCTGCCTCCCACAAGGTCTTGCTGAAAGTCCATGGAAGGTGCAGCAAGGGCCACGTATTTATATTTTCAGGAAAACATCCAGCAACACCAACCTGCAGGCTCTCCCGCTTCTGGCAGGGATGGAGGAGAGCTGAGGCTACGAGACAGCCCTGCTGCCTGCAGGAATGCAAAGAGGGGTCATCACCAGTGCCCACCAGAGTAGCTCCTTCTGGAAAACCAGCAGCTGGTGCCACCAGCCTCGGCATTGACCCTGTTGTCTCCTCACCCAACAGTTCTGGGTGCAGGTGCATCCTCACGACCTGCTCCCTCTCAAGCATTGCCACCTTGGTTTCTTGCTTCAGAGGAGCTTGCTAAGGAGATGAGAGAGTGGGTTATTCTTCAAAGCATAACACCAACATCTGGAGGAGCAGCAACAAGGCTTGGGAAACAAAAGGCGGTAGGTAAAGATGAATATTGAATACACATTTAGCAATGGTGGATATACATTGCTCAGCGTTACCGAAGGACTGACGCTGAGCTACATGGCATTGCTGAGCTGGGAAACAGGGTGGTCCTGTGCCCACACTTCAGGGGAGGCTCTCTGTTTCTCCCACCATGTGTGCTGCCAAAGAGTTTCTCCCTGTGTTTTAGTAGCTTGTGGCTGAGCCTGAGCCTTCTCCCACAGAGAGCCCTCCCTGACTGCTGCTTTGCTTCAGCATAGCTGAAGCCAACCCTTCCCTGTCGGGTGATTCACTCGCGGCTTGTTCATTTGAATTTGTAACAGTCCTTCTGCACACACTATAAAGAGTATTTAATGTGCAGCATTTTGCTGAGCCTGTAGCCTTTGGAGCTTTTTGTGGAGACCCTTTGTGGCCTCCCTGGACACGTTATTGGAGCAATACAGTCCCAGGCACACTGTTGAAAGCAGATGTTATGCTAGTTAATACAGAAGTGCCTCCATTGCTTCTTCCCAGGATGCATCCAGTCCTGGCTGCTCCTCAGATGGGATAATGGAGGTAATGCTAGCTTCCTCCTCAGTGCCCCGGGCTGCTCTACAGATGCGTGGCCAAAACTTCGTCCCCTCCACTGCTTGTGGTCCTTTGGTTTGTTCTCTCTTAGAACTAAAGGCCACTGTGGAGAAGTTGCAATGTGCTACCCGAAAGGGTTCCTCAGCCCTGGTGGGCACAAGGGTGTTTGTGCTCCCTGTGCAGCAGGTTGGCAGCAGTTCATCCTCAATGGCTGTCTGGCTCTTCAGAGCAGCACCGGGAAATATGCAAATTTAACCTTTGAATTTACTGTGCTGTTCTTTTCCTGGGAAATGTCACTCAGGGCATCAAGCTGGGAATGCCTGGTCTCGGGAGGGGAGTGGGCATAAGTGGCATATGCTCTGTCTCTGGGGATGCATCCGGCCGGCCCACAGCATGGGGCGCTGGGTGCCCCAGGGAGTCTTTAGGCACCCCCTGTGAGCAGGAGCGCCCATGCTCTGGAAGCGCTGGGAGCTCACGTGCTCTGCCTTTCTGTCAGCAGAAGCCGCCCCGAACCGATGTGATGTGATGGGTGGAACATGTTTTGGTGACTTGAGCTGGCTCCTGAGTGACGTAGGGAGGATTATGTCCCCATCGCTGGGTGTTGGGCGGGGGAGCTGTCAGCAGTGACACATCTCACAGCGGCGAGAGCAGCTCGTGGGAGCCAGTGCCTGTGCCAGAGAGGGCTCCTCTGCCTCAGGGGGAGGGGAGTGCTTGCAAGGTTGGATCCAGACGATGCTGCTGCGGCAGGAGGGAGCTCCCCGTTCGGTTGAATGTGCAGCAGACAAAGAGCTGAAGGGAATCCCAGCTGTCAAAGTTAGCAGTGACTGATAGGACTGTTCTAGCTTGGACCAGAGACTAAGATGGAGTTTACAGGCTGCCCCTGGGAGGTACCTATGGAACAAAAAAAAGGTGTGATTACAGTGTGGGCAGGAGTGACTGTGCAATAAGATGGATTTCAGCACAGGTGAATAACCAAAGACTGTGTCAACATCCCTGGAGGGCTTTGCCCTGGTTGCTGGACCGTATATGCCAAAGCCTTTCCTGCCACAATAGCTCTGTTGCTTTTATGAGCTTCTGTCAGCATGGATATGCCTATCTGCAGCTTTTCCACCATACCTATGTGGTCTGTGCCAGGTTCAGGCATGGCTTTGGGGAGGCAGAATACACCTGAAGAGCACTGTGAATGGCTCTGGTTGTGTGGCCCTGGTGCAGAGTGTTCCCTGCAGCTTTTTGCAGAGTTATTACAGTTGCCAGTACAGATCTGTCTTTGTTTAGGACAAATGCTTCAGGGTCAGCAGAGCAGGAATTCTCAAAGAACAAGCCAAGGTGTGCAGCTGGGCTCTCCTCCAGGACCCTCCGATAACAGCCAGCGTGGGCAGCTCCAGGCTAGCAAGACCCTGAGATAACAGAGCAGAGTGCAGCCTGCCTTCACAAGCGTCCCTAAAAATAGCAAGGCAGGATGTCCATGTGATGGGTTTCAACAGGAAAATAGATTCATCTCCGAGCTCCCAGAGGGGTTTTTGGAAACAGCAGAGAGTAAATAAGCGTTTTGAAAGTGATGACAAATACCTTGGAGGTGCCCTTCCAAGCAGCCTTAACTGTTTGAAATTACACTCACATCTCTAGCGGCTCTGAGAAGGGGAGCATGAGGCCCTGAAGATCTCCAGATTACTGGGCTCTTATTTGCTTGGGTGCTAATTAAGAGAATGTCAAAGCTCTGCTATGTATTCTGCAACTCTGTAAATTCAGATAAGAGCTATTACAAACCCATCACAAGGTGTATTAAAATCTCCTTAATTAGTAAACAATAAACACAGCAGTCTCTGGGAGAAGGGCTGTGAGCACTGGAGAGGAACACAGGCCAGGGATGGACACCAAGTCATGGAGCAATGAGATGAGGTGGGGAGGATGCTGCCCACTCAGTCCTCATCCCCCAGGAGCAAGGCAGTGCAGCAAAGGGAGTCGTGTCAGGCTCCGCACGGGAAAACTGCTGGTCTCACAGCTGATAGCTGAGGGCTCAAGCTACTGCCAGAGCCCTTGGTTTTGCCAGATGTTTCCCTGTGGCTGCTTGGGGACTGAGAAAGCATCACAGTCTTTGTCTTGGCAATGTGGATGGAAAACTCAGAGCAGTGCAGGGATGGGTTTCCCTGTCCTGTGCAACCTGAAAGCATATGGCTGATGGTGGGTGTTACCCAAGGGACACTGGTTCAAGCTCCTGCGGCAAGAAGAGGGCCCGGTACCAGACGTATCCAGAAGAGACAGCTTGCCCCAAGGCTACGCAGGCATTCTGGACTGAAAGATGCTGGATTATTTACACGAAGAAGAGTGGCTCCAAATGGAGATGGAGATTAGAGTGTTATCACCTCACAGCTATGGCTTGCATGGAGCATGCTTCTGACCCCACTGGCTAACTGGGATCTCAACTGGCCCAAAGCTTGGATGAGTGCCTTGACCACTGGGGCAACTTTGGACTTTGCATGCTCCTTGACCAGAATTACCTTCCTCTTCCAGAGACACCCCTTCCTGATCAAGTTTTCTTGAAACTAACACTAATATATGGAGCTTCCACCATATTCACATTTTCTGATGAAAAATCGCCTCTCAGAAGGGGAGTCCTCACTTGCCTGAAGACAAAGGACGCTGGGGTTTGAGCTGCAGGTGTGGTTAATACACAGATGCAAGAAGGAGGTGGGTTCCTGGGTGGGGAACTCAAGTCCTGAGTTGTGGTGGGTTTATGTCCCTGGAACGGTATGCAGAGAATTGTCCTATTGCAGATGGACCAGTTCAAGGAAATCCCATGGGTGGTTCTTTCAGGGAACTTAGGTCCTGAGAACAGGGTCTTTATCATCTGCTTGTCCTCTGGGAGCTGGCAAGGAAGGTCCACAGGCTTTCTAGTGACATGGAGCAGTTTCCTCTCCTTTGTCTCCAAATCTTTTTGCAATAGCTCACTGAGGAATATTTCCATTTCAGGAAGCATTTCCTCTCCCAGATCTGGATGCTGTGCTGGTGTCACCCACTTCTGTGATATGCTGCCTCTGGAGACATAGCATTTCATTTCACATTACTATGCCCGTACCTTGGGAAGAAGTGTCAGAACAAGACAGACCTACTCCTCTGCCCCTCTTCTCCATGTTCCTCTTCTACCAGATGGGCTGGGCTTTCCTGGTCTCCACTGTCTTTAGGACATTAAGGGCAATAGCTAAGAGGGACATAGCATTACTACTGGGTGGGAGTGAAGTCAGTAAAAGGAGGTAGTCTGCTTTTACTAAAGCTATCTCAATTCATGTGTTGGCACTGATGGAGCAGTTTCTTCAGGAGGAAGAAGGCAGTTGTGTCCCTTGCTTGGTGGGTTCAGAGGTCTGAATGTCCCTGACAAGGTTTATTACTTGGCTGATCCTGATAATGTGATGTTTGAGCCCATTGTGAAGCACGCCTTGTCCAAACTGCCTTTCATTCCCTGCGGTACTCCCAATTTTTGTCAGTTGAGGGTTGATGAGGCGATGTGTGTGACAAGCGTCTGGGTGCTTCGCTCACAAATCAGCAGGGCTAAAGGAGAACTCACCAGGCAAAGGAGCAAAACCTAAATAATCCTCAGATAGCATCTTAAAGCCCTGACAGGCTCCAGTCTCCTCTATAACAGACTCTATTCTCCACCTGCCCTGGGGCAGAAATACTGATCTGTCTTCTGCTGGCTGTGCCACCAGACTGTTCAGCCCCTCATAAACTCATGTCCTTCAATGTCCGTTCCTGGCACCTGCACCCTCTCCTAACCATTCCCTGTCCTGGGTGAGCACGTGTCATGCTGCCAGGTCTCCTGGCCCCGCGGCACCTTGCAGGGCAGCTCCGGCAGCCATGAGTTTGTCCCTTACAGACAGAGGTTGGGACCTCGGAGTCTGGCCTGAAAATAGCAAAATACATACAATTGCTGTGTCTCCGTAAAAAGACTCTGTCTAGTTTGAGGCTTCACTGCCTAGACGGAGAGCGGGCGGGTTGGAAAGGAGCAGGGGGGTTGCGCGGTGATGGCACTCACATGTACCTCTCCAGCTGTGCTGACTCAGCTGTCTCCAGCTGTTCCCGAGGCAGCTGTGCAACACGCTAAGTGGCCATGTCCCTTATCCCCAGCAAGGGGACCCTAGGGGGTCACCCCAGCCCACCTCCTCGGGTACCTACGCTAAAGGTTTCCAGCCACCACTATCTACTGTAACTCCCTTTCCAGGGAGGGTGACAGGTCCAGTTTCAGTGACCCAAGACTGGGGCACCCGCTCTGCTTGAAAGCTGTGCTGTGGCCTCGATGCACCCGCAGCATCATCAAAAGGCTGGATGGGGAGTGGCAGAGGGCTTTGCATAGGGGCTGCGCATGCCGATGGGTCTTTCACAGGTTACTGACCAGGTTAAAGCACTCCAGCGTGTCTGCCCCGGCACTGCGTAATGCTCCCACACTGTCTGCCCTGCTAAGAAATTACTTCAGCCGGCTATGGCCAGCCAGGCATGTGGGAACAACTCTTGCTCCAGCTGCAACCCAGGGGCTGTTGGAGGAGTGCTGGGGCAACAGAGCTGTGCCATCAAACCTGGGACAGAAGAGGATGCACGGGCTGGAGCAGGGACCGTGGGGCTCTGGCTGGAGAGCTTTGCCTCCTGGATATGCCTTGGGCTGGCAGGAGGGGCTGGATGTCCTCCAGAGCAAGGCGAGGGGAGCCAGGCCCCTGTGCAGGGCCAGAGGCTCTCCATCCCATGTGCTTTTCTCCCCAGGCTGGCTAAAAAGTCTGCATAGAAGGTGGGTGGCCCTCCATGCACCCTTGGAGGTTAGCCCTGCCACCAGGGAAGCCTGTACAAGCCAAGATGGTTTCTTGGACATGCATCCAGCATCAGAAGCCGCGGGCTGCAGGGACGAAGGGGTGTCTGTCCCCATTCCCATCTTCCTCGTGCTGCTTTGCTTGGCTCTGGAGATAGCCTGCTTCTCCACGTCTGCCGTGTGATATCTGATCTGTGTGTAATGTCTGCTGGTCCCTTGCTGTCTGAGGAGAGATCTTAGCACTGCTAAGGTCACGTTCATCTGAATTGCCACAGACCTTTCTTGCATCTCCAGAGACAAGGGACCTCAGTGGTGGCTAAGCTACACGTGAGACAGTCCAGTCCTGGGGGAAAACGGGGTAACCCACGTGCAGTCGAGGAGATGGTGGCTGGAGCTATGTTTCGACCGTGAGTCTGGGGGGCTCCTTGCAAGCACCCTGCCCCTGGGGCTGGGTCATGCCTGGGAGGAAAGCGGTGTGCTGTGTCTGCTGTTGTACTTGTGAGCTGGTGGTGTTTGGCGAGCAGTGAAGGAATAGCAAAGGCATCACGGATGGACTAATTCTTCTGGCATTCATCTGAGGAAGAAGAAATGATGGGGGAACTAACTCCTGGCTTGTCTGTGCAGAGGCGCCTTTGCAGGGAGCTCGGCTGCAAAGTTCTTGCACGCGTAGCATCCTGCGGTGCGGGTATGGGCGCATTTGTGACTTCCCTGCCACAGCCCATGTGTGCACGGCAGGACTGACAGGTCTCCCATATCTGACAATATATTGCAGTTGCACGCATCCAGAGCTGGAAGACATTTTGGGTGAGAGCTGCAACTACAACAGAGCTGCCTGTGCTCTGGGGTTTAGGCATTTCTTCCAAAATTCATTCAGGAGCAAACATGTGAGCTGCTTGTGCACATGTCTAACTGCAGCTGTAAAGGAAAGCAACAGAGATTTCAAATGGCACTGCCTGTTTTACCAGGAAGAAGTGTGTCTTATTATAATTGCCTTACTTATTTGGAAGAAAAAACCCACTGTAGTTAGAAATTCAATATAGAAATTACTAGTTACTACCCTCTGTAGGCTAATTTTGAGGGTAGAAGAAGAATGAGGAATTTAATGCACGCTATAATGAATGTCAATCTTCTCTCTTAATGAATAGGAATCACAGTTTGCTGCACATTGTAGGGAAATGAAAAGCATCCAAAGTTCAATTCACTTTTTTCTTTTTTTCCTTTCTTTCTTTTTTTTTTTTTTTTTTTTTGGGGAACTAATTTAGG
>NW_008795533.1:568925-571882 GCF_000699145.1 Aptenodytes forsteri
ATAAAAGAAAACCTATAAGGTCTATGGGAGCTTATTGTGGATGAGTAACATTGAAGGCACCCTCATAAAATGCATAATGCAGTTCGTAATCCTTAGCAGATTCCCTTTTTTTTTTCCCTTTCTTTCTTTTTTTTTTTTTCTTCTAGAGACATAATATAGTGCACAGCAGATGGGTACATTCATTTGTGAACGCTAAGTATTTTTTTTTTTTCTTGAGAGACATAATATAGTGCACAGCAGATGGGTACAGGGTACAGTGAACGCTAAGTATTTTTATCTCTCACTGTACAAGTCAAGGTTTTCCTTCAGCTGAGCTTTGTAAAATTTCCTATACAAGCCGAGGCATGTCACTTACGGAGCTGGATCCTTGAGAGCAAAGTGGTTTGTTTTTTTTCCCCTCCCTCCTGTAGCACTTCTTGAGAGACATAATATAGTGCACAGCAGATGGGTACATTCATTTGTGAACGCTAAGTATTTTTATCTCTCACTGTACAAGTCAAGGTTTTCCTTCAGCTGAGCTTTGTAAAATTTCCTATACAAGCCGAGGCATGTCACTTACGGAGCTGGATCCTTGAGAGCAAAGTGGTTTGTTTTTTTTCCCCTCCCTCCTGTAGCAAACCATCCAGACAATTAAAAGCAGAGATGACCCAGCTTGTGCTTGATATATGCTTGCTATTCTCAGGCATGGTTTTGCTTGCTGGATTCGCAGAGGAGTGTGTGTGTGTGACTCTTGTGCAGTTAGGTCCCTCGGAGGGAGCACAAAACCCCATCCTATTGCTGCGCATGAAAGCGGTACCTCTGCCTGCTTTCTTAGCTGCTTCCCTTGCCAGCAGGGATCCCCCACTGTGAGCCAAAGGACGAGTTTGTGGCAAGAGCTTTAAATTTGAAAGGCCGACGTAGTTAGCATGGGACAGCCTCGTTCCTAGCTGTGGAGGCTGTGCAGAAATTCATGTTTAATAGCAAGGAGACGGTGGACTCTTCAGCATGGTCCAGCTCCGTGGTCCACAGGACCTTCATCTGCAAGAGCTTGCTTTGCTTGCGTGATGCTCTGGAGGAGCAGAGCATCTCGATCTCATGAGGGGGAGGATATCTGTGGAGCAGCAGAGCCTGTATCAGGAGCCCTTTCCTAGTCCCTGTCCCAGTGGTGCTGTTCCTTGGCAGCTTTGTCACTGAAGGAGAACCACCCTCCAGTGTGGTTCAAGGGACCTACTGGAAGTTGCTGAGCTCCTGTCAGTGGTCTCCGTTAAGCCAGGCTGGACATTTATATGCCTTTCCCTATGGCTCCATTAATATCATAGCTAGCTTGGAGACAGTTTTAGGAGACCTTGCTGCAGCCCATGGCTAGAGGCCAGCAGCTGGGTGTTGTGGTTGGCAGCAGAAGGCTTGGTGGACATCTCTGGTGGTGGGGCCAGGGTCCTGAAGTCCTCTGGCTGATGCTGCTGGGATGGCTGAGCAAGTCTTGCTTGTCAGTCTTTCTAAACAGTGGTGCGTCACTGCTACTGGTCCCCTGGCTTGTTAAGGGTTATTCCCTGAGCCTGGATGGCCTTTAGGATGAGATCTTGACTGGCTTTTCAGATTTCTCCTTGCATCTCTCAGGGTTTTGAAGTCACAGCACTTGTCTGCATGGGAGAACCACGCTCACCTGAGGTCCAAGCCAAGCCCCAGCCTGGCCTAGAGGGACGCCAGTGGAGAGTGCCCCGTGGGCACAGACCCATATTACAGCTAAGGTGATCCATGGACTAAGAGCTGCAGAAAGGACCTGTGCCTGCTGTGAGCGAGTCCATTTTGATACACTGCATTTTCTTCTAGTTCCCTGAGCTGAACTGCCTGAATGCTCTCAGAAAGGAGCTTTATGGGGATCAGCACCCTCAGATGACCTGTCTGTCAGCCTTGCAGATGGGGCAGTGCATGCTGAGCCTCTCTGAGGGTTGTGGTTTGGCAGGTGGGACCACGTTCCCGCCTGTTCCCCTGTCCCAAGCCTTGCAGTGCAGCCTGTGGGTGCCTGGTGGGCCAGGCTGGGACAATGCTGCCAGTGCAGCCCACCTGCTAAGCCAGTGGTAACTCTGCACTGAGACCTTTCTGTGGGAAAATCCAGACCTCGTGGAGCAGACTCTATGGGAGAGTCTTGGACAGAGGCTCATGAGAAGGACACTCTGAAGACTATGGTTCGGGTCCTCTGCTCAACCTGGTCTCCACTGGACAATGTGCAGATCTTCCTAGAGCCAGCTCATCTGATTTTTGTCTCCCTCTCCTCTGTATGGACAGCAGTTCATGCGGGTATGGCTTTCTGTGATATTGCTTCTCGCACACTGCAAATTCATGCTGATGAAGGTGGTTTAAGGCATGCACTATGCACTGTGGGCAGAAGCTGGAAGGTCTGAGACGGTCCTTAACTCCATGAAGGTCCGTTCCACTAAATCCCACAGTATGTCTGTCTCCTGCTCATTTTGTGACTTCCCTCAGTCTTGAGCAAAGGCAGAGCTGAATCTTTTTTCTGGAGCTAATTCTGCCCATCTTCTGCTCAAAGCCTGTGATTTCCTTGCTGTGCCCATGCAGCTGCTCTGTGGCCTGAACCTGCTGGACTCAGAGGCGAGGGGAAGGAGACTTTGGGGTGTATGTGAGGGTTGGGGGGTACAGGGGTACTACACAGAAGGGCCTCCCCCTGCAGGTACTAGCACCCAGGGCTCAGGCATGAAAGGGTATGGGAGGTAGGGGTGCAAAGGGGGAAAAGGGAATTTTCAGGGGCACCTGGGGGACAGAGCTGAGGGCTTGGCCCCATCAACCCAGGGGTGAGTCTCAGGAAACCTCCCTGGGAAGGGATCATAGAATCATAGAATAGTTTGGGCTGGAAGGGACCTCTAAAGGTCATCTAGTCAAATCTCCCTGCCACGGGCAGGAACATCTTCAACTAGATCAGGTTGCTCAAAGCCCCATCCAACCTGACCTTGAATGTTTCC
>NW_008795533.1:572635-579996 GCF_000699145.1 Aptenodytes forsteri
CGAGCTTGTCCAGGTCCCTCTGGATGGCATCCCGTCCCTCTGGCATGTCGACCGCACCACTCAGCTTGGTGTCATCTGCAAACTTGCTGAGAGAGTGCACGATCCCACTGTCTGTCATTGCTGGATGTGCCAGCGGAGCCTGGTTTGCCCGCTGTGCCAGCCTGGTGTCCAGATACAGATCCCAGAGGAGGAGCTGGCTTGCAGGGGCCATGGGAGCCCCTGTGGCCACTGCTTTGGGAGGTGGAGGAGGGGGAAGGCAGCTCTCTCCCAGGCAGAGGTGCTCTGGTGTAGGTCTGGAGGGTTTCATTGCTGATGTGGTCCTGGGGATCTGGAAGGTGTTTTTCCGTCTGTTTTCTCTCATGTGCAAATGTAAACTCCAGCTGAGCAGATGCCGGCTCTGTGCCAGAGGAGTTTAGAGTTCCACTGTTTTAAAATATTTATTAATGTGAAGATGCAGTTAGCACTTAAGCTGAGGCAATACAGTAGAAGTCTTTTTGTTGGAATGGAAGTTAGTGATGCTGAAAAGCCATTAAGCTGTAAATATGAACTATATTAAGTGCTCAGTAGCAACCTTAAATATCCCTTTGTTGGTTGCTTTGCTTCTGCGAGGCTGAGTGTCTGTTGAGGGGATTACTCACTGCTATTGCTCAGTGGCATGCCCAGGTCTGCCCGGTAGCTTTAAGAGGGGCGTGAATGGCTTTGCAGACGAGATTTCCGGAGCAGCACAGCTCAGTGCTTGCCTTTCAGCGGCTGATTATTCCACAGCTGATCGGATGCTCGCAGGGACTGTGAGTGGGGCGGGATGGCAGAGCAGCTCTGCTCCACCTGGAGAGGCTTTGCTGGGATCTTGTGGTCGCCTGCAAGGGCTGGGCTCACAAACCGCAGGCTAGCGCCTCATTTCTCTTTCCTTGGTTGCTGGTATGTTGCAGAAGCTGCCTGCTTGCCCTCAAGTCTGGCAGACCCCGGGCTGCATTTCCATCTTGCCCTGGAGGCACCAGCACCAGGACAGAGTGAGTCCAAGGCAGAAAGGAGGCTCTAAGTGAGATGCCGCGCAGCCTGTATAAGTGCTGCCTGTGGACATGACTCCCAGGCTTCCTCATTCAACCCCTGCTGAGGAGCTTCTTCCCATCCAAATGGGCTCTTTGCCTAGTACGGCATCAGCCCTGATCCCCTCGTCCTTGCAGATCAGTCAGAAGAGGTGGGCTTTTCTCAGAAAGTGCTGCCAGAGCTCAAAGCAAGTGTCAGCAAGTCCCTTGTAATCACGCTGCCTCTGAGCCTTCCCCTCTCTCCATCCCTCCTTGCAGACTGCTCACGGGGAGAGTGATAAGGGGAGGGATGGGGTGGTGCTGACCGTCCTCAGTGGCCCGTGGGTCGTGACTGTGCTCCCTAAGCACCTGCTCAGCACAGGGCAAAGCAGAGAAGCAGAAGCCCTTGTGGTGCTGTGGTATGAACCCTCCTGCTTGCCTGGTGTCCTGCTGCGGTGCCAGCCCAGCTCTGCTGCCCGGAGTTTAACAAACCTTGTAATTTCTGCCTGAGCAAGGGCTTGGCTTTTCCTTGGACCTGTGTATCTTGACATGCTGAATCCCAGTAGCTGGTTTTGGGTGGATTATCCCAACCAAAAGGGCTGTCTGGACAGCCTGCTCTGCATCCTTCACAGCCCTCCCACAGACTGTCTGGCAGCAAGGCACCATGCGAAGCAAAGGGAGGCAGCCTGGCCATGCAGACCCTGCCCGCATCCACTGTTTGGCTGTGTCCTTCTGTGCTCCAGCCCAACAGTGGCGCTTGATTTAGTAAACTCCCTTTACCCAGGAGAGCTCGTATTTCAAACTTTAAAGCCAACCTGAATAAAGATTGCAAAAATAAGAAACCCCCACTCTGGCTGCTGAGAGCATGAAGCTATATGGATTTCTTAGGCAATTAAATTTTACATAGTAGAGTAACTAGACCGTACAAATTTAAAGAGCACCTGGAATATGCAGGCATATTCTGAAATTTCTAATCTCATATTTCAGCCCTAGACCATTAATCTGTCACATTTCTTGCCTCTATTTCTGTTCTATCCACACTGCTTCAGAGTTGGGATATCGCTGGTAAATGCAGCTCTTCCACATTCGCCTCTAGCTCCTGTTCTGTCAGGTGCTCCTCCCCTATGCATGAGTACCTTCTCCTCTTCAGATCCTGTGCTCAGTATCATGGTTTTTTGGAGGAGAATGGAGCACAGCTTCTCAGGATAGCTTGTCACTTTGCCGCTACCTTGCTAGGAAGCAGTTCTGCAGCAGAGCTGGGACAGATGCTTGGGGATGGGAGAACCATCTGCAGAGACAGCACAGACCTTCCTGGGGAGAGGGCGTGCAGCCTCATGACACCGTCATGCATGGGCTGGTGTGCTGGTGGGGGGGCATGGGCTGGGTGGGCAATAGGAGGGATAAGCAGGTGAGGGTGGGTAGGTCACTGAAGAACCCACATCACAGAAACCTCTGGCAAAACCTATTTGCTCACATCCTGCCATCTGCTGGCCTGCTGCTCGGTGGCTGAATGTCATCGCTGTGTGTGCAACCGTGTCTCCAGGTTGCACACCCTCTCATGCCCTTCTGAGCTCCCTGAACACCCTGCTGACCTCTGGGGATCGTAAGCAATGGTGGTCGCTTCCCCTGGCGATTGCAAATGCCCAGCCGGGCTGTGCTCCATGCATGGCGTGCTTCCTCCCCTTTGCACTGATCCCTGTGTAGCGGCCGCCACCTGCCAGCGGCATCCGAGCTGGGATGATGCTGCAGAGCCCTGTCATCCCCAGCCTCCTGCCCAGCCAGCCCAGCTCTGACTTCTTTGTTCTTCCCAACCCCAGCTGGCTCTTGCCTGCCAGCCCTGGCTGCTGGCTCGCCCCCAAGACATGCCGGAGCATGTAATCCCCTTTCCACTGGGCAGCTAATTCTGGTGTGCTGGCCCCTTCCCTGCTACTCTCATCTCTGTGCTTACCCCTAAGCTGCTTTCCCAGGTCAGGTGGACAGCAGCAATATTTCTGCTTGCTCTTCCTGAGTGGGAGGATGCTCTATGCCTGTGCGGAGGTCTGTGACTGTGAGCTGGCTTCAGAAACCATAACTGTTGGTTATTCTTTATTATTTAAAGACTGAGATATAGCCAGTGGGATCTGGCCCCTGAGCCTGGGGAGAATTGGAGGGAACACCTGGATGTTTTCTGCTTTCCCCAGTGCAATGGTAGTGGCTGTGGTTGTCTCACCTTCACGGGGCACCTTTCCTGCCCCGAGTTACAACTTCCTTGTTGGCAAGCAGTTGTAAATGGCACAGCTGTATGAATCCTGCTGCTCTGAGGGCTCAACAGGCTGCATGTCTGGTGAGGAGACAGCTGTGGCAGGCTGATACCCTTGGGACAGCTTGCATTTGTTTGTGCTGTTGCCTTTTGGGTCAAGGAGTTAAAGGGGAGATTTTTCCCTTTAGCCATCACAAGAGCATCCCCCAGCTCTCCAAACGGACTCTTGCGATCTCACTTGGGGTTGCAGATGCCCAGATCTGTCAGAAACAGTAGCTGGTGTAGTTTTGTGCATTGCTCGCAGGAAATCAGTGGGCTCTGTTCAGCAGTAGACTTTATTCTAGCAAAGCAGAGGGCTGAAGTCATGGTTATCACATTGGAGACTGTTTGCCAGAAGATGGTAAAACAGACATAAATTGCAGGTCATATTTATTGCTAAACCTCATCCCTTGTTTCTCCTGTGCCTTGGATAGCTGGACAAGTTGGCAATCTCACCCTTTTGCCACCAAGCTACGGCAGCTGCCGTGGGAGGTCTTGACATCATGGCAGTGCAGTACAGCTCCTGCCAGCCACAGGGGCTGCCTCCATACCCCTTTTCCTGGATTAATCCGGTTCTCTTCAATAGGAATTGTGTCTGTAGGAGCACTGGACATGATGGGGACTTTTGTCTGGGACTCTGGCTGCTTGTAAAATGCCGATGGTATTTAAACAAGGAGCCCCTGTCAATGACTAAGGGAATTGAGACGCTGCTCAGCTTCATCTAAAATAGGTCACGGGTTGAAATGATCATGCAGTGTCCCTGCCAGCCATTTCTGGGAAAAGCCTTGTGCGTTATCTTTGAAATAAGGGATCTTCAAAATGCTTTGTCTCTTTTTGTGCTTCTCTGTTGGGGAAGGAGAAAGCCTGGAGGTTTGGCTGCAGCCCTGTCCCCGAGGTGCTTCTGGGGAAACAAGGACATATGGGGGGCAGCAGGTCCAGGAGGCCATGCCAGACATCCCACCCTCCACGATGCATCCAGAGGCCTCTGTGGGCTCAGGGTCCTTTCAGCCCTCTGCGATGCAGCTTCGTTCAGCCTCAGCTGAAACTGCATCCACCTCTGGGACCTCATTTGAAATCCAGCTAGAGGGAAAAGGGGGGGAAAAAATAAAATTGACCTGTTTTTGTTTGCCTGTGCATACAATCCAGGCTCCTTGGCTGTTTTAAGCTCCTGGCCTAGATTAGTAAAAGATAGGTTATTTTCATGTGGAATTGTTTGGAAATAAAGGCAGGTCTGGGATGTTAATTTGCTTTTTGTTGTTGCTGAAAGAACTGAGGAGCTTTGGAGCCTGGTTGCTCTGTGAGCAAGGCAGGTAGGTTTGTGTTGTTTTGTTTTCAAAACAAAGTTGGAGGGATCTACTTTGCAGAGCAAAATGAGCAAGAATGGAAGAAAAAAATGTGAATGCTATCTCTGGAGAGCTTTAAAAGTCTGATTACCTCTGAGATGCTTTAGAAATTCAGAGTTGACCCTGCTCACTTTGTTTAAAATAAATAAATAAATAAATAAATACCCCTGCCTCCTCATCTGTGGCATTCTTTGTGAGGACTTCTGAAAGACTCTGAAATGCGATGGCTGCTGAATAAATTATAAACACACTTCCTCTGGTAGAGCGCTTGTTTCAGGCTGCACATCCAAAAGCAAATTAAATACTCTTTGGTGTAATTTCAAATGGAGCTGTTTGCTTCATTTTGAAGATTGTGTATTCAAATCACTTATCTTTTTCTCAGGTTACTCAGGAGGGGGCTTTCTCTGGCTGAGAGCCTGGATGCGGAGCTGGCTGGAGGGAGGTGCAGGTGTGAGACGGTGTGTGCTGCTCCGGCTCTGCCCTGGTTGCATCGCTGAGCGCCGAGCAGGGAGCGCTCGCTCCTGCCTCAGGCTGCCTGTGTTTGGAGAGGGCTCAGGAGGCAAATGTTTAAATCATGCTGCTTTTTAAAGCAAGGAAAGCCCAGGTCCCATGCTTGGGCTTTGGGAGGGCTCCCCTGTGCTTCCCTTGCAAGGCAGGGATGGGGCACAGAAGTGTTGCTGGGTCTCCTCAGAGCAGGGATTTTGCTGTAGGGAGCCAGACTTGTTAAACAAGCTCTTCTTGGCTGCTGTGCTTTGCGAGCAGCCTAGAAATGGCTCAGAAAAGAATTGGGCAGGCCTTGCCAGTGGTCCACAAGGAACCTCACTGGAGGGATGTTTTGCAGCCCAGCACTGTCTCAGTGACAAAAAGTCCCTGGGATGTGACACTCAGAAACAGGTGTGATGCTGTGACGCTGCCCCTGCGCCTGCTCAGGGGCCCAGGCCTCCCAAAGCTGTATGGGAAGATGATGCTCCAGCTCTGTGAGTTTGCTGAGCATCGAGCAGCGGTGCTGTACAACGGCAGAGCTGCAGCACCAGCACCTCTGAGCTGCATGTAAGGCCGCCTGGGAGCCCAGGAGTGTGAAATGCATGGAGAAAAGTGGGTCCAGGGCTGCTCTAACTGCTCTAATTCTCCACAGGCGATAGGAGAGGCAATAGCTGAACATTTATACATTAAGTTATGTAGAGGTTATAATAGCACTTTATGTTGTAGAGCAATCCAAGCTGCACTTCATCACCCCTTCTGCTGGCTTTCTGCCTGCGAACTGGACACATGATGTGTCGGTTCCAGCCTGTGTCTGTCCCCAGCGTGAGTTATCAGCTTGATTTCAGAAAAGGCTTTAAGTATATTTAAAACATAAAGGGGAACAGAATCCCCCTGTATCTTCTCTATGAGCAGAGTCCAGTCAGAAATATTACAGATTGATCGGTTTTTTATCTGGGAAGGAGGATGGCTCCTTAACATCATTAAGTGGTGACCTTTAAAACTCATATTCTCCTGCCAGCTGGATCGGGCAATGGATGGAGCAGAGACGGATGGCGGCGGTGGGGAATAAAATCAATTGTTTGCTGAGATCAGTGTGTGTGTGTTTTCAGTGGCGTGGAGGTCCCTGGGCCACTGTTTACCGTCCCTTACTGCACATTTCTTTCTTACAGCAGAATAAATTCTGTTTGGTGCCCAAGACGAATTTTCAGAGTCATATGTCATGTTTTACAAGGGGCTGACAGCGCAAATTGGGGGAGAATAATGGTGCCCAGCCCTAACTCACCTCAATGACTTTATTAATTTTTCATCCAGAAGCAGATGAGCAGGCTGGGTTCTTGGGGGTGTTTTCTGTTGGGAAGCTGGTCTGCTTAGTTTCAACTTTAAATTTTGGTGTGTGTTAATGTTCTGCCCAGATTAGGCTGTGAGACACACTGGGTGGCAGCACCAGAGCCAGGGGTGAGGCTGCTCATCGGGAGCATGCAGTGGCTTTACACCAGGCTGCTCCAGTTCTAGATCTGGGCCCTGTCCTCTTCAACCCTAGTGCCACCTGCCCTTTGCTTGGGAAAGAGAAGGTGTCAATCCCACAGGGATCTGGGCAGGCTTGCCTTGAACCCTCTGAGTTTATGGCAGCCCATGGCAGCGTGGCGATGGGAATCTGCTCTGTCATGCCCCACATGTGGTCTTGTGTGTTTTAATGCATGTACATTACTGGTGCTGTGAAAACAAGACGTTCTCAAGGCAGAAAGCTGGATCATGGCTGGCAAGTCTTGCCCCGTGTGGCATAGGCCCATGGCAATGTCTTCATGCTCTTGGCTGCCATCTTCCAACACCTGCATCCTCCATGGCTACAAGGTCAAGGCAGGTCCAGCTGCCATGCATGGCAGCGCAGTCCTGCCGGACACAGGACAGCCATTTGCCACAGCCATCCCCTAGTCGTAGAATCATAGAATCATAGAATAGTGTGGGTTGGAAGGGACCTCTAAAGGCCATCTAGTCCAACCCCCCTGCCATGGGCAGGGACATCTTCAACTAGATCAGGTTGCTCAGAGCCCCGTCCAACCTGACCTGGAATGTTTCCAGGCATGGGGCATCCACCACCTCTCTGGGCAACCTGTGCCGGTGTTTCACCACCCTCAGCGTAAAACATTTCTTCCTTTATCTAGTCTAAATCTACCCTGGTTTAGTTTAAAGCTGTTTCCCCTTGTCCTGTCGCAACAGGCCCTGCTAAAAAGT
>NW_008795533.1:581450-640463 GCF_000699145.1 Aptenodytes forsteri
CCAGGATACCTGTCCTTGCTTCCACCCTCTGTAGGCTTCCTTTTTGTGTTTGAGTTTGTCCAGGAGCTCCTTGTTGATCCATGCAGGCCTCCTGGCGTTTTTGCCTGACTTCCTCTTTGTTGGGATGCATTGCTCCTGAGCTTGGAGGAGGTGACCCTTGAATATCACCCAGCTTTCTTGGGCCCCTCTTCCCTCCAGGGCTTTGTCCCATGGCACTCTACCAAGCAGATCCCTGAAGAGGCCAAAGTCCGCTCTCCTCAAGGCCAGGGTAGTGAGCTTGCTGTGCGCCCTCCTCGGTGCCGTCAGGATCTTGAACTCCACCATTTCATGGTCACTGCAGCCCAGGCTGTCCTTGGGCTTCACATTCTCCACCAGCCCCTCCTTGTTGGTGAGAACAAGGTCCAGCATAGCACCCCTCCTCGTTGGCTCCTCTACTACTTGGAGAAGAAAGTCCTGCAGGTATTTGTCACCTGTGCATTTGCAGATGGTCTGGGACTCGAGCTGTCTGCAGATGTGTGCGTTGTTGCTCTTGCCCGAGTTGGCTTTGCCGCAGCCTCACGCAGCTGAAACCTGCATCTCCACTGGGGTGGCAACTTCAGAAAGTCCTGCAGGTATTTGTCACCTGTGCATTTGCAGATGGTCTGGGACTCGAGCTGTCTGCAGATGTGTGCGTTGTTGCTCTTGCCCGAGTTGGCTTTGCCGCAGCCTCACGCAGCTGAAACCTGCATCTCCACTGGGGTGGCAACTTCAGACCCATTGCAGCGCAGCCCCCCAGGGGTGTCTGCACCCCTCTGCTCCCCCCAGTCTGGCAAGTCCAACCTCCCAGGGTGGGCAAATCAACCTTACATGCCATGTGCTTGGAGGGCTCAGTTTGCTGTGTCCCCACAGACATGGGTTCATGTAGACTAAGGTGGGCTCTGTAAAGTGGGTCCAGCTCTTGTGCTGCTGCCCACAGCTTGACTCAGTGCCTGGCAGGAGAGATGCCCCAGGGGAAGCAAAGAGCAAAGTGAGAAGGAAGAAGGTGAAAGTCTTGTGTAGAAGGGGTGTAACTCTGTGAGGGGTTTCTGCTGCCCCAGGGCAGTGGGTGACCGGCGGATCCTGTTCCCGTGAGGATGCGGTCAGCGACGTTACTCCTGCCAGCAGCCTGGAGCTGGATCCAGGAAGGTAAACCCCAGTTTGGTCTCTCTGTTTCCATTTCTGTTGCCTGCAACCCTGGAGCTCCCAGCGCAGCCTGGAGCATCCAGGCGGGCAGCGGGGCTGGCGTTTGGGATGTGGGGAGGATGATACAGGGCAGAGTGAGCTCAGGCAGTCTTGGTGGAGTGAGGGTCAGCTCTGGGGCTAGAACCTGAGCACAGACACATGGCATAAGGCCACAGTGACCCACTTACGTCTGGTGGAGGAGGGGAGGAACAGGCTCTGTGCTAGACCAGAGCTGTCTCTGCTCTTGCCAAGACACGGTGCAGAGTCATTACAGGGTAACGTGCTTTCAAAGATGAGCAGGGAAGTGCTGCATCTTTTTTATGGCCCTCTTCTTTGACCTCTGAGAGGCAATGGTGAGGACTTGGTGCTCATTCCCATGCATTCAGCGCAGTGGCAGTTTGTTGTTCGACAGCGAGACAGTTGCTCATCCAAACGAAGGCACGGGGACAGTGGCAGAGAGGAGCTGCATTGCAAGGAGGGGTGACAGGTCCTGGGGAGAGTGGGAGTAGCACAGAGACCAGCTTTGGTCTCCCCTCCCTTCTGAGGAGAGAAATCGGGGTTTTCCCCAAGCCCTGAGCAAATACAGCAGTTGGCACGGCTGCTCTGTGCCCCTGAGCTGGGGTGCGTTTACTCCTCGTCCCAGGGCCATGGTTCCCCAGGGAAGTGAGGACAAGTGTACCTGTGTCTTCAGTGAGGCTCTGCCTGACTTTGGGATGTCTTTGCAGAACTCAGACAGCCCTTAAAGCAAAAGGTTACCTAATTTATAGTCCCTGGATTTATGGGAGGCATATATCAAGGGAGAGCATAATAGCTTTCATGTGGCCCATCAGCAGAGGGAGGACCATCCTGAAGTCACTGGGAGCAGGGACAGCTGCAGGATCATTCACCAGTGTAGCTTCTTTAACTATGTCACTTCAGGAGCAGGGAAGAGATGATTCTGCCACTGCCTCACAGTGGTGTTGCAGCTTGCTCCACGCACTGCTTGCAAGCAGGTGTTGAGTCTGTGCTGGGAGGAAGCTGGAGGTGGTATCCAAAGCCCCTTGGCTTCTGGCAGTGGATGGGAAACTTAAGAAGCGGAGATTTCCCAAAGCTCATCCAACACAGCATGTGGGGCCAGAGATCTCGCCGATTCCAACCAGACTCCCTGCCCTGCCTGGGCGACCTTCCTGAAGATGCCCTGTCCTGTGCACACCCTTTCTCCATGCTCATGCCCCCCACCATGGGCATGTTTGGCCTTCCTGTCCCTCCCTGCATCCATACCCAGAGCTGGTACTGCTGTTGCTGGGCTCTCTCTGCCCCTTGGCCCAGCACTGGGCACCTGCCCCAAGGTGTCCCTTCAGCCAGCATCATTTCTTGGTGCTTCTGCCTGTGAAAATGGCTTCAGTGTCCCTTGGTTCGTCTGACAAGCAGAAAGCTGAAAGGGCAGATTAGCTCCCATTTTGCTCCCCATAGCTCTGCTAAGCAGCCAGTGAGCCCTTAGGAGGGTGGGGATAGAGCTGTGGGGTCTGATCTCTGCTGCACAAGCCCTTTCCTCCTCTCTGTCCCGTGGTGCAGTGCCCGATTGCCCCCCACCCAGAGCTGCCCCAGGTGATGCCCTGGCTGTGGAGGTGTGCTAGGCAGGAGAGAGCTGAGCTGGTGGTGGGTGGAATCACTCCGGCTCTGTTTGCTTTACCTAGCAGGAACACAGGGTCCTGGGCGTCAGCCCCATCTAGCATGTGCCAGGTATTCATAGGTGGAAGTTTGTCTGGGAGCTGGGGATCACAGCAGCTGCTGACTGCAGCAGCGGCATCCCAACAGGAGCTGCTGGATAAGCCCCAAGCAGCACAGGGGTGAGAAAGGCTCCTCTGGGTTCAGTGCCTGGCAGTGCTGGGGCCGGGAGAGTTGTGTGGACTGAGCTGGGCTGGAGCAGACTCTATTCCCTGCAGAAGGACCAGCAGAATAACTCCCTTTCTGACTCATTCCTGAGGCTTCAGGCAGGGCCTAAAGCAGCTGGTGGGTGCTGAGGCACTGGAAGGAGTGGGGAAAGGGAAGGGTGAGAGTGTGGGTGGGTGTCAGCAGGGTCCCAGACACTGGGTGCTGCATCCATCAGCACCACCAGCCCCACAGGATAGAGAGCACGAGCCTTCCTCACACATCCCAAAAGCATAAATGGCTGGAGCCTCTCAGCTCCCTGAGCCTTTGCCCTCAGCGTGCAGACTCCTGAAATCGGGAGGAATCACTTGGGTTTTCTTCATGGACACAGCAGGGCAGGCTGAGCCCTTTGAAATTCAGCTGACCCCACCAACTGGAGCTGTACTTTTAGAGCTGCTTTGCTGTGGGCGTAGGAGGATGATGGTTGCAAAGCTGCTATTTCTGGTGCCCAGGCTCTCGCGTTCTTCCTCCTCCTCTGCAGTCCCTGTGCCCACTCTAGAAGCTGGCATTGCTGCTAGAAGGTGTTCTGCTTCTTTAGCAGTTCAAGAGCTTCAGCAGTTACAAAAACTTCTCTTTAAAAATTCATGCTGTTCTGTATCATGTTAAATATTTATTCTTAAGGAACAACGTGTACCCCCTCCCCCATTCTGCTATGATACCTATTTTGCATATGAGCTGATTAATAATTAAGCATCTACATTTTATTTTGACTAACAGAAGGTGTGCTCTAGCCAATTGGATGCCTGTTGTGTTCTGCTGAGCTGTGAATTCACCTTCCCTCTCCAGACGGAGGGATCCTCTCTGGTTGTGTCTTGGAGCAATCCCGCACTGGGAATCCAAGCTGGTCATGGCCAGTCCTGGACATATCTGTATTGCTGCAGAGCCCATGCTCACCTGGCCACGGAGAATACTGTAGGATCACCCCTTCCCTTTACACCTAGCAGGAAGCCAGGGTGGTTACTTCAGCCTCAGTTGTGTTTTCTCCCTGACTTGTAATTTTGCTGTCTTCAGGTGAAGATGATGCATTTTTTCTGATGGAGAGGTCTCCCTTAGGCTGGGACAAGAAGAAGTTGGCGCTGATCTGGCCGGGCAGCCAGGATGGCCCATGGCAGCAGTGAATGCCTGGGTGCCAACTTTCACCCCTGCTGAAGCAGGAAACGGGGGAAGAAATTGGGTGTCATGGGCCAAAGTCAACTGTGTCCCAGCTGGTTCCGAGCGCAGAGCTGCTGCTGAGCTGCTGAACGGCTCCATGACAAACATCGGGTGGTGGCATGAGGTCTCGGAGGACAGTTTCCTCCAATGCAGCTTTGAGCTACTGTGGCCCCCTCTGGGGAAGCCACTGCTGAATCTGAGACCCAGACTCCCTAAATGATTCCCTGGTGTGGAAGGGGAGACCTGTGTCCTTGAAACAGGGACCTGGCCTGGTGATACAAACAGGGCTGCTTAGTCCCTTAGCCCCACTGGATGCACGTTCCTTTGGAAGCGGTCGGTAGGTCCAGCTCCGTAACCGGAGCTTCCCTGCACGGGAGTTCTGTGCAAGAGGGAAGCATGGTGTCTACAGCTTAGTGGGACTGGGCACACAGCAACTGGACCTCAGCAAACCTGTGCAGGTGCTGAGTGTGCACCTCCCGACAGGTATGGGGCCCTTCCCCTGTAAAGCCAACTCCAGTAGACAAGGGGTAACTGGAGCAAAAGACCTCTCGGCCACCTGGGACCCAGTCCTGCTGCAGGGGCATCTCATGGCAGAGCTACTCTGACACTGCTAAGCTCAGGAACAAGGGCTGAGGAAAGAGCTGACACAAGGGCAAACTGTACCCTAGGATTATAAGGAATTAATCCTGCTAAGAAAACTGTTCTACTATTCAGGAGAGATGCTGAAAAAACAGCATTTGTATTCTGTGGGAGATTTCAGTGTTAGCCCCTCTTTTCCCTGCCCCAGATTTCCCAAAGAAGAACAAAAATAAATCTTAAATTTTCCCATGGAAATACAATCCCTGCTGCTTTGCAAACATGGGAGCATCTTGTTTTCTGTAATTCCCAAACAGAGTAATATATATTCTTTTCACCAATAAAAATGAAGCTACAGATCCATTTTGGAATAGATGTTTGAATGTTCAGGACATAAAGAAATTAAAGCAAATTGTGTTGAGGTGTTTGTTTGGGTAGCTCTGCCAAAATAGACGTGATTCCTCATTGTGGTCCCTTTCAGGAGTGCTGCATTTTCTAAATGCTCTGTCAAAAGCATCTCAGCTGGCTCTACCCTTTAGACTGGAATTACAAAATGAAGAGACTGTGCAAGACTGAGATTTACTAAAGCATTTGGTGCAGATTCACATGAAATCTTTGTCTCAGGCTGAGTTTTAACAGCCTGGGTTGTAAGCGTTGTCATAAAGAGCAAAGATTGCCTGGGGGGGTTGTAAACAGAGGGCGATGATGGGTAATGGCAGAGCGCAGAGTGGAGTGCTGAGGCTGTGCGTGGGGTGCAGGGGACACACACGGCAATTGGTGTTTCTTATTTAACAGCTTCATTAGTGAGCTGCAGGCAGGCACACGCAGCATGGTAATGAAAGGCGCAGATGGTGCTAAACTGGGAGGTGTTGCAAACAACAGTTCAGTGTGCGATGCAGAGCGCCTGGGAGAGGCTGGAAAATCAGGCATAATAGGGTGACGCTCAGCTCACGAGCAAATGGCCCAGGACAGAGATGGCCAAGGGCAAAGCTGGCAACGAAACAGCAATGAAGGCTAAGGCAAGAGTGTGCTCAGGAGGTTAGGTGGCAGGTTTCATTTGCCACATGGCGCACGTGCTGCAAAACCTTCCTTCCCTCCTCGAGCAGGGGGGAAGCTGTGTGCATCTGCATCACTTTCTCTCGCTGGCTGCACTGAGTTCAGGGCACTGTTCACAGCAAAATCCTGAAAACCTGGAAGCAGAGAGGGCAGCAAGAGTGAGCAGGCCCTGGGGAGAAGTAGCTGTGCGCTGTTTGCATTGCTGGGGCTTGCTGTGTGTCCCTGCATGAGTATGCATGTTATAATCTGCTTTTAGGAGGGGAAAGGACCATGAACATAGAAGTCCCGCCTTGAAAGAGACAGTTTTGGTGGTGTCAGACACTGGCTGTAGGACTTACAGGGCTGTAGGATCGTCTTGAGGACCCCGAGCTGGGACATCTACTGAAAGAATTGCAAGTGTTAAGTACAGCCTGGGCCTTCCGTGCTGCAGGGACTGGCTGCCACATCCCTCACATCAGTCAGTCGAGGCTTTTTCCTGTGGGGCTTTGTTGAAGGAGAGGTGGTGCATGGGGCCAGCAGTGGAGTGCCCCAGACATGCCGTGGGAGAATGGGAAATACTTGCAAAGGCAGGTCCAGAGCCTTGCCTGCCTCTGTGCCAAGGCTGTGTGCATCAGCAAGAGCTCTCTGAGGGCAAGATCTCGTGTTTCCCACTGATAAGGCTCGGGAGCAGGGATGCGAGAGATGCACTGCGGGCTGGTACAGGTCTTTGGCCCTGCTACACCTGCAAGAATGGGTGTGGAAATGCAGCTTGTGTTGTGGACAGTCTGGCTTTGAAGGCACCAGTAGATGGAGGAGCTGCTGTTTCCCTCCACTGTTCGTGGTTGTGGTTAATCACTGTGACTCATCTCATTTCTGATTTGAATTCTCTGGCTGTAACCTTAAGCCACTGGATCTTGCTTTGCCATCCTCTGCTAGATTAAAGAGCCCTTGAGTACCCTGTAGTTCTCTTCCCTGAAAGTGCTTAGGTGCTGTTATCAGGTCACCGCTTTTAGCTTCTCCTTAGAAGAGCGGCAGATCATATGTCTTCAACCTCACACCATTTCTCCTGCCTGTTGGTATCGTTTTAGGGTCTTTGCAACTGCTTCCCCTCTTCAGTGCGGGGTGGATCCCCCTGGCTGTAACCAGGCTGGTGCCTCTCTCTGAACTCACGTGGGATGGTTTTGCACTGGAGTGATACTGTAATCCTGCCTTCCTTGTGTCGCAGTATGGGCCATTTGCTTTCTGGACTTGCGGAAGGCCACCGATGTGTGATCACGTTTATTGCTGGCGTTCAATCCCAGCACTTGTGACTTGAGCTATGACACTGGCTGGATGCTGCATTTTTGATGAGCAGTTATTGTTTTTGGACATGCCCTGGCAGATTCGCAGACCTGGGGAACAGGAAGAGTTGGATACGGACAATGAAGTTTTGTTTTACTTTATTCCTCTCTGTGTGAAGCTGGCTGGCCTTGTGCCAGCAGCTCTCCCATCCTCTCCCCTCCTCTGCTTGGACAGCAGCAGCCTCTCTCCCTCCTCCCTCTGCATTTATCTGCTGCTCAATGCCAGTGCTTGGCGCATGGGATGGAGGGGCTTTCGACGTTGTTTCCTCCCAGCCTGGAAGGAGGCGATGCCTGCAGCCTCCACTCTCTCACTGGAGATTTCAAGGTGTAGCTAATGCCTGGGCCAAGGCGTTATATGGAGGTGGTTAAAATGGTCAAAACAGAGGTGAACTGGCTTTACTCCTACACGTCCTTTCCCTCCAAAGAGAGGGAAATGTCATTCTCCAGGAGGGGTCAGAAATCCAGGCTCAGCTGGAGAAAGAAGACATGCCAGGGCCCTAGACCTCCCAAGAGAGCTGGAGACTGTGGCCAAACCAGGGAACTACTTGCACAGCCCAAGCCAGTAAGGCAATGACCCTGCATGCTGGCACTGTGCATCTCTGATAGTCCTGCTGGGCTGAATCTGCTCTCAGCAGCCCAGCGTCCCAGCTTATTTCTCCTGCTGGCAGAGAAAAGGCAGCTGAGGCTAGCATAACAAGGATAATGTGCCAATGCCAAGGGACAGCAACACCAAGACTTGGACCAGAATTGACCTGGGACCTGTCTCCAACTTGCAGGGACCAGGGATTGCCCTGGTGCGCACTCAGATACCTGCTGCTCCCTCCCAAGCCAGTCATCACTCCTCAGTTTTGCTCTCAGAGCATGACTGCCCTTTACTCTGCTGTGGGGATTGCAGGATCCGATCAGTGGGTTAGCAGGTCCCCCTGTTTTGTATCATCACTGGGAGCTGTGGTAGGTCCAGGAGAAATTCCCAGTAGCCTGCTGGACATGGTTATCCTGGGATGTTGAGCTAGAACCATCAGAGTCCTTCATTGGGCCTGCCTTCAGGGCAGTGACAGTTTTAATTGCCAGTTTTAAGTAGAAGGTGCCTAAATTAGGGAAGTGATTGTGCCCCTGTACTCGGCACTGGTGAGGCCGCACCTCAAACACTGTGTTCAGTTTTGGGCCCCTCACTACAAGAAGGACGTCGAGGCGCTGGAGCGTGTCCAGAGAAGGGCAACGAGGCTGGTGAGGGGTCTGGAGAACAAGTCTTATGAGGAGCGGCTGAGGGAACTGGGGTTGTTTAGCCTGGAGAAAAGGAGGCTGAGGGGAGACCTCATCGCTCTCTACAACTCCCTGAAAGGAGGTTGTAGCGAGGTGGGGGTCGGTCTCTTCTCCCAAGTAACAAGTGATAGGACGAGAGGAAATGGCCTCAAGTTGCGCCAGGGGAGGTTTAGATTGGACGTGAGGAAAAATGTCTTTACTGAAAGAGTGGTTAAAGATTGGAACAGGCTGCCCAGGGAAGTGGTGGAGTCCCCATCCCTGGAAGTATTTAAAAGACGTGTAGACGAGGCGCTTAGGGACATGGTTTAGTGGGCATGGTGGTGTTGGGTTGACGGTTGGACTCGATGATCTTAGAGGTCTTTTCCAACCTTAATGATTCTATGATTAAATTGCAGGGACATAGAAGGAACTGCAGGTGTGCGTGCACAACAGGCACACGTGGCGTGTAGCAACAGCAGATATACATGTGCACAGAAGTTTCTCCCTCTTCTTTCTCTGCCCTGCAAATCTGTCTAGTGGAAATCCCTCTGGCTCTGCTGACTCCTCCTCGTTTGTTCATACTGATCTCTGTGAGTTTTGCAGAAATACTCCCTTTCTCTGAAAAAACACAGGCAAAGTGAAAAAGCATAGCACTCAGGGTGGTGGTGGTGAACATATGAGCAGGCTGGGGGTGGACCAGGAGCCTTGCTAATACAGGGCAGCACCTCTTCTTTGGCTCAGGACCCTTTCCTGAGATTGCAAACGCTGCCTGTGGCAAAATTCAGTGGGTAGACAGCTTTCCCTGGGGCTCCCAGGACAGGCAGGACCCCTGCCTGTGACCTGATCCTTCCTCTGCTGCTGTTGTCCTTGCTGGCCCCCAGCAGATAGGCCAGGCTACAGTTCCCAGTCTGCAGAGGGTGAGCAGAAGCATGAAGGTGCAGAGGTGATGTCTTTGCAGGTGTCTGAATGGAGATGAAACTCAGCCAGTTGGGCAACAGTATTTGATTTTGGACGGAATGGGCTCAGATCCTATAAAACCTCCATCCCGGGAGGGATGACGCCCACCCATGGTACACCCACAGGAGCCTGGTCCTGCTGTCCTCCTATGCCGAGCTTCTTTGTGTCTATCTCCTTCCCAAGGCATATGGTGACTCTAAGCTCTCTGAGCTTCACTTGCCCTGTTGTCCATGTCCTTACATGGATGGTCTCATGCTGAGCTCTCCCCGTCGTCCTCATCAGCACGGGGAGCAGCAGTGGGTAGAGGCACCAACAATGTAATGGCTGGTGCAGAAAGCAGGAATGAGCCTGAGCTCAGCTGGAGGGAGCTCAGGTCCCTATCTCCCTTAGCCAGGAGCTTGTTCCTACTCCAGCTGACAGACGGGGAGTTACGCTTGGGTCTGCACAATACCTCCAAGCAGGCACTGCTTGTTCTCCTCCTTTTCCATGCTTGGCCACACTTTCTGCAGGAGTTGTCCCCTCCACAGAGTCTGCAACACCCATTTCAGGCATTTCCATGGGTTTCAGGTGAAGCCAGGCCAGGGCTATGCTAGCAGCAAAGCTCTCCTAGACAATGTATAGGAAGGGTAATAACTCCTTCCTCTCCTATTCTCTGCGCCAAGCTTGTCTCCTGGGAAAGTCCCCTCTTTATATAGCAGGGTGAGTGTTTTTAGGTTGCAGAGTGGTTTTGCAAAGATTGCATCAAGGACTCTTAGTGCTCGACCTTTCCCATCCTGCTGCAATTTCTGAGCGTGAGGCTCAGGCTGTGAAGTGGCTGGAAAAGCCGCCGACCCCACACAGCCTGTTCTCCTCAGCAGAGACTAGAGCCACGGCTGCCTCCCAAGGCACCTGCCCTGCCATCCACAACTGGTGCTTGTGATGGGGCTCATGGAGACCTGGACCAGCCTTTGCATGGATGGTGGCGGTGAAAAGTGCCGTGCCTCCTGAGAGGGCTGTCAGACCACAGCCTCGACACATGGTTACTACCACGTGTGCCGTGCTTGTGCTGCTCCTACTCTGGGAAGACACAGCGTGATGGTCCTAGCTGGGACGTGCTGCTGTTTTAAGTTTTGGGTCGGTAAGTTCCTCTGGCTGAAGTCAGCTGAGCCAAGTGGCACCAGAAATGCAGACAGTGCGAGCTGGAGGAGGCAGAAGGCACCCTAGGTCTGCGCAAGAGCAGACCTGAGGGACTCCAAACTGGAGGAGAAGGTCGCACCAGCACCATGCAGGAGATCAGACCTGCGTGGGGCAGACTTCCTTCCCAGAAGGCGAGAGGGGCAGTCAGCAGGGTGGTCTGCCTGCAGAGGGTCTTGCACAGAGCTGTGGGTCCCCATGCCCACTGTGGCTACACGAACCCCAGCTCAGATACCTATCTTTGAGTTGGCTGCCTGCTGGAGTGGCTCATGGCTGCTAAGGCCCACGCAGGAGATGGCGCCTGAGTGAAAAGGGCTCTTCAGACTGGTGGGCAAATGTTAGATAAGGGTTGGTGTCAGTAGCTGGAGCTAAAGCACATGTTGTTTAACAAGAACAGAAGCTAGCTGCTGTGCCAAGGGGGATGGTGGGTCTGGTGTCACTGGCAGGTCCAGTGGACAGATTTTGCATTTCCCTCTTGATCAGCTCTGAGCTTGAAGCAGAATTAAATCCAGGTAGTCTTTTTGTCTCTGCAATGCAGGAGGTCAGAGAACACAGTTGTCTCCTAGGGCTTTCCAGCTAGTGACTGTGCACCGGGAAGGGATGCTACCTTACTGGCAGGTTTATTCTCCCTTCAGCTCCCTGACCTGTCTCCTGCATGGCCAGACCCCTCTGCTTGTCCCATGGCACACACAGTTGCTGGAGATCAGCAACCAGACTTGTGGGTTCCATCCCTTGCCCTGCAGAAAATTGCAGTGGACTGCACGTTAAGAGGAGGAAGATCCTTGGTGAAGGCACATACATTGCCCCGGACACTGTTACTGACCCTGCTGGAGGATCTGGTGGTCCGAATGGACATAAATCCGCTTCAAACCCAGCTTTGCAGAGGACTGACGATGTGTGTGTGAAATGGCAATGGCTGAGCTGTGGCCAGGGGCTGTTACGTGCAGAGAAATCAGGGTAAGCACAAAGCAATTGGGAAAAAAAGAGATGTTTTTAAAATTTAAATTAGTTTTATTTCTTTTCATGTTGCGGGTCTGCATTTTCTTTTAGTCTTACAGGCTTGTGCTGCTAAAGCAGTTGTTTTGTGCTTGTTCCTTTGATTAGTTTCTTAGCAGTTTCCCAGCTTTTCCATAGAGACTTTTTCTTCGGAAGAAGTTTATTTCTTAAGGTTAGTCCTTAAAATGCTTGTCCATACTGAAAAGCAGCGCCAAAGCCCAAGGAAGAACTTTGCTATGGGAATGATACAGACACATTTGCTGAGCAACAAACTCCACTTTCTGATGCACTGAGGAGTCTCCCAGCGAGAGAGCCAAGGGGCTTTGATTTTGACCATGTCCCATCATCAGAGTTTGCAGGTTGCATTTATTGGGACTCTGGCTCCTCAAGCAGTTAGATGCTTTAGAAAAACCATACTAATTCCCTGCGGCTGGGAGTCTGAGGCTAATTTTATACTGCTTCGTTTGAAAATGTCAACTTGTGTGTACAAAAATTTTACAGCAACTTTGTTCGTGCATTGAAAACTGAGATCACTTTTTAATGTTAACAAGGAATCAATTTGCTTTGAATGCGCAAAGATTTTACGCCACTAAGAGAGAAGATTTTTTAATATTTATATAATAAGCCTATGGTATTGTCCGTGTTTTGAATAATCCATATCTATTTTGTTGCCCTGCCTCAGAAAAGGTGCTGTAGTAAAGGAAAAGCCTGTGAGAAGGGCAGCCAGGATGACCAGAGGTACAAAATAGGTCTCAGATGGGGAAGGATCCATGTAGAGGTTTTACACAAAGGTCTCCAAAGCAATGAGTGGGGCAGGGCAGATGAGCAGAGAGTAATTAGTTGCTATTTTTAACACTGGTAGCACTCAGTAAAATGGTCAGGCCGGAGCCTCACAGCACATCCATCGCTTGTGGAAACCTTTGCCCCAGGATGCTGTGGCAGTCAAAAGAGAGAGTTTAAAGGGGGGAAAGGCAAACTGGCTTTCTGGGATCCATTGGTGGCCATAAAGCGGATGGTTCCTGTGCAATCCCGATTTTGGAAGTCTCCAAACCGCTGGCTGTTACCTCTGACAGTGTGTCAGAGGAAGGGCTGTCGTATTCCTGCCCTGTTTCTCCTACTCTGACCTACGTGGAGGCTGCTGGCTGTGTCAGAGACAGGATGAAAGCTCTGATGATCTTTGTTCTGGTTCAATATGCCAGTTCTTGTATAAAAAAAGAATTAAAAAACAGGTTCACAGGAGCAGCTAAGACCCAGATTCAGATCTGCTCCAGTGTTGCAGAAACAGGGATTTAACTTTTAGAAGCTTGAGATTTCTTTCGCTCTCTTATCTGTCTTTTTTTTAACGGTTTTCTAAAATTGCAATAAAGCATCCCACGGATGTTTTTTTTCTGGTTGTTTTATTCTCTGTGTGTGTGTGTGCGTGAAAATCCATTGCACATTGGTGCTAACTGCTTAGTTTTCAAAGACAGACAGACCATGCAGCTGCTTGGTAAAACGTGTATAAATCACAGAGCGAACATAAGTAGCGTAAAACATTGCAGATGTTCTGAAACAGTATGAATTATTTTTAAACAAAAGTTCCCAAATAATAGTTGTATTTGCTTTCCTAGTTTGTAGTGCTCTGATCTATCAGATGGAAGCTGCGAGTGTGATGGGAACGGTAACTCACCTTCCTCAAGCTGTCATCAAGCTGGAGGGGCCTGGCTATCTCCTCCCTCTTTGAAATCAGGACATCTGATGTTACCTGTTCACAAATGCCCCTTGCAGGATGGTGACAAGTGTCTGCCCCAGCTTTCCAGACTCTCGTTGTGTGTGCTGGGGTGGGAGTCGCTCTGGATGGACCACCAGGCGCCTTTAGCAAAGATGCTGTCACCATGGGACCACTGTCCTGCATGTGCCAGCTTGGCCTGG
Organism: Aptenodytes forsteri; assembly: GCF_000699145.1. Lineage (NCBI taxonomy): Eukaryota > Metazoa > Chordata > Aves > Sphenisciformes > Spheniscidae > Aptenodytes > Aptenodytes forsteri. Next base: position 594,944 of record NW_008795533.1, read on the forward strand.
AGACCACACCTACCTCCTGACAGGGTTAAAAGAATAAAAGTATGTTTGGCTGATTTCACGAAAGTCAAAGGGATCCTCCTAACGACAGCCTTCATAACCCATTACAAAAAGTTAACGTAACACATAGGTAAAGCCAACCAGCAAACCTAGCTCCACTCCCAGCTCTCAATCTGGATGAATCCCTCTGGCCTCTGCTCTGCCGCCACCACCCCTCCTCGCGTGTCCTCCTGGACAAAATGGGAGTGGAGACGCCAGGTGCCTGTCTGGGCTGGCTGACTGCTCGGATGTGCCCTTGGCGGGAGGAACCACAGAGCTCAAATGCAGGATCCAAAGATGTCCCGGGGACTCTGGAGTCATTTCCATCCACATCAGAGACATCATCTCAAGGATCTTTTTATTCTACTACTGTTGGAGCTTCCTTTTATTGGGGTCTTGCCGCTAGCCTTTGAGCATCTGCAGGCCTGCTAACGAAATGCTCTTAAGCTGATTTGAGAAGAAATCTCTTTGATGAACAAAAAAGGACCCTCAAGTGCTGATTTTCAACCCTTTTACCTCTTCTTGTAAGAGTTAATTGAACTGCAGTCATAAGAACATACTGTAACAGTTTGCAGATTACACACTACAGGAGGTCCTTGGTGTCCTCTCGCAGTTTGAGCTCGGTTTTCCCTCTCCTTACTAGTACATCTTGCAACAGGAACCTTTTCACTACTTCACAAAGAACTTGCAATAAGAGTATTTCAGAAACCATTGTTTATTTAATATTTATGACAACCCTGGAATTCAAATTAAGTTGCAACAAACTAGCACACAGGTGGTTACGGTGTTATTACACAATTTCTAAATTACCTCCTGGAACCTGTATTTTTCATGGTTTCATAACCCCCTTGTTGCAAAGCTCTGATGTTGCCTTACAGCCCTGCACTTCAGCACTCACCCTGAATTTACTTCCACCCGTTTCCTTAGTCCCTCCAGCAGGAATGTGTTGTCCCCCTGACCTTGCCTTGCCACAGTTTGAGCAGGAAGGTGGCATGCTGATCTCTCCCAGGTTTCTGACCCAGGTCAGCAAATAGCTTGACATCTCCAACATCTGGGAGTGCCCCAGGATTAAGTAAGTGGTCTACAACAGCCAGTGAAATTTGGATCCAAAGTGTCATGGGCTTTAGGATATGTGTACAGATATCTGTACAAGTAATCTCAGTGAGTTCTTGATCTAGACATCACCTTCTTAACTCCCAGGCCCAGCAAAGCCTGGTATGGATGTTGTGCATTCTTCTCACCTCCCTGATCTACCACCTCGCTACGAGACCTGCAGGGTTCTCTTTCTGTTCTCCTTCTTGTCCCCAAACACACCAGGCTGGGCATGAGCACTTCCTTCAGGGCTTCCTGAGGCGTCACTTACCGATGGAGATGGCATCCTCTGATGCCAGTGTTTGCATTCCCCAAACCAGCTCTCTCATCATGGTGCTCATGACTTATACTAGGTTGAGAGGTGTGTTAAAAGATGCTCACCTACTCTGTCCCTCCAGTGACCTACATGTGCCGGTCCCTTGCAGAAGTCCAGCCTATCATTCTCCAAAGCAAAGAGTAAAAGAGCAGCTGTTGTGTTTAGCACAGAAGTAAAACAAGTAAAAGCTGTGTTTGTAGCACCAAAACTTTGCTGCCGCCTTCTAGGTTTCTCTTCTCTGGCAGCTGGAATGGCACACAAACCTGATCAAGATTTAATTCAGCCTGTGGCTTGGGCATGATCTGTGTAGCTTGTCCTGCAGCCCTTCCCCTTTCCCAGGAGCCGGTGGCACATTTACCACAAGCCGTCTGCCACCCCTCTGGTGTGCATGGGCCAAATTCCAGCTAGCTGTCTGTGGTGGAGCTGCTGTCCAGGCAGGCTATTTTTTATTGCTTGAACATGCATTTGTTGTATCAGGTGGTGTGGAGAAGGACCAGCTGTAATGTACCCCTGTCCCCAGTCCCATTGTGTGCCCTGCCAACCCTGGGAGAGAGCCAACTCTTCCCCGTGCTTCTGTGGATGATGGGTGCACAGCCTCTCCTGGGTTTCCAACATGGGTGGAGGTGTTCCGACCAAGAGCTCTGAACACCTCCCTCTGCCCTTGCTCAAGCTGGGATAACATTTTTGCACTCCCCCATGCTTGCGCTTAAATAAATTACAGCAGATTACCGACACATTTATACGTGCTATGTCACCTCCCAAACACTGCTTGCTTTCTGCCTTGCCAGAGCACTACAAAGCATGCACGTCAGCATGTAGGCTGGGGGTGCCACCCGGGCTGCTGTCAGGGACTCTGTGGTGTCACAGTTTTATCCCTTCCCCTTGCCTTTGCGCCAAACCCTTGGGATGCCTGAAGGCTCACCTGCCAGGCAGCTTCACGTTCCACCTCAGAGTCCCTCCCTTGCAGTGTTAGCACCAGGTGCGCAAGGACGTGGACCCCAGGGATGGTGGGGCAGCCCCTGGCCGCAGGGAGATGGAGCTCCCTGGAAGGCAGCAGAAGCCAAGGGGATGCATTCCCCTCTCTGCTGGTGTACCTTGCTGTGGAGAAGGCACTCTCCCCACGTGCACGCTGCAAAAGCCATCTTCCTTGGCACTGAACCTTGTCCTTGGACGTGAATGGCTCAGCACAATGCGCAGGCATCGCAGCACCCAGCTCGCTGTGTTGACACAGGCTCCTGGGAGAACAGCATCAATTCTAGGTGAATATTAATACTAACAGGAGGAGACAGAACCATTGTTTACCCTGCTTTTGTTAATCAGTTTGTTTCCATTCGTGATCCCAAAATGAAATTAAAAGGCTCTGTTTACATTGCTGAATTATCATCTGCTCCAGCAGGTAAAGTACTTTGGCAGAGAATTAATGGAGCCACGGACAGATTTGTGTCAAAAATATGTGCATATTTTCCCACCGAAGGATTTGTTTGAAATGAGCTGGCATCTCATGCCTTTGTGTTTAAATAAAACATCATCCACCAACCACCCACACATGCTGCTGGGATGCTCTGGCCCTGAAACAAGTTCACCTTTAAAACAGCTGAGCTGAAGGCTTTTCCCGTGCTAGATTCAAAGGTGATTTTCCAAGACCAAAGATGGCCTTGGAGGGTAGCTTAAGGATTCAGAATATGCTTGAAGGAAAAATCCAATCCTGATGCCAAAGAAAGACGGGAGAGTGTGCACAGGGCTTCAGTTTGTCCTCAAGAGCTTGTGCTAAATTGTGCTGGAGGGAGAGGACGGGTATTTCTGTCTCAACAGCAAGAGCCAAATTATCTTCTCTGGTGCCGCAGTGCAACCCAGCACAGAATGGGGCCCTTGCACCTGCCTCAGAAGGCTGAAAAATCCAATTCTGATCATTTTTGCTCCAGCAGCACTAAATTTATAACCCAGCACAAGGAAGACAAGATCTAAAAACCAATTTAGCAAAAAATAGCCTTTGCAACTAAAAATTAATGCTGCAAACGGCCTAAATGAAGCTTGAAAATAGCTTTTTTTCTGCTCCAACCAATGATTCACGTGCCTATCTGCAAACAATTCAAATGCAGTAAATTGAGAGGAAATATAAATCAGGTTTCTAAGTGAAGCTGCATAAATCCAATAAATGATTGATGAGAGAATCCTGTTTTAAGACGCTGCTGTCTGTCTCCAGTGCTGAGGCAGAAAATAATGGGGCCTTCGCCTCTTTGGGCCGTGCCGAATGAAGCGAGTTTGCACCGACCTCTGATCCCCACTCAAGGTCAGATGCAGCTTTCTCTCTCCACCTGGCCAAGCTGTCCAAAAAGAGAACTGCAAAATAAGGCTGTGCTCACCCAAGGACCTGGCAGAGATCGTTACAGTCTCTTCCCCAGGGAGGAGGAGGGGAACGGACTCACCGGCTGTGCTGCAGAAGAGCCAGAGCTTGCAGTGCAACCCTGCAAAGCCAGAGAAACGTGGCTACCGGCATGGACCCGCTCCTGCAGTGCATCAAAAGCATGGCTCAAGCCGGCCATGCTCCATGCATCTCTACCTGGTTTCAGGGCAAAGGAGCTGATGTGTCTGACAAATGCTGGCTCTGCAGTAGGACCATACCATGCTCCTCTGCTCTTATGGCAGGTCTGGAGCTGGAGGTGCCATGGTGAGAAGCTCTTGGCCCCTTTCTGCCCTCTGCTGCTCTCTGCACGTGGGGATGTGTGTCCTGCTGGCACAGGGGAGGTCTCAGCTCTGATCTTGGAGCACAACTGTAATGTCAAAGGCGGCTGGAAGGGTGGCTGGAGTTGATGTGTTCCCAGAGCTGATGACTGTGGCAGATGAATGGGAGCGCAGAGACCTGAAGACATACCCAAAAATCTATCCAAGAATTACCCAAGTCCAGCCAAGGCTCCTGCATGCTGCAAGCTATCCTGCTGCTGCCAGTGCAGTGCGGTATCCAAACCTTTGCTTGGAGGTGCAGGGGATAACCCGCTGTGTATGGGAGCAGTTCGCCAGGAAGGGGATTGTGGCCAGAACACATTTCTCATATGTAGTTCTTGGTCTTCATTCCTTGCTCTCCATGTGAGCAGCAGCTCCAGTGACTGTGCCCGGGGTGCTGGGAGGTGTGTGCTCCTGCCCGGCTCTGTTCCTGGCGTGGAGCCACCCGTGCAATGTGCGTGGCAGACAGCCGGCAGACCCCGCACCTCCAAGACACCAGCTTCTGACCTGGTGACTGATGTGAGCACCGAGCCTGCAGTGAGTGATGAGTCTTTAAGACACCAGCAGGTCACTTAGCAAACCCCTGAGGGAGACTGTCTGAGAAACAGAGGGGATCTGGGTACCCTGTCCAGCTGCCAGTGTCCTGCCTCCAGCACAGAGCTGGTGCCAGAATATCCCAAGTCCCCTGAAGGGCCAGTTGCTCATCCTGCTTGGATTGAACAGCTCTGCATTTGCAGATGGGGATGTGTCACATGCTGCTGATGCAGCCCTGAGAGCTGGCAGTCACGAGCAGCTTTTTCCATCCACAGAGTGATGGGTGCGTTTGGAAAGGGACAAACCTCATATGAGTTGCTCTGCAGCCCTAGAGTGGAGGACAATACTTCTGGGGTGCCACGTTTCCCATCTCTTCTGGGGATGGAGAACCTGATAAACAGCGGGCTCCTGGGGACCACGTGGTACTGGGCTGTGCCCCACTATTCCTGCTTTGAGCTGTGTCAGCTTGGGTTGTAGCAGAGCAGATCACCCCTGAACAGACCTTGCATTTCACATCAACCATTGCCCTCATCCTGCCCCACCACCAGGCTGCCAAAAATGCAAGGGGAGAGGACAGTTTGCTTAGGGAGGCAGCAGGGCAGCAGCAACGTGATGCTCTGGCTGCCAAGGTGCCGGGAAGAACCTGAGCAAAAACCAGAGCCACGTGGTTCCCTGCTTTGCGTTGGGACTGGGAAGTTCAACCACTTTTTTCTGCACCTGACAGGTCAAGACAGCTGCCACCAGCTCCTGCTTCCAGGCAGCCTAGCATAAATCAGCATCAGTGGAATGAGGTGGCTTGTCTCTGCTCCAGGTTGTCCCTGTTTGGATTTGGCTCTGACACAGTTTTCATGAAAAATTTATTTTGTGAGAAAATGGATTTTCAATCAAACCAGGCATTTCTGCATAAAATATTGTTTGCGTTGACATTTTCCCATTTTTTTTCAATGATACAGTTCCCTTCCTTTCTTCTCCCACCCTCTTCCAAAGAGACAAGCACAAAAATAATTCAGAAGCAGTGTTAATTTTTCAGTGAAAGTGTCTGGGTTTGGGTAACAGAGGACTGCATATTTTTAGAGAAAATCAAATATTTTTCATCAAAACAGAAAAAAAGTCAGTTTTCAGAAATGAAACCAACAACTGTTAACGTAGTGGGGAAATTATAACTATCTGGTGAATAGTTTGCAGAGAGAAATTGGTCTCTGTAGCTGGCCAGCCTACAGCACAGGAGGAGGGTGCTGTGTCTCACCCAGCCCCTCGGCTCTACAGCCCTGACCTTGCAGAGCCATGGGGGGAGTGGGGACAAGAGCATCAGTGGCCTCGGTTCCCTCCTCTTGCTCATGGCCAAAAACCCAGGATGACTTTCTCTGATGGGATTCACTGCGACCATCTCCCTGCTCTCAGCAGGCTGTGCCCAGTCCTGCTTTCGATCCTAACGAGGCTGGATCAGGCACCAAATTAATCTACTCTGGTGACAAACAGCATGTTGTGCACAGGAAGGAGGAGGCAGTATCTGGGGTCCCGGGGGATGCCCGCTCTGTAATGGAGCTGATTTCCACGCATGCCATGTGGGCTAGCTGCTGCTGGGGAGATTGCCAGCCCCCGGTGCCCTAGATTCGGCTTCCTTCTGCCCTATTTCTGCCTGGCTTGTTGACAGGCGGAGGAAGGCTCGGCTTTCCAAAAGCTCCCTGTGACAAAAGTCTCTTACAAAGGCAAAGGCTTTGCTTCATCAAGCCATGATGGATAGCCCCTGTATCTGCCTGGGCACAAGTGAGCATCCCTCAGCAGGCGACTGTGGGTCCTCCATCCTTTGGGTGTTTGGCTCTGCTGATGCAGGGCTTGGGACCAGCACGGGAAAGCCCAATGCCTGGGCTGCGGCTATGAGACAGCACCAGAGGACGAAGCAGCAATTTCTGAGACATGCAGAAGAAAGCGTCCCACATTCCCACCCATGTGTTTTGGGGGGCAGAGACCGCATCTCCCCACACAACCCTTTGTCTTTATCACAGCTGAGCTAATCAGTGGGAAAGGTCTTCGAGGGATCCCCAGCTGTCCTTGCTGAAGTTATCTGATGTTAACTCACAATCTGTGATCCCGCAACAGCCCTGAGCTGGCTATTCATTCCCACTCCCTGAGCTGGCTCATCCTGGGAGCAAAGGGTGCTGGTGCAAGAGAAGGGTTGGGGCTGAGGCCGTGGCTACGTAGAGCAGTTGAAGCTGTCAAGGCACTGTACTCTATCTACTGCATGGGGGATCCTGCTGGCTGCCCTTTAAGGAGCAGAGCTAACTCTGGAGAGGCCTCAGCAAGATTCACCCTGCCAGCTGTGGCTGGCAGCTGGCTAGGCATGTAGTCTTGGGAAATTCTTGCCATTTTCCAGCTCTTGCTCTTTTGCAGGACCAGCAGAATTTCTCAGTGTAGAGACATTTGTCAATTTGCATAATTAAAGCACTGCAAACTCAACCAGATTCACAGATCCCTGTGCTGGCTCCCCTGAGACTCACCACTTCTCTCCCATGAATTATTTATTGGCAGCACTGTTTCAAACGGGCCCCTTTGTCTGCTGCGTTTGCTCCGGATTTCATCTCCCCAAGGAGGAGACGATACTGTGGTCCTCTGAGGCACAGCATGGGGAAAGGAACAACTCCATTTGCCACAGCCCTTCCTTTTACTCTGCCCATCAGGTGAGAACAAGGGAACTCCTGTGCAGGCAGCAGAGATTCCCGTGGAGCTGCCTGTAGCAGAGCAGCCACAGCCTGCAGCTGGGGCTGCAGTCTCCACACTGCTTCGTACCTCTGGGTGCATCATCAGGAGGGGCTCAGGGTGCCTGGCACCTCTGCCCCTGTGCGCTTGCCCACTTCTCCCTGCGTGGGATGATAGGTCTTTGCGTGGGACAGGCTGCAATACCTCTCCAGCCCCGTGTGCTATGGGGAAGCAAAGGGGCAGTCTGTGAGCAGCTACACTGCAGCCGGGCACCCTGAGCTCTCCCATGTGCTCCCCTTCTCCCGGGACGCTTTGCCTCTAGTGAGAGCATCCATTAACTGGTTTGCTTGCCAGAAACCACATTTCCCTGGTTCAGGCACACAAAAAGTAACAGATAACACAAGAGAGAAAGCCAGAGAGACAGAGGAAGGCAGGAGCAAGTGGTAAGTACATAGAGACGTCGCTCATATTTGCAGGCTCTCCCTGCTGGAGTCGAGTGTGTGCTTGTAAATCCCACATCAGAGGAATACAAATATTTGTGCTGTGGAAACACTTCTGATGAAGTCCTGGAGCTCCCCTTCTCAATTCCTTTTAGCCTTTCGGAGGCCTGTTTGCTTCTCGGTCTGTGGGAGCCCTGCAGACAGCGTGGCTCTGGCAGGCAAACCCCTGAACATCCGAATGCTGCGGCTGCTTCCATGTCCCATGGCTGCAATGGCTCCCTACTGGCAGAATCCACAGCACCAGGAGCTCAGCACTGCCCAGCAAAGATGGGCAAAGATGCAGCTGCTGTCCCTGCATCTCTCAGCAATATCTGCAGAGCAGGGTGGGGCCGAAGCAGGAATGAAATCAAAACGTAGAGGTCCCAGTGCTGAGTAAATCAGAGTAAGTCCAGGTGTCAGCTGCTGCATACAGCTTTGCTAAACAGTGGTGCAAAATGATCTGAGGACGGAACACCCGAGCATGGGATGATGCTGGGGCAAGGAGTGGTCCAGCGAGACCAGAGCTGCGCTTTCCAGTCTGATACGCCAGACTGATGTTTCACCCTGGACCTGGACCTGGACCTGGACCTGGACCTGGACCTGGACCTGGACCTGGACCTGGACCTGGACCTGGACCTGGACCTGGACCTGGACCTGGACCTGGACCTGGACCTGGACCTGGACCTGGACCTGGACCTGGACCTGGACCTGGACCTGGACCTGGACCTGGACCTGGACCTGGACCTGGACCTGGACCTGGACCTGGACCTGGACCTGGACCTGGACCTGGACCTGGACCTGGACCTGGTGAGGGAGTGAGGGAGTTTGCAGTTGAAAATTCAGCCCTAAAAAGTTGCGATCTGCCAAAATTGCAAGATGCCTGCGCAGTTCTCATCCTCTCCCCACCCATGAATATGTACGTACAGCGATGTGGCTTTTAATAACATAAGCACTTGCTATTCGATCTCCTGGAGCTGTGCCAGCCCCGAGGCTGCCACGGGAGGGAAAGGCAGCGGTGGGGGCTGAACCGGGAACGCCGGGGTTGGCACCGGGCAGGAGATTCGCGGTGCTTTGCTATCGTGGGCCCTTTTGCCGCCCGCCGAGCTGGGCTGGGGGGGCTCCTGGCGATGCTGTTGGTGGGCTTCACTGGATATACAGCTGAAGGCTTCGTACTGGGGGCTGGAGCGTTTATTCTGGAGAGCCTCGGCTCTCGCTGTGCTCATCAAAAGGTGTGATCACGCCTGCAGGGGCGAGGCCCGTGTGTGTAATTTTCAGCTCCTATCCCCTTCGTTAAATCAGACGAGGCGAGAAATGGTACAATGCAGTTGGGGACTATTGTGAAAAACCTCTGCAAAGGATTTTCACAGTGTGATGGAAGCTAGAATATTCATCTGGGCTTCTTAGTTTTTATTTTTATTTATTTATTTATTTATTTTTCCTGGAGACTGCTGTTGCTGATGTATTATTTATATAGCAGGAAATTAGACTCTGAGGACTCAAGTATTCTTCAAATAAGCTTCCTAATTCTGTCAATTAAGAATGCACAGGCTGCTGGGTCTCTGGCTTGGGAAGAGCCGCAGAGGAGTGAAAGCTGCCCCTGGTCATTGCTCTGATGTGCTGCATCGACGGCACACTACAGATATTTCAGCTGGAGGAAAAAGATCTTGGTCCCAAAATCAAATGCGTGAGATGCTAGGAGCGTTATATACAGCAGCTCTTGCTGATTTCAATGGGACAAATAGCTTCCCTGTGCTCTGGCGGGGGAATACTGAAGCCCTGAATGTGTGGTCTCTCGTTATGTTCTGTAATGAAATCTGGTGCTTTTCATTGCTGTTAACAAATGGCTGCCAAAGCTGGGAGACCACTGTTATGAGTTAGGGGTCATTTACTCTCTAATTAATGCAGTAATTCTTCATGTGCTCCCGGTGTAGTTCTACAGCAAATGAGTTGACATGTAATTAATACATAAAAGAGCATCTTCCTTCCTTTACCACCTTTCCTTAACCGACGGGCATCTGTAAATGGGTTTGGAAGTCTCCTCCTGCACTAGGGCACGGGGATCTGTTCCCAGCCATGGAAGAGGGCTTGGGCACAGGGCTGCAGGATGGGCTGTTCTCGCCTCCCACAGGAAAGGGAATGTCATGGGGCAGAGGAAAGGAGGAAGCAAACCGTCCCCGAAATGCAGCTGGGCATGGGGCCACGCCACGAGCTGCCGGCACCAAGCTGGGAAACAGAGTGTTCCCTTCTACCTGCAAAATGCTTAGCCCCGATCTGTGACTGAAGATGTTCATTTCGTGGCCAGGAAAAAGCAATGGGGGGGTTGAGGCGACGCTTGCCAGCACATTTACAAATGCTTTGGTGCATTTTCTGCACAAGGAGGTCAGGCACAGGAAGAGCTACATGCTTGTCCTCCCCTTAATGTTGCTACGAGAAAGGTGAGACCTCTCAGAGGACAAACCCTTTGTTCCCTTCTGTCTTTTATGGGCTGGACAACGTCCCTTCTACTGCCCCACAAGCACACTGTGCTCCCCAGCTGAGGGAAGGAGGTTTATGGCTGCAGCATAGTTTTTCTTTTTTTCTTTGCTACGAATTTAATGTCCACTGCAAATGCAGATCTCTCCATCTGGAGGAGGAATAAACGCCTGCACTGTCTGCTCTGCATAGGAGTGATAACTCATTCTGGAGGACAGGGACACATCACTCTGTGCAGCACTTGCACGAGTCCTGCCAAAGGGCTCTGGGGACGGGACTGCCACTACAGGCGAACACCCTCACTGCTCTGGGTGAGGGCTGGACAGGTGATCCCTCTTCTCCTGGGGTGATCTTCAGTACTGCATGCCAAGGACCAGTCCAGAAAAGGATTGATTCCTATGTGCCCCTGGGAGCATGGGCCTGGCCCCTGTGCAGGCAACGATGCCCCCACCATCCTCCAGCTCTTCCCAGTCCCCAAAACCTTGCAGATGACACCACAGTGACTTACTTGCACACTTGAAGTGAGCTGTGGATCCCTAGTCAGAGAGGAGGAGAGAAATAATTTCTCTTGCTTTCTGTAACCCTTTATGGCCTTGGCACTGTATCTCTCTCACTCTCCTTTGTTGGCTAAACAAGTTTTCCCTCCCAGCCTTCTGTAACACCATCCCTTTGTTGAAAACCCTAGCTTCTGGGAGTATGGGTTTAATTTTTAAAGTAGTTTATAGTCATGACGGCTGTGGAAAAAGATGCAATAACTCACCCATTTGGATTCACACAGCAGAACCACAAATCAATGGATCCACAACGCTGATTAGCTGTAAGAAATGCCATATGCTGTTTTAGCGCTTGTGTATCGCATAGACTTGTGCATGGGGAGCTGGATGTGGAAAGTGTCCTTTCCACCATTTTCCATGCAGCCGTGCAGCCAGAGCCTAAAACATGGGCATGTCCCTGTGCAAGCAGCTTCGCATGAGAAGCAGAGATGCTGGAGAGTGGGCGTGGCCCCTGTGCTACTTTCATGGCTGCTGTAGGATGGTAAAGCATTGACGGTCCAGTCTCAGCTTCCCTGGGATCATGGAGCATGACCGCCATCAGGCAGGGTGGTGCAGAGCAGAGCTGAGAATAGCTCTGAGGATGAGCGTGCCCCACCCTTCTTAATCCATGGGCTTTCATCTTTTTTGGCTGTGGCAATGCCCAACGCCTCCCCAAGTGCTTTCCAGAATCTGGCTCTTAATCCCATGTGTCCCTGGCCCTTGCTTTCTGTTTTCCTGCCTGCTATTGGATGCAGCCCTCTTGGTCATCTCCATCTCATGTCCACTGGCTGCCCCTCTATCTCGTCCTCCCGTGCCTGCTGTTGCGGTTATGGTGGCTTCAGTTCAGTTTTGCCCTTGTGCTGGTTTCTGTCTCTGCTTCTCAGCAATGCACGTGGGCCAAGAGCAGCATATCCTCCCTCTGTGCACAGCGTAGCCCACCGCTGACCCTCGGATACTGCGTGAAACCAACAAACCGATAAATAGGGAGCAAGACTCAGCTCTGAATCACAAAGACTTCAACTCATGTATTGAGTTAGAGAGAGAAAAGCTGCCAGCAGGCACTCACTAGCAGGCTAGTTCTTCTTCTCTATAGAAGCTCATGAAATATAAACCTCACATGGCATTAGACTTCTCCCTGTCCTTCATGCTTATGGGGGAATAAATGCTTTTCTTTTCAGCTCTAGTGAATGCAGGGCTGAGCCTCTCCATCTGAAAACGCCAGGTTTGCTATGGAAACCAGTCCCTGTTATGACAGCTCTCCAGTCCTCATCCAGGGAGGAATCAGAGACAAGGCTCTTGGGTTGGAAACAATGAACACAAGAGAGGCACCGATCCTCTTCTACACCTCGCTGGGGCAAGCGTGGAGTAACTCCCTGCTTGGCTGGCCTTGCTCTCAATTTGGGAGGGCAGTAATGGAGAGGGGGACTTGACGCAGGGAGGGAAGCACAGCAGAAAGCTCCCCATTCTGCTCATTTCTAAACTGATCCTTTTCTTCCTTGCTATTCCTATTCTCTATTCTTCTTCTTTTTCAGTCCTTCCAGATAGGAAGGTATAGAAATATAAGCCACAGTGTTTTAAAGATGCAGCACACTTACAAAACAAGGATATATGTGGTTAAAAGTTTGCACTCTGTTGGATTATTCCTGCTTTTCTACTTCTCAGGAGACAGATCTTTGCAGGGACCTGCCAGCCGTCTCCTGGGGATGACTGTGCTCTGCAGTGGGCTGTGGGCGAGAATGAAGAGCAGGACAGTCCTGGAGGGCATTTGCCTCTCATTCTCAGACATCTCTGTCACAGGTGTGATGCTCAGCAGAGATGCCACGCAATGGTGAGGAACAGAGGAAGCCATCTGGGGTTTGCCTATACACATTACTGAGCCCCTGCCTCTGCTTCCAAGGTTGTCCATGGCCGAGCAGCTATCTGCCGAGCCGGGAGACATCAGAGAGGAGGGTCTGTAAAGCAACAAGGCATCTAGTGGGGCAAAATCTACTACACTCAGGTTCCACACAAGTTGTCACTGAAGGCCCTTGCGGGAGGTGTCACTTCAAAAAAAGGCCGATCAGCCCCATATGGATATGTACATCTGATCTGGTTGTCCAGTGGCATTTATTTGACCAAACCTGAATGTCTACATCTAAGCAAGTCTATTTTGCACTCTTTACAGTCAATGGAGTCCAGAGCATGATGTTTCTCTTTCTAAACACCTGGACTTTCTCAGCTGAATTGTGTCCCAGAGTCTGTAGCCCAGACTGATCTGATCCCCTCCCCCAAATTAAAATAGTGAAATGCAACTGCAAACATCATCTAATCTCTGGGATCTCTGGTACACAGCAAATCCATGCTTGCATCGGAGCTGGCCCTTAAAGAGGGGGAAACAGGATTTCATAAGATTTATGGCTGCCATAGATCATCTCCAGGACCCTTTTTGGGGGGTCTCTGGCCCTCACATTCACCACAGTAACCCTCCAACCAGTCCCCAGCATCGCTGCTGCAGGCAGGAGAGCCTCTGCTGCTTCTGCAGCTGACACCAGGTCCATAAATCACCTCACCCCCTTCTGCCTGCCTGCCCTCCCCAGGAGTACTTAAATCAACTCTAAATGAGCTCATTTAAGGAAATACAGGCAATCAGTGGTGAATTATTGCAAGGCACAAGGGCTTTCTTAAAAGCGACGAGCACTTATTGGTCATCTGGACTCCAGAAGGCACAGCCCTTTAAATCAAAACCCACAGGTTGGACTAAGCAATGCCTCTGCCATGCTTCCTTGAGCAGAGTCTGCACTGATGGGTTGTCAGCATCTTCCTCCCTCCCCGCTGTCCTTTCAAACCGTCCTCTTCAATACGATCCCTGTGCGTTCTGTTCCCTCTTTTCAAACTCGCTTTTGCTAACTGTTTTTCAGTCTGAGGACAGCATGTACTCAGGCTTCGGCTGGTTTTGAGACCTTCTCAAGCTCTTTCCACACCACCCTGCTTGGAGCCACAGGGAGCCCAGCTAAAATCAGAAGACCATGGAAAATGGTACCCTGTTGCTCAGGAAAGGGGTGTCACTCTCTTCAGGGGATGCTGTGATTCGTGAGCCTGTCATTGAGGCTTTCCTCATCCATCATGTTTGCAAACAGCAGCTACAAACCTCAGCTTTGAATAGGGAAGGAAATTCTCAGAGAACACACAGTTTGGGACATTTCATTCACCTCCTTCTTTCTGAGGTTTGAGGAGATAGATGAGTTAGCATTTTAATCTTCTTTGCCAGGAAAAAAAAAAAAAATAGCATTAGAAAGAAAGCTGTGATGAACTCCTGAATCCAGAAGCTGGGACTTCAAAAACTTTGCTAAATATCTTAAGATCAGTGATAAAATCCTGAAAGTTAGCAAGACCTGCAGCACATGAGTGCCCACACATCTCCCTGCCTTTGACGGCTGGGCTAAGGCTCAGGTGGGACTCCTACCCCTTGCCCCCCTTCCCCTTGCCTTTCCTAGACTGTACAAGTGAGGGGGGCAATGGGATCAGAGCAGCCTACATTTAACGTGAAGACAAGACATTCATCATCAGCCTGATCTGCTAATTTCTGTGTTGTGCGGTGGCAGTGAGTGACAGCTCTATAATCTCACTCAGGGAAGTCATCATGTGGGTCATATTCTGTCTAGGAAACCACAGGTAATGTTTTGACTTCCTTCTTTGAATTGTCCTAGTTTAAAAGCATTTCAGAGTTCCCTCTTGTTTTGTCTGTAATGTTAGTGTCAAGGGAGTCACGATAAAATGTCGTCCCTCCCCCAAAACAGCAGATGAGAGCTGTTTTGGTTTCTGAGTGAGTCTGGGGCATTTTTGGGTGCAGAAAGTGGAGCAAGGGCTGGAGTTCAGCATGGGGGAAAGGTTGCAGTAGCAGTCGCAGTGCACAGTTGTGTGACAGCTGTTTGGAAAATGATGGAGCATTCTTAGGAGAAAAGGATGGCAAACCCTTGATGACCTCCCTCTCTCCGGGGCCTGACATCTTTTCACTCAAGCATTTACTAATTATTTCTCAACACGAAGCCTGCCATATTTGGTGCCTAACCTTGAAGATACCTCTCTGGCCATGGTCACTCTACCAACACCAGCTCCGCCACCTGCAGTGTGCTGAGCCATATGACCCTGCTGTATAATAGGGCAGAGCAGCTATCCTCGCTGTTCAGGGGATGTGGCATCCACGTGCTGCAGTCTTAGAGCTTAGGTATTCAGTGAACATGAAAAGTCCTGAACTGAGTGAATCTCACCACTTTCTTCAGTCTTGGGTGAGGGAGGGTATGTTCCCACGGCACAGTGACATGCAGGGCTGCAGCACCTGGGCTGCTGTTGGGTATTCGAGGCATTCTCGTGCAGGATGCTCCTCTCCCCTACAGCTCTGACTGCAAGTGCAGACGTAACAAACTTCATCACCTCTGTCAATCCTACTGGCACCCATCTGCAGCTGTGGGGTTGGGATACCTCTGAAAATCAGGCCAGCAAGGAATGAACTCCAAATAATTCATGGTAGCTTGAGGGTTAAGCCTGCCTATGCTTCTGCGATCAGGGGTGAAAGAGAGGTTTAGGAGCCAAGACTGAGTCAGAAAGCCCCGTGGTCCATGCTGCCTGGCTTCCCGGCTTTCAACAGGTACCCCTAAGTGATGTTGGGGTGGGAGTGGTGCTCTGCAGTTTCTGCTTCTGAGCCCAGATGCAGCCAGCAGTGCAAGGATCCTGAGGGAGCAAGCAGAGGACAGCATGAGCTTATTGCCTGAGCACACAGCAGGGGAGGGAGCACTTTTTCCTCATCGCTCCTCAGTGGAGCATTTCTGATTTTTAATTCCCGGATGTGTCATGTCAAATACAAAAGCAGTCCTCTGAGCAGGGACTGAAATAGACCTTCTCCCTTCTGTACCCTGTCCCGGTCTCAGGTTCATCTCCTGCCTCATTCTTTGCAAGATTTTGTTGTATTTGTCATGGCAGACCCGTGCTCAACACATTTCATTTTTCAGTCCTTCCTGCTAAGGTTACGGATCCAGCCCTTCAGCATGCTTATTGGTTCCTCTTGAATCCACTTGGATGTGGTTATGATCTGGAGAGTTCAGATGCCCGAAGTTGCCCCCCTTTCTCTGGAGTCTCCCACCAACCATTGAGATGCTGCTTACTGATGCACAGGGATAGCTTTAAGCTTGTGAATTTGCCAGTGAGGTGCAGGTAGACACGTTAAAGTTACATAGGGCACCAGGTCTATGAAGGAGCCCCTCCTTGTGCTGTGATGCTCCTGCGTCATCATCATCATTATGAATTGATGCCACTGGTGTCTTTTGCTAGAAACTGATGATTTTTAACCTGCACGTGGGATCTGACAGCTCTGCTCCCAGGATATATGCACCTTGGACCAGCCCTGAGTAGTTGCTGAGGAATGGCTCTTCTCTCTGGGCAGATGTGTGGGGCCACCACTTTGCTGTGGGAGCTCACTAGTTTTCAGAGCCTGGCCAGTCTAGACAGTCTGTGTGAAAAGCATAATCTTGTGACACTGTAATGGGAGCTTCAGCTGATCGTCTTAAGAGGGTGTTCTTGGTTGTTAAAAGATCACGATTTATACACAGGGGCTTTGCTTTCCACCCTTTTAAATAGTCTTTCCATTTTCCTAGGATCTCTCTCATGCTCCGTCCACTAACTCACTGTTGTTAAAGGCGTCTAAAAACATATAGTACTCTTTATATGCAAGAATATCTCAATTTACTTCTTCATTTTTGTTTAGGTAGGCAGTCCATCAACATCTGCTTTTGCTTGGGAAGTGTTGTGTTTGGCCACCCTCTCTAACTCAGTTCTTCCAGAGTCCAGACTGGCATACCAGTGCTGTGAACATGACTGGGATGGCACTGGACCTGGTTGTTTCCAGCCAGCCTGGTTTTCTGGAGCTGATGTAAACTCTTCTTGTAGTCTAAAGTTGTTTTCTCTTTCTAATGTCAGAGTCACTGGAGAGGCCATGCTCTAAAATGTCAGACTATTTGTACCTTCTTTTGGGGATAACGGGTCAGTGACTTCACCTGAAGTTCAGCTGAGACCATTTCTCTTAAAGGTTGGTCCTTCTCGATGTCACATCAGTGCATTCATTAGTTCAAATTTCATGCAAATATGATTTGAAATGTTCTTAATGATCTTAGACAAAGCTATGATACCTTTCCTCGACTTTGCATGTTATTTCAGGTAGTCCACAGAGACAGGGTGATTGATGGTAAATTCACACTGAGGTCCAGCTGACCTATTACAAGAAGGGTGCATGAAGCAAATGCAGAAGAGCCACAGGTGATGATGTGCCCCTTTAGAGGATATGTCACTGGTGTGGAAGGCCAGGTGGGATCTTCCGCTCCATCAAAGCCAATTCAGGATGTTCAGTGCCACACATTCTCAGTATCTTCCATATACACCAACACAGAACTAAATTGAAGCCTTTTGGTCTATTCCTATTATCCTGAGGGTTTCTTCTCTCGGATTAGGTAGTTTATAACTAGCTCATAAGTTAAAAATGCTGATTTCATGCCTCTTCATTTGTCTCCTCTGCTGAATTACTTGTGTCTGGATGTGATCTGATCAGTGGTTACACAATCTGTATTCAAATCAGTGGTCTATAGCTGACAACCATTTATTTATATATATGTTTATTTTTTTAAATCAGTACCCTGCATCACCCATTTATTAATTTCTGCAAGGTCGTGCAAGTCTCAGATGCACCAAAGCTTACAAGCATCTTAGCAGAAACTTTATGTGTCCCTTGCTGCAAGTGCTTTTCAATTCTCTCTTTCTCTTTCTCATTTAGATTTTCTTCTCAGTCTCTTGTAAATGTCTGTCAGCCGTGGGCTTCCCTTGTACTGTTGTGATTATCAGGAACGGCTGAACTCCCCTCCAGGCGTGAGGGCTCCCGTGGTTCTGAAAGCTGTGGGTCTGCTCCTCCTGACATGCAGAAATTATTTTGCCAGCATTAGAGAAATTGCTTTGGTTTTGTGCATTAATGCTACTATCAAGCCTTAACTTTTTTTTTTCCGGAGATTGCCATGTTGCCTTGTCCCTGTTCTTCAGTAGCTGTTTTAAGTAGTCAGACTTCCACACTTGCCTTGAATATCTTCTCCTTCTTTTTTGAAGTTACTCCCTTCAGAAATGGTTTTAAGTACACTTAGTCTCCCTCTTTCTCAAAGAGTTTTGTCTCTCATTTGCTTCCCCTCTGGAGAGAAATTTCTTGTGTGTCATGGGACCTGACTTTCATTGCTGTTATTTCGGACTGCAGCTGGTTTAAGTTGGCAGATTTCGGTGATGTTCTGACTCATGTGTGGAGCAGAGCTGGGGGCTGACTTTTATTACCATCTGTCATGACCTGGGAGTATTTATACCTCTAAAAGGTGATATTTTGATGTCCCTTTTTCTCCAAACATTTTCTCCTGAAAAATTTCTTTTTGTGGAGCACCAAATGTCCTTCCCTTCCCTTGCATAAGGATGACAAAAAAAAAGCCTAATAACGTTGACCTGTGGTGCTGTGCTGGTCTGAGTGATGGTTTTACATCCAGATGCTCTGTTCCAATCCAGAAATTGAGCTGGGACTATTTTGGCCAAAACTTTCCGGTTTTATTTTTTTCCAGCTCTTTGCAAACAACCTGCCTAGAGTTGACCTGGTGTGTGTTTGGTTCACTGGCTCTCTGCAGCTCTGTCTTCATGTGGGTACCAACCTGTGCCATTGCACAGCTCATTTCTGAGGTTCAGCTTTGAAATAGAGAGGACAGACAACATGTTTTCCCTGCGGTCTTTCCATATCTCCTTGTTGATGAGCCTTGCTATAATGCCTGGTAGGGCAGTTGCTCCTCCTTCAGCTCAATAAATTTACTGTGCTACACTGCTTCCTCCTGTATTTTTTCAGGATTCTGCAGCCCTTAGGACACACAATTAAGACATTTCAACCTGTGCACAGAGCTGGTCCTCCAAGTTCAGCTGTGGATAATAATCTTTCTCTCACCACTTCCATAAGTTTCTTGGTGTTTTGGTTAAGCAAGAATATCAGAAACTAAGAGCTATTGTAACGGCGATCAATAATAACAATTGTATTCTTTCTGATAGTCTCTAGGAGCCCCAGGCAGGAACTAACATTTGGCAATGCAAGCACAGAACAAAAATTCACTCCCAAGTAAACCACCTTGCCTTCACTCGTTATCAGCCGTCATCTTGCAGCTCTCTGGCAGCTCCTCAGATATGGCTCTTTTATCTATAGTCTTTCCCCTTCACACTGATTAGTTGGAACGCTGATCATTTTCCCCAGAAGTAGCTGCATTTTTCTAGCCTATATCAATCTGACATTTTTTTTCCACAACCCTCCCTGTCATTTATCTATCCCCACTAATGCTGAAAGCTTCTCCAGCTCAGTAGGGGCAAATTTAATTAACCTGCTATTTTCTCCCATTCTCATTTAGATCATTAATGAGAGTGCCTAATGAGTCTGGGTCTAATAGTGGTCCCAATGGCCTATCACAGCACATGTCCTCCTCTCGATATATCAACCAGTTAACATTCAGCTTCAGTTGGGATGTCTCAGCCAGTAGTAGTCATTCCTCCAATCCAGTACAAATTGCTGTTTCACGTAATGTGTCAGGAGTGAGCTGGTTGATGCTGTACCGTGTGTTGCCCATCTGCCTGCCTTGCCCAGCCAACTGGAGATGAAGGTGTAGGTCTCTGCCTCAAGTCAGGCACTGGGGGGATACAACAACCAGGTCTCTCACCACATTGGGCTTATGGGTGAAACGGTTATGCACCATTGGGCACCCCTGCAAGCCTCTCCATACTCAGCTGGCCAAGCAAACCCCTGTATGCTGAGGTCCATCGACACCTGGAGATGGAAGCGTGCACCCTCGCGCTGGTAGGTGGCAAGAAAATTTATGTGCCATCAGCTTTGCAGGCAGCTGAGATGAGTTTGAGAACTGCTGTGGCAGTTGCATTTTAGGTGGTGACAGCTCTTGGGGAGGTTTGCCACTGCAAGAGCTACCCTTGTCCCAGCGACCGGCCACTGTTGCTGTTTCACTCACTTTGCTGCTCTCTGACCAGCCGGAGATGAGGGGATGCTGCGCTGTGGGAACTGGCCAGAGTACCAGGGAAGATGAACAGGAGGACATTGAACTTGTTTGATTTCAACTCAGGCAGCGATTTTGAACAAACCCAGCCATCAGACACCCCCACCCTCTACCCCATCACAGGAAACCCCAGAGGGACCTTCCAAATCTAGGATTAGCCGGTTCCCTGATAATAGCCTCTGGGCACCAGCAACTAACATGAGGGCTAAGAGGCATGCGTCACCTTCAGCAGGATTTAAACACGTAAGAGGAGAGGAGAAAGAAATAGCTGCTGGATTTTAACATTAGCAAATGTCAAACCATACATTTGGCAATGGAAAAAAAACTAAGGTGACCTCTAGACGGCCGGGAGAAGAGCTGGAATATTTTGGTAGTAAAGGGGATTTAGGGATTCAGAAAGCATTATCTTAAGGATGAGGGACACACTGTGGCTTCAGCAAAGGATGCTATCGCCTGGGAAGAATAAAGGTCCAGAAGGTATTTTATCGGTGCAAGGCCTATGTGAAGCCACCAGCTGAAGCCACCAGCTGAACCCAGCAGCACACATGGCTGGAGACACAGGGAGCGTGGACGGCTCTGGGGCAGGACACAGACCTCCCCGATGGCCGGACCCTGCAGAAGTAGAAAACGGTAAGCAAAGGGAAGCGCAAGGCTTTGCTCAGGGCAGAGGAAGACTTAGGTTTGTGGCAGTGTGAAGAAGAAAGGCTACTCTGAGGTGATGACTAGGAGAGGGGTGCAGGCAGGAGATGCTGTGTATACACATCAGCAGAGACCAGGGTAAAAGTGGTGCAAAGTCAAGAAGAGATTGCCCTCCTTTGGAAACAGCACAGGCTTGGTCCTCGAAGCACTGGGAGGACACCCTTCCTTGAGGTGACATTTTATCAGTCAATGCAGAATTTGTCCACAATTTCCTTTGTTGTCAACGTGATTTTTCTGTGTGCTTTCCCCGGTTGCTTGGTGTGTCAGGCTGCTGCTGCTTGTCACGCAATGCTACCGCATGGTGCTGGTTTGACCAAGCTGTCCCACAAGGGAAGCTGTTTTGGACTGTTTTCTCAGCAAAAGGTGGGGGTGAAGGGGATGTCACCCCAAATAACATCTTAGAAGGAAAATAGCAAGGCAGGGGCCAAGGGTGGTGAAGCAGAAACAGCAGCATCTAAATCCTGAGTGGAAGTAGGTTTTCATGAGGATGTAAGTAGTAATGCAGGAGCCTTTCTGACTCTTCTGGCTCTCTGTAATCAAGGTGAGATTGTCCGAGTTTGCTTAATGCTACATCTCTGAAAAAATCCCTAGGGGAGGGATGGCAGAGACAGAGGCACCAGAAGAAAAAGACAATCCGAAATTCCTAGCTTTACTCTGAAGTACTCGTGGTTTCCCTGTGTGAGATCCCTGGCCTGATTCCTCACACAAGGCTGGAGGGGGTTTGCTGGGCTGAGATGGTTTGCTGGGCAGTTTTTGTGGAGTTTTGGTTTTGGGAGGTGAGAGTACTGAAGAGGTTTGTATGCCAAGGCTGGCATAAAGCACACTTTTTTGAAACGTGTTGTCTGGATAGTGCCCGCTGGAACCGGCAGGGTTTGCTTTCCTTGTCCTTGCTCCTGTCAGAAGTTGCACAAACTATTTCCCCAGAGAAAGGAGAGTTTGCTTCCACTTTGGCAGGGAAAAGAGAGCAGGGGGAAATGAGGAGTCTTTTTTTTCTGTCTTCAAATCCACAAGATTTACTCTTCTCTTTCCTTGGCTTGCGTCAAGTGTGAGAAATCCCAAAGAAAGTAACAGTGAATATGCTAGGATGAGCTTTTTCCAGGCTGTAAGAGATGGGATATTCTCCTTGTAAATGTATATATTTCCTATCAGGTCACGTTTTGGTGCCTGATGTTATTGCTCTTAACCTTGGGGGTATCCTGCAGGATTGAGCTTCCCAGGTGCATTTTTGTGATTCTGATGTAATTCCTATTCATAATTTGACCAATTTCTTCCTTTTTTCACTTCAGTTAATTCCTTTGATGACCTGGTTCCTATTTCCCCCAAATCAGCAGTTGGTCCTTGGTCTCCCTCCCAGTGCTGAACGAGGTGAATTAAACAAATAAAGATGGCAAATGAAATGGAAAAAAGTTCACTTAGTATCATGAAATATTAATAGCCACTTAGTATTAGGGGAAATTAGTCCTGCTGCACTAAAACTGCTCTGCATGGAGTGACTGAACTGCAGGGTGTGAAGTCTGTGTCCCTGTGGAGATTTGCAGGTCCTGACTATAGGATGAAGATTGCCTTCAGTAAGCTTCATGGTTTGGTTCTTTTAATTAAGTAATATGCTTCAGGGGCTAAAGCAAAATGTGTTGCTACAACATCCCTTTCTCAGACAAGGCTGGCAGTGGAACAGCAATGCCTACCTTGCCCGCTGTGGAAGAGTAAGGAAAGGTTATTGGTTTGAGAGGGCGATGCCAGAGTGACGTGAATACCCGGTCCTGGAGAAAAACAAGTCTCACAGAGTCAGTGCTAAGGAAATCTTTTATTTTCTCTGAAATGATCCTGAGTGCTTAAGCAACTTGCCTGTGGAGGCTGTGAAGTAGCATCTCCAGAGAGGGATGCCCGGCTGCGGTGAGACACCATCCATCAGGAGTGGTTTATGGAGAGTGGCAGTAATCCAGCCGTGGATGGAGGTGCAAGCCTTTTCCTAAGGAGTGTGCATGGGAGCTCTGTCAACATTAGGTGACAAGGTCCCAGTTCTAATTCCTTATAAGTACCAGAAAATCAGGGGAGTCCCAGAGGCAGGGAAGGCCAGTGCCCACCACTTGTTTAAAGCAGCAAGTGGGAAAGCCCCGTAGGTAAGGAGAGGCTCGTCGGTTCGATCTCAGTGCTGCAGGAGAAAGAGGAAATGTTAACATAGCTAAAGATCAAAGGCATAGAAATATCATTAATTTCAACTGGTAGATTTCCCAGAAAGTATTCTTAAACCCAGTCGAGTTCTCATTTTTTTCTGATGCTGTTTTTAAAGATATTGCTGTCACTATTATTTATTAATCATATTGCCACAATGCCAACAAGCCCCAGGCATGGACTAATGTTCTGGTGTATTAGATGTGGACAAAAAAAACCCAGTCTCTACTCGTGTATCTGGATTTTCATAATATATTTAGACTTATGTCAGGCACTTGATTTACTTGGTTGAAAGTATAGTCTCTATTGAATCAATGGACAGTTATTAAATGGATTAAGAAACAGGCAGCTAAAAGCTCCCAAAATGCGTTTGTTTTTGGAGGATCATTGCCGAACAAGCTGCTTGCATACTAGCTTTGCAGGATTCAGCTTTCACCGCGGTGTATTTCACTATTTTCATGAATGATCCGGAAAATATATATAAATTAGTTGCCCGTAAAGTTTGCAGCTGACTCGAATTTTGCCATGATAAATAATGATGAAGGCAAGTCTTTAATGCAGAGCAATTGCAATTGCTTGGTAGACTGGCAACAGTGAAACAACATGAATTTTAATACAGCTAAATGCTCGGTCATCCATCTCCGAGCACAGAATGTAGGCCACTTCGTCAGGCTGGGAGACTGCCTGCTTGAGGGCAGCAACTCTAAAATTGATTTAAGGGCCATATTGGATAACAGGTGATTATGAACATTTAATGCCCTGTAGTGGTGAAATGGATTAACATGATCTCTGGATAAAGAGGGGAAGCCAAAGTCTGATTAGGGAGTTTTTATCCACCTTGATTAAAAAGCAGGAAGGTGCTGTAATCTACTGTAGCTGTAATGAGACCCAAAGGCTGGAAGTTGAACTGAGGGCTTTTGGCGTGGAAATCTGGTGCAAACTCCTGGCGGTATACTATGGGGTCTCTGAACTCATGGGGGATACCTGTTGTAAGAGGTGTGGGCAGCTCAGCCAGCCACCAGGGGCTGCTGCCTTCAGTGAGGTTCAAGCCTTGTCTTGGCTGCAGGCTGGGATCCTTTCCCCATTGCTCGCTTCCCAGTTTCCATGCAAATGGAAAAGTGTATCATTAGCGTCCTATTGTATTCTTGTTTAGCTTGGTTTCACAGAGTCTGCACATCACAGAGCAGTATGTTTATAGAGTTGTGGGTGTCATGTTTCTTATCTGGTGAGAGTGGATGAGAGAGCTGCAGCAGGGCAGGCAAGCATATCTAATGCTGAAACTGCAAAGGAGACAAAGCCAACACCTGATAAAGACAATGGCAGTTGAATTTGCACACTTATTAAAAATCAGTCCCAACTTTTATCTGGGAATGAAAGACTGAGTCATGTGAACGTAGCGGGGATGCGTGCCAGGGAGCTGGGAGGGATGCCAAGAGAGACAGGGGAAAGGAGGCAGAGGGGGGAGCATGGCTAGACTGTGCTTCTGTCCCACCGCATGGATGGAGGGGCCGGGTGTCCAGGGGGGTGCTGAGAAATGCCCTGTGTCTGCACCACAGATCTCGCTGTAAGGGAACTTCATGGTAGAGACCTTACATTTCATTGCATGGCTCTGCTACTCCACCATCCAAGGTGACAACTCACGGGGTGGTGTGGAGAGCTCTGGTTATCCAGGCTCAGAAAGGAGAGCATCAAGTTGTGAGCAGCGTAGAGAAATATGATCTTCAGTCACCCGTGTCTGCTCTCATGTTTTCATTTCTAGCTGTTCCTTGAAAAAGTGGTTTTGTCTAAAGTCGAAATTAAAATGTTCTCCCTCTCCCTGTCCTACTTGTGTTGCCTGGGGCATTGGCTCCCAAGCTGGTTCTTCAGCTGCAAGGGTTGTCTGTGTCCATGCAGACAACCAAACTGAGGTCATGGGAAATTTTTGGAGCAACTTTTCCTTCCAGGCTCTTTCCTAGAATTCATTCCTCCACTACACATGATCTGCAGATGCTGGGTTTGTAAGCAAAAGCTGAGATAAATGTCATTTTAGAGGAAAACCAAGAAAAATGCTGCCTAGTGCAATGGGGCACTTCCAGTGCTGAAGATGTGGGGGTGGGATTCGCAGCTGCCAGGTGGGGTGCAGTCCCAGATGGCTGGGGGAGAGCAGGTGTAAATGCCATCTGGAGCTTTACCTCTCCTTTCTGTGAGTCACTCGCACACAGTGCTTTCACCAGTGCCGGGTTCGGATACACAGGAAACTCTGCTTCTTAGTAATAATGTTTTGAAGCATTCCTGAGATACTTCGGGCTCCACGGGAGATCTAAGTCATCTCAGGAAGCAGAGTTTACTTCCTTTGGACACCTGTTTGTACCTGATTTTTTACAAATATGGCACAGATAATACTAACTTCCGTAGGAGCTAGTTGTGATTCACAGTGCATATTTTCTCACTTCATTCCTCACAGTGTGAGGATTGAATGGTGGCAATATCATAGATGATCCTGTTCATGCAATGTGCTGGGTGCGTCCCATCCAGATAAGATGGAAATGAGGATCGTGACCACTTATGATGCCGTCACCCACGGTGCCAGGGACCAGTCACAGCTTCTTTCAGTCTGCTTTCTTAGGCAGCCTGGGATCTGCTAGGATTTACTGGGATGGATACGGATTTTAGTCATATGACACTTTGCAAAAGACAGTGTGGCAGGGACAGCTATGATGATACGTGACATTAGTGGCCATGACTTGGAAAAAAGGCAGATGTGACATTTCTCCCAGGTTGTGAGGAAGGAGCCCACCTCCTCTTCTGCGTACTGTGCTCAGTCTGGCCAAGCTCAGCGTTGCAATAAGTGCACCACTGCAGCTCTGCGTGGTGGATTAGGATCACAACAGTTATTCAGAGCGGTCGACCAAGATGAATTCATGACACATGGATTCGGAGAGTTCAGCTTGTACCTGCAGGCTTTCATGGGTGTCTGCTTGTTCTGCTGGCTCTCCTGCAGCAAGCCGACAGCCTTCCTGCCCATCCTCCTCCTTTTCCCTCCTTCGTGCTCATTTTTTCCAGGGGTGCCACCGGCTGCTCCAAATGCTGGTTCCAGACCATGTGCTTTCACCTTCCCTTTGGGCACTGGGCATTTTCTGCCCAGACTTCTTGCCTCTCATCTGACTTCCACATCAGATATTTGCCTTGGACTTCTGCCTTTGTCACAGACAGTCCCCTGCATTGGGTATCTGCGTGAGATTTTTGCCTCTCCCCCAGCTATTGCCATAGTATTTGGTAACTGGCACGGTATCATGTCAAACCCATCTGCTCAGAGCCAGATCCCTACAAATACCACGTGCCCTACTGGGTACAGAGGCTGATGCTGAGATTGGCCTGGGGGAAGCTGTGGTGCAGGGACCTTTGTGGTGTCACACTGGTGGAGGGGACACTAGAGAGAGCCAGGAGCAAGGCAAAACCAAGACTTTGCGTTATGCCTTTAGGAGAGCTGAACATAGCCATGGTTGTTCCAGTGTTAAGCAACCGTACATGATCACATCCTGAAAGGGGACACACTTCTGCATGTAGTAGGAAAACCAGCTTGCCTCTGAGGAAGAAAAAGGGAACACTGGGAGAGCTTGGATAGGCTAGCAGCATCTGGGATCTACACTGTCTGCATGGAAAGGGCCAGGGTTGAACAGTATCAGGCCCGGGACTGAATGGTATAAACCCACATAAGAGGCCTTTTCTACAGTTCTCCATGTTTTCACTTTAAGGTCATAAGCTTTCCCCTTTAAAAGGTCATAAGTTTTTCCCTTCCAGATATGGGATAGATAGCTGGAAATAGGACAGATGGAAAACATGGAGATTTATTACATCTTACACAAGAACAGCTGAAAATTCTGCCTCTGCTGATAGAATTGGCAGAGACTTAGTCCCACCAGGTGAGGTGGCAGAACACAGAGCTGGCAAGAGCGCTCATTGAAGCATGGCCTAGGATATCCATAGGATTTTCCTATGCCTATCCATAGGAAGCAGTGATAACTAGGTCAGCTTTTTAATGCCTAAGAGAATAACCTCGTATCAAAGATGCGAGCAAAGTTTATTCCTCTTTTTATGCAAACCATTTTAAGGAGCATCTTTAACCTGTGTTGATAGGTAGGGATTACCAAGTCCTTATTTCTGTGAACTACTGCTGCAGCTTGGCTGCTGGATCAGGAAGATGTCACTGCTACAACCAGCTTACATTTTAAGATTTGGGCACAACAGTGAACTGTGATAATATTTCTGCTTGAAGGAAAGTGGATATCTGGGCACGTGATTTGTTGCAGCAAGGGGTTTCACGGTAAAATTCATAACCACAGACTAGATGGCAGATGCAATTCAGCATTTATAAATACAAAGTAATGTACACTGGCAAACAGCCCAGACCCTTACCTAAACAAACACAATGATGGGCTCTAAATGAGCTATTGCCACTCAGCAAAGTGATCTTGGGAATTTCGTGGAGGGCTCTCTGAAAAGCTCAGCTTGATGCTGAATGATGGCAGGCAGAGTGCAGGAGCTGTAAGGGACAGAGCAGGACACCTAAACCTGTGCAGGAGCTGTAAGGGACAGAGCAGGACACCTAAACCTCTGCCTAAGTCCATGCTGCAGTTGCATCCCGGGTATTGTCCTCCCACCCCAACAGTGAAGAGGACCTGGAAAAGATGCAGAGAAGTACAGCAAAAAAGTCTGGAGTAGCATTCATACAGTGACCTAGGGCTTGGAGAAAACCTGAGGGAGTGGAAAGAAGGTTTCATAGTCTGTTAAGGAGACAGGGAAATTCTGCCTCAGGCAGGCCCTGGGCAGCTCCTGTTTGCCCAGAGCTTGGAGAAGATGCCAAGGCAATGCTCACACCGTTTAGTATTGCCTTTCAATACACATCTGCTCCTGACCACTGTGTCGGACCAGCCCAAATGGGCCCTTGTCTGACTCAGTGCAGCTCTTGTCACGTTCTTGTATTATAACGAAGGCTTTTCTCTTTCTCATTTCCTGGCCTCACAGGGCATGACTACGCTATAATAATTGATATTAGTGTTATTGTTATACAGGGACCTAATGACTCCTGTATTTAAATCCCTTGATATATTCCCCTATGAAGGTTTCTCATGACCTTTTCTTTGAGACTCTTTCACATCTCTATGGCTTGCAGCAAGCCTTTGAAATTCAGCAGGAGGAAAGGAAAACCCTCTGGCTAGAGAAGAGGCTTTTTTTTTTTTTTTTCTCATCATCAAATTCATATTCAAATTGGCTGAAATATAAACTGTTAACTATCACCTTTTCCTTTCTCTCCCTGATGTTGCTGAGGGAAGTGCTGGCAAACCACCAAAAGTATAACCCTGCCCAAATGTTTTTAGGCTAAACTGATGCTGCTGCCAAAATGCTGGGAGCGCTGGAGAGTCTCTGGCAGGGATGGGGAGCACCGCCGGCCGGGAGCTGCTTTGGCACATGCCCGTGAACGGATGGAGCTGCCCTGGTTAAGGTTTGTGCTGCACTCAGCTCACGTAATGAGTCATGTAGTTCAGCCCTAAGCGATGCTGAAGAATCAGCATTCAAACCCCTCTGGAGATTTGTGAGGATGGATTCTAAGAATTGCACATGATATAACTCTCTTTTACCTTCTTCCCTTAAAAATATCCCTGCAATATTAAGTCCAAAAATCACATTAAGGGAGTATGATTTAGGTGAAAAAGATGAACACCTAGAAGTTAGGAAATGGCACATCTATTGCCTCCATCCCCTGCCTGGATGCATTACGGAAATGACCTTTCATTTCTCACCGCATATGATATTTTTTCTTTTGAAATCCTGTCTCGTTCAGGGTAGAGGCTGGGTATACCAAAGAGCAGGACTGAGGGTGTACTGCCAAAGGGAATGAAGAGCATCGCAGTCCCAAAGGTTAATGGATCTGGATGCAGTCCCAGAGCATGTGGGATCAGAGACTGTACCTATAGAAGTTAGGGGTGGGGTTCAGGTGCCTAAACATTGCTGCCTGCTGCCATTTATATCACACCCAGCTCCAGCTGCTGGAAAAGCAGAGGTCTCCTAGAGGAGTTGTGTCAAATCTGCCAGCACTCGTGTTGGTGTCTCAGACCCTCAACGGTGTCTAGAAGAGAATTAGCTGGCTATTTTTAGGCAGATGGGATTCGGCACCGGAAAAAGACATAGGTGTTTTGGTGTGAGCTGGGACTCAGCTCCAGCAACAGCCCGTGGAGATGGAGCTGACCCAGTCAGTTGAGCCTGGAGAGCAATTCAGTGCCTTGGAGCAGACACGGAGCTGCGGTCAGCTGGCTCGCTCCAGTGACCACACTGACTATTCACCTTGACAGGGGTGCCTGACACCCCAACATCCCCATGGAGCTGCAGATATGCCACAGGACCTGCAGCAGTCCCAAAATTTTCTGCTGCAGCTGGCTGCCAGGCGACTGCCTGAGGATGCTTGCACGGCAGTGGGCACCTGTGTGCTGGGACCTGCTCTGTTCGTACCCGCGTCAGGTCCTCAGTTCCCCAGAGTTGTAACACTGGTTGCTTCTCCCAGGTGCTTGTGTGGCGGCAGAGCATCACTCCTCTCCTCTCCTCACCCTAAAGCCACTCCAGCTGCACCATCCTGAACCAGCCTTCCTCTCTGCAGTGGAGGGAGGAGGCAGCAGAAGAGAGAGAAACTCCAGCCTGGGGTGAGACTCATCCAAACCAATTCTCCTTCCTCATTCACCTCTCGATTCGCCTTTGATTTGAAATGCATAAAAGTGCTGCCCTCTTCCTTTTGGCGCACACACACTCACACACACAGACCCACCTTTGGCCACAGGACAAAGCAGGAGACACTGAAGCTGCTTTGCAGAGTGTCTTTCAAAGCCATGTGCTGAATTTCAAACAATATCAGTTCAGAACAGGGAATTATAGCAGCTATAGTGTCTCCGTACTATAAACAAAGGCAAAATGCTGTGTGCATCAGCAAAAGGCTTTGTATTGTAAAGTACTCCCTTTATGTCCAACCAGGAGAGAATTCAAATGATTATTGACCCTCCACTGTAGGAAAGCAGCATTATAATATCTCCAAATCAATAGAGACAAGTGCAGAGCGGCAGAGAAAGGCCACGGCACTGCAAACTGCAGAAAATTGCATTTTGCTTTGGCCTCTTAAAAAGTTTGCAAAGCATCTATTAGAGGCCCCCGGAGCCTTTTCTTTCTAATTGCCATGTTTGACAATGCGATCGCACAGGGGACTAGCGGAAAGACAGATAATGGACCCACTTTAATTGCTTCCCAGTTCCATGAGTCATAACACTTCTGAGATGGCAAAGGGGAAGTGCGGCAGTTTGACTGAAGGAGGTATCTGGCTTTTAAGAAAGCTCTGGAGGAACAAATGCTAAACTCAAAGCCAAAGTCTTGGAGGGACTGAAGGTTCCAGGTACTGGGTTTTCTTTCATCTTCTGCATTTGACTGGAACTATCCAGTTAAGTTTTAATCGTGTTCTGGAAGGGGTAGGAATGGCTTCTCGTCTAAGGGATGAGGGAATGGATGTTATGCCAAGACACTTTTTCTCAGGGATGAGCACTAAGGTTGAGTCCTGCAGGTGGAAGAGTCCAGCAGGTGGTGGAGGGTCCGGTGTCAATCACTTGGCAGTGGTGGTGGGAGCACACTGCGTAGGCAGAGCTCTGGATGGATTTATCTGGCAGGTCAAGGGAAGGACGCTGTAGTTCCACACTGGGAGCTGGTCTTGGCACATATTTCTGGGAATGGACACACAGTGGACCTTCTGACCTCCCTCCTCCCTGTGCCACCAGTGAATATCTCCTGTACTTCTGGCTAAGGGCAGGGTATGTTTTTCCTGGAAAAAGAAGGAGCCCACAGCCAGAGCTGAACCCAGCACTCCAGGAAAACAAACGATGGCGTTTGCCTGTGCCAGCCAGGCTGCAGTGCAGCTGGGCTCTTTCTGCCCAGGTCCTCTGGATTCTTGTTGTCATCTGCCCTCAACCAGGGCTTTGACCTTTCTCCTCAGGGCAGCACCCACTGGGACCCCTCAGCATCATGGATACTTGGTGCCTTCCAAGAGGAGCAGAAGCCCACGACACTCACACTATTCCTGGCAAG
Source organism: Aptenodytes forsteri (assembly GCF_000699145.1). NCBI lineage: Eukaryota > Metazoa > Chordata > Aves > Sphenisciformes > Spheniscidae > Aptenodytes > Aptenodytes forsteri. The sequence goes on from NW_008795533.1 coordinate 625,875, forward strand.
TTTTAAGCTGTGTCTGTGTGATCTTTGCCTGGCTACCCTCTGAAGGTCTTCATCCTTCCCCTCTGCTTTGTGCCAAGGGAAACAAGCTGCAGTGTGGTGTACAGAACAGTGTACAGGCTCTGGGCACTGCCAGGATGTGTCCCAGCCTCTCTGGGGACGGACTGGTTTGCCTGGGTGCTGCCTTCACCTCAGCTGGACAAGCCGTGGGACATGGTGGTTGTGAAGGAGGGGAGGAAAATGGAAAGGAGGAGGTAATCAAAGAGGGGGAGGAACAAGGGAAGGTGGAGAGGAGAACAGAAGAAGGTGGAGCACGTGGCTTTGTGCCAGGGTGCCCGGCTGATGGGTCTTGGGGTGCCTGGTTCCTCTGCCCATCGCTGCAATACAGTCCTCAGATCAGTGCTCCAGCTCCTTCTCTGTGTTATGGCCCCAGCTCTGTGCTAGAGCATGAGGCTCAGTGAGGTCATGGTCCACACCATGCTGCGATGCTCAGCTCAGCATAAAAGGGCTTTGTTGCGATGCTCAGCTCAGCATAAAAGGGCTTGTGTCTGTGCTTTGCATCACGACGTTGGGCCCCAAAACAGATGCCTGTTTCCAAGTGATGGGCTCCAGCCCTGGGGGCACAGGGCAGTGATACAGTTGGCCTGTCTCAATCTTGCCGGACTTGGTCTAGAGTAAGAGATTACCTGAAAATATGGGGGTGTATTCCAGGCAGACAGGAACAAGGTCTGCTGTGCTTCAAACCATCCTAAAACTGTGTGGCTGTGTTAATGTGGCTTGATGCCAGGTCTTAGCAACCTTCCTGTCCCAGGACCCTGCCTTGTGCTCATCCCTGTCCTAAAGTAGTCACTTGGCACCTGGTCAGAAAAAGCAAGGTAATATCTGGCTGGAATTGGATGGATGAAACTGTCCTGGTGCAAGGTCTGGATGGCTTATGGCACTTGGTGACCACTGCGGTCTGGGACACACTGAGCACAAGGCACAGTTACTGGTTGAACACCAGTGACAGAGAAGCTCCTTAGAGCAACAGGGGAAGGCCAAGGCATGGTCCCTCTGGTCTTTGTCACAGCACACCCCAATCTGGCTCAGGAAGAAAGGGTCTGCAGCATCACCTTGACTTCCCAAGGCTGTCTGTGGGCTGCACCCACTCCTGCACTTGCTTCAGGCTCTGTGCTGGCCAGAGACTCTCTGACAACTGCTGGGTGCTGAGCTTTGTCATGGATCAGTCAGGACATGGTTGAGCTGCACGGTGGGAAACTAACTGGAAAAAAGCTTTGGGAGATGATTGACAGTAACTGTCTCTGGTGGAAGGAGCTAATCCGAGCAGCTCAAGAACACCAGGTCGCTAATTAAAGCACACAGGCTAGCCCTGCCTGTAATTAATTTCCCTATGCTGCTCCACTGGCAGCCAGCTATCAGTGCCACTGACTCAGAGCTCCCAACAGCCTCAGACGCATCGGCAGCAGGAGAAGAAAAACCATTTTTCAGAGTGGAGCAGGATTTGCCCCTTCCCTTCTGCTCCTCTGTGCTGGGGAGAAGCTGTAGCATGCCTCCAGCTCTGCACACGCCCAGAGGCTGGGACAGGACCTTGCTGCCTGGCTGTGTCCATAGGAAAGGGCTGGTGGTGCACGCTCAGGGCACAAGCAATCAAGTGATCCAGAGGGTGCAGGAGCATGGCTGTCAGGAGGGGGTGGCACAGGGCAGGGCGGTATTCATATGCATGGCTTGTTCCCTGCTGGCTGCTTCATGTTCTCTCTTTCTCTCCTCGTGTATACCTATATTTATTCTACACTTGCCTCCCCTGGCTGGAGGTGGAACAGGAGTGTTGTCATTGTGATTCCTCTCCCATAGGAATGGTTCTTTGCATTCACTCCACTGTGAGCGTGTCGCATAGTTATAAGGCATGTGGGATGCATCTGGGTTGTGGTTGGATTTTCCCCGAGTAGGCTGTAGCCCCTGCGGTATTGCCAAGGCAGGGAGGAGCAGCTGGGAAGAGCCATGGAGCCTGCAGCATTGTCTGCAGTCCGAGCGCTCTTTTGCTGGAGCAGGTGGTATTGCGTAGTGAGGTGAATCCCATTGCTCCAGTGCCACCCCGGCCCACATCATCTGCATCACGAAACTGAAGAAAGAGGCTCCAGAAAGTCATATTTCTCTGGCTACAGGTTTTCATTATCAGCTGGAGAGGAATCGTGCTGGTCAGAGAGTTGCCAGCATTGTTTTAATTTCCCAGGAGGCTCCTCTTGGTGTGACATGTCTCCAGCAGGGGATTTCAGTTGTCTCGTGTTACTTTGCTCCATACAGTTGTTACAGTTGCTCCATACAATGGGACGTGATATGTCAAAACATGACAAGCCAGCCAGAATGTGTCATAATACTGCACTCAACACACTGCCTTCCAGGGATGCTCAGCAGCTAATAATAACAGACTCAAATTATCTCTGCATGCCGAGCTGTTATTTTTTCTCCCATGTGGACTATGATATATAGGAGTCTCCCACCTATATTGGACCGTTGGATCACCACAGATTTATTAATTGCACACGGTGAATTATTTTGACTAGCGTGAAACTCAGGCCTGGGATCCCAGCCTGTTATTGCAGAAAAGCGGCTTCTCCAATACCTTTGTTATTGCTTCAGTAAACAGTTTGGTAAGATTTCCGTATGATTTACTCCTTTATTGTTGGGGTTTGAAGTTGCTACTTCGACGCAGAGATGATGTGGTTTCATTAGCTCCGTGATTGCCTTTCAGGCTTTTCTGTGAGATGCAACTGCTGTCTCCAGGATTTGGCCCCATGGGAGCCAGCATGCTGCACCACGCACACGTGGCTGGAAGCGACCGGGCTCTCTCCAGTCTCCCCAGTTTGCCCCAGTCTGCATCATTGTCTCTTCATTCCTGACTTTTTGAACTCTGCTATTTTACCTTAAGGTGTAATGAGGCATCAACATGCCTGAACAACATTTTCAGTCTTTCGGGGAAGGAAAAAACCTCCCACAACAGTGAAGAGGGAAAGCTGCTGTTGTCCTTGGGCTGGGGATCCCCAGTGATGGGGAGGAACATGCCTTTTTGCCAGAGGTGCTGTGATGAGCTGGGAAGGAGACACACGTGTCCCTGCTTGCACGTGGTATTTCACAAACAGAGCCTCCCACTGCTAGAGTTGCTGCCCATTCATTTTAGCTCCTGTAAGTGGTTTAGAGGAAGCAATCTAATTACTTGCTGCTAATTGCTGGTAAAGCACTGCTGAAACTGCCTCTCCTCCCTGCCTTCCCCACCCTGGGTAGGAAACAGCAGGTCTCTCTGCAGGTGTCTCAGCTGGAGGTTCATGCTGACCCTCCCTCGCAGGTCCCCTTTCAGAAGACGATGCTGGCTGCACAGCCTCTGCCCATCCCTGCCCATCCTCCAGGCCCTTTCCCAGCAGCCCAGCTGGGGCTGGTGAATTTGGTGAATCAAAATGCTTCCTTGTGATTCCTGTGCAGCCCAGCTCCTGGGAAGGAGGTGGTCATCGCCATGAAAAAATGTTCCTCTCAGGGGCTTTTCAACCCCAATGGGATGCCTGAACACTTGGGACACACGAAACCTACTTCTGCCTTGCAAACTTTGAGGAATCCCTGAATCAAGCATTTCACATGATTTCCTCCAACAACAGTACCGCCCTTTGTGGAAAAACATGCTGTTTTCTCCTCTTCCTTGGTGGCTGCCCAGATTCAAAGGGAAAAAGGTGACAGAGGAAGGGAAAGCAAGACTATGTGGTGTAAAGGTTTGACCGAGAGAAGGAAAGGATGCTTTTGGCCCTGAGACCTCTACAGGCAGGTCTGACCTGTAAGTTATTCTGGGAATCCTCACAGTTATTTCTTACAGGAAGACCAGGTCAGTCAGAAATTGTTCATGGAAAGTCACAAAAGCCACATCTCCATCTTACGTTTTGAACGCAATCTGGGGACACCTGCTTGTTTTGGAGAGTTGTTCAATGATCCCGAAAAGCAAGGAGCTGGTGGCACTGCTGGAATGGGACGCAGAGTTGCCTAGTACAACCCCGTGGCTGCAGGCATCAGCCACAGCTGGGCAGATGCTTTCCCATAGGCTGAACTGCGCTAAATGTGCCTGTGGCAGAGACAAATGGCCCCCAGAAGACAGCCCCTTTGCTCAGAGGTAAGCTCTTTGGAACAGGGCTTATGTTAGATGTGCATTCAGGACCCACAATGCAAATACATAACGATCACTCTCTTTCACCACCAAAGTGTGAAAGGCTGAGGAGGTGCTCAGACTTTGTCACTACAAGTGTATATTGATTTTAGCTATTGTGTTGAGCAGTAGAGCATTTTTAATTCTGCATTTTAATTGTTTGGCTCCCCTGGCATATGTTGTTTGTGGTTAGTGGCAACGCACTTAGAAGGGTGATTTTCAGGCTCATCTATTAGCTGCAAAGGAAAGCGCTCTCCCATGACCCTGGCTAATTTGCATACTATTTTTGTTATCCTTTAGGAAGCAAACTGCTGATTTTGGTGCTTTGCTTGAACATCCAGTCAGAAGTGGAGTCTTGCCCCGGGGCGTGTGTATGCTACAGTGAACCGAAGATTACAATAAGTTGTCAGCAGCAAGGACTGACAGCAATCCCCACTGAGATACCCATCCAGAGCCAGCGCATCTTCTTGCACAACAACAAGATAACCCTTGTGAGGTCCACCAGCTTCACCTCCTGCCGCAATATGACAATTCTTTGGATCCACTCCAACAACATCAGCCTCATTGAGCCTGGAGCCTTCTATGGGCTCAACAAACTGGAGGAGTTAGATCTCAGCGACAACACGAACCTGAAATCTATCAACCCTGTCACTTTCCGGGGTCTTGTTCACCTCCATACCTTACACCTGGATCGCTGTGGGCTCCTGGAGCTCTCCACAGGGCTTTTTCGAGGTTTGTTCTCCTTGCAATATCTCTACCTTCAGGATAATAATCTTCAGAACCTGCTGGATGACACCTTCATAGATCTCGCAAACCTCACCTACCTGTTTTTGCATGGTAACAAAATCAAGAGCTTGTCCGAGAATGTCTTTCGTGGGCTAATCAACCTTGACCGGCTGCTTCTGCACCAGAACAGGGTCAGCCTGGTTCACCGCCGGTCTTTTCATGACCTTGGGAAAGTGATGACCTTGTATCTGTTTAACAACAACCTGACAGTGCTCACGGGGGAAACCATGGCTCCCCTGGTGTCCCTCCAGTACCTACGCTTGAATGGTAACCAGTGGATCTGTGACTGCCAGGCTCGGTCTCTCTGGAATTGGTTTAAACAGTTTAAAGGATCGTCTTCAGAGCTAGAGTGCCACCTTCCCCCTCGCTTGGCAGGGAGAGACCTCAAAAGGCTGCAGAGCGCCGACTTGGAAGGATGCGTCGACTCCTTCAACCAGATACGAACAAGCGTTTTTAGCACTAAGACCAGATCTGGTAAACTGCCAACTGGGGTCCCCCCTCTTGGTTCCCACAATGGCTCCCCGAAGTGCTGCCAGCCAGAAACGGATAAATCTTTTATTTATGAAGCTAAAGGCAAGGCAGGTCCTTCTTCCCACAGCAGCCGGCCATCCTCCAACAACCCTCTCAAGGACAAGGAGAACATGTCCAAAACCAAGTATGTTGAGACGGACCCTTCCAAAAATGGCAGCAACAAGCAGATAAACGATTCCCCCTTTGGGACCTTCCCCAGCATTGTAGACCCTCCATTGACCAAGTTGAAACCAGAATTTCTAGAGCCTATTGAACCTTCCACAATCCCAACCAAAAAAAGGCAGGGCTGCTCTAAAAAGAACAAATCAAAGGCTCAGTGCCGCCTCACCCAGCAAGGAAACAGCTCCACGTTACAGCTCAGCCTAAGCCTTTTGATCCCCCCCTTGGTGTGGAGCTTACTGTTATTCTGCTAAAATTAACTTTTTTCCTGGGTTGATGACACTTTAATACTAGACTTTTGCTGACCTCCATAAATGTTGCAAACAAAAGCAAAACTACCATCCACCCTGAGAAAGCTTTGTTACACAAAAGTTAACTGGATGCCTTTATAAAAAAAAACAAAACAAAACAAAACAAAAAAGACAAACACCAAGATGTACATAATTTATTTGTCCTGAATCCTGTGAATTATACCTTTGGTCTTCGGAACTGCACTTGCCCAAAAAGCAGCTTTTGCTACAGCAGATGGTAAAGAAATATGGTTTATTTACAGGAAAAAAAAAAAAAAGTGTAAGAAATGCTCTGAAAAGAATGTCTAAAATCTGTTTGTAACTTGACATCACACTGAACAATATTGCAGGTTCCCATTTGCAGAGGTAATGAATTTGATGCTGTTTTAATCCTATGTTTATGAATATTGCAGTTTTTCCGTATTCATTCCATCACACCATGTTTACGGGCAGCATTTGTTAAAGAATGCTACCTTTTCCTTCACGAGATTGCAGTATATATAGATATGCATTTTATTTTACTTGTGTACAAGTATACAAAAAAAATATAAAATAAAGATTTCTTTTTCCTAAATGGTTGTCATCTGCAAGGGGTGAAGTACGCTAACCAGCTAAAAAGCTGAAAAATTAAAAGGATGTTGAGTAATCCGTGATCTGAAGGCAGGTTGAGCATTTAACACAACAGTAATAAATAAGACATACTCAGCATGGTTATGCAATCTTTAACTGGTGCCAACAAAGGGTTTCCTTGCATGAAACATGCTCTGCTAATGCTCCTGTTTCCCTTCAAACTGTCCCACGCATTCGCCCAACATCATTCATATTTCAGGATGCTCAGAATAGCAGGAAATATTAGCCCAGCCCCTTGGAGCTGAGGACTCCAGGTTGCAGGTAGAGGAACGTTAGTAAGCAATCCCAAGAAGTCAGGCAGGGCCATTTTTCTTCTGATATGCACAGATAACTAGACTCAGCTCTGTGATTAATGAACCAGAAGGTAGTTCAGAGTGGAGCAGCACTCAGGCTTGGATTTATGAAATAGGGTGTATCTCCCCAAACATGCAGCTCCTGGCCTTGCAGCTCAGGCTGGCTGTGCTGGAGAGCTGGTGTCCATTCCTGGTTGTGCCACCAGTGCTTCATGGAGTCACTGTGCAAGTGACTTCATCTTCTGTATGACCCCCATCTTTGACCTCAGGATGCTATGAAAATAAAACCATTGATGTCTGGGTGTCCCCATACCACACAGTGGGCCATAAAGCACCTGCCTAGATCTAGCTGTGCACTCCTTGTACTGCAGACAGCCCCTCTGTGCACTCCGCATGTACTCCAGGTTACAGCAGGGTTGTGCAGAGAGTTTGCCAGGAGGTTGCTCTTCCTTATCAAACTATAGATTTTCTTCTGTGCTCCTCCCTTCAGGAAGACTGTTGAGGTATTGAGGTCTATGCATGCAAGACCAGCTGGTCACATGCGGTGGCATGTAGTGTGGGCCAGAGAAGGGTAAGAGCGGTGTCATGGGTGTACCAAGGTCCTGGGAACATGCACTAGTGGACTATGCGTGCAAGTCAGGCTGAGGGTCTCCAGGCTGCACTGGCCACCATTGGGATTCACAGCACTGGGACTGGTGCTCAGCTTCACAGAACAACCACATGTGGAGGAGGGAGGGACCGTCGCAAGCCAGGAGTGAAGGACATCAGCAGGGCCATTACTGAGTGCCAGCCTTGCTCTAGGCTTGATGGTTCACGAGAAGGGAACAGCGACCATGGGAAGAAGCAGGGGAGGATGCTTGGATGGCTCACATCTCAGAGAGTCTGTGATGCTGCAAGTTGGGCAGCCAGTGTGGCAGTATCTGAGGCCCACCTGCAACAACTTCATGGGGTGTTTCTGGGTACTTTCTACCTCTGCCACAGCCAGTTTCCACCTGTGTGAATGTCAGGGAGGGCAATGCCCAAACTGTTGCATTTGTGATCTGTCTCCTCCAAATCCATCACTGGGGCTGCCAAAAAGATGTGGCATAGACCCATACTGGTGAATAGCTCACTCTTGGCACTGAGATGGGGACTGATCTGTCAGTACCCTCTGTATCGCTGGGCAGGAGATGCCGTGCAGCATGGCCCTGGGATCCCAGCAGATCTGACTGTTGCCATCCCAGCTCCATGACCAGCATCAGCCTCTGCAGAGGAGCCAGGCATGTTTCGGTGCAAATGCATTGTCCCACCCAAAGGATGAAGCAAGAAGTCAGTGCCCTGTGCTGGGATTCCTAAGTGCCTTGATAGGCTAGACAGCCTTGACAATCCTGATGCCTGCATGCATGTCTAGTTTGTGTGCATACTTATCCACACACGCAGGTGAGTGTTCAGTACATTAACAGCTGCTTTCTGTCATACTTGCTAGGATTTGTCCCATTCATGCCAGTGCTGAAGGATTTTCCGAGGTCCTGCATGCCCAAAGCAGGACCTGTCCTCTCCTACTCATGCAAAAGCATCATTCAGACTCTTGAGGGATTCAAACCTACCCCTGAAGTTGAAGCACAGTAGCAGAGAGCAGCTCAGCCTGTGTTGGCCACGGGGTCAGCACCACTCCAAAGCCCATAGAAAAGCCAGAAGGAGAATTGCTGGATGCTGTGACGGGCTGCTGTGGAAACTCCCGTTTTGGTCACAGTGTCAGGGCACACCGCGTGTCTCCCTTGTACAGTAGTTAGTGAGTCTTGTGGTCAAAATGCTTGGACCAGTGCCCACAGCTCTATGGGCATGAGGAAACCAGACGAGGTGGCAAAAAACAGGATGAACCTGAAATTAAAAAAAAAAAAAAAAAAAGAGGTAACAGCTGTGTGTTGTGGCATTTCCCCACAGCAACTAAATGGGCCCTGAACAGAGCTGAGATCTGGGCTTGTCCATGCCCAAATCAGTATCACGGGGAGTTTGGCTTTGATGCTCCCTGTGGTTAACACAAAGCAGACTAGCGCATTACTGTCACTTATCCTGCATGGGCTAGGAGTCGCTTTATGCCAACGTAGTGACACTCTTCCTGCTTTCTAGAGCTTGAGTCTGCTGTGCTTTCAGTGGCTCCTAGGACTATATATTGGCCACAAGCCCAGAAGAGTCCCTTGTGCTAATTTCCTAGATTTCCTGCTGTCCAGATGCCAATTTCTGTGTTTACAGGCATTAGAAGGCCATTTGAATGACAAATTATTGACGAAGGGGACGCAGTGGACAGCAGGAACACCTGTAGGAGGTTGGAAGAGGTAAAGGGTGAGCTCTGGTATTGGTGAGGGTAGGGAGGGTTTGAGGACTTCAAAGAAAGGCAGTTTTGCTTCTGCTTTGTGCTTTGCTGGGTTTGGCACAAGTCTTCCGGCTATTCCTAGACCTATTTTACACTCAGATGTCACTGAGTTAAATGGGATTTACCCAGCAGGGCTCAGGACCTTGTTGACTGTTCCTCATCTCATGATACTTTCTCTTTCTTCCTTTCTCGCTGTGCAAGTCACAGTCAATTTTCTGCTCACGTCCTTTATGCCAGGAGTGAAATCAAATAAACAAAGTCAACAGGGAGGAGCCAGAATGGCTCTGGATGGATGAGGGATGCAGTCCAGACCGTCCTGGGAAGAATGGACTCCCCATCACAGAGCGCAGCGCTGCACAACTCAGCACGTAGTGTCCCCTACGCATTGTCACCATATAGACCCTTGATAATGCAGTGCCCACTATTGAAGGTGCAGTAAAAACACAGGCCTTCAAGCAGTGGTGGAAGGACATTGTGTTCATGCTTGCTTCTGTGACAGCATTTGCCTCCACAGATCCACACTTATACTTTGCTGTGAGCTCCACACTTGTCCTTGCAACAAGCAGGAACAGTACCAAAAGAGAAACACTTTTTCCAGGTTTTCAGGTCCACCTGTAAGCACCACCAGGCGCCAAGGAAATGATTATGCCCCTCCTTCTCGTGGTAACATGTGAAGTGTATTTATCCTCTGCCCCCTTCCTCCATCTTGCCATCCTCCTGCAGAGAGCAGGGAGATGGGACTGTACCTCTGCCTATGGATGGGGAAGTGGAGTCCAAAAGCGTGTGCCCTCAGGTGGTGATTTGTCCCATCCTAAATGAGGTGCCTGACACGGGTATGGTGAGCCTCACTCCAAAGGTCCCCGTCTCTGTCATCCCCATCTAATGCTGCCAAGGTGCAACATCTGACATGGACACATTTTATGTAAAAGTAATTTCATCAAACTGGTTTTGAAAGCTTTCTTTTTTAATAGATAACTGTGATTCACTGAGATCAAAACTTTATACAGGGATGCTGTGGCTTTGACGCCATTTCCATCAGCAAGACCTTTTCGATCAAAGCCAGGGAGGAAGAGAGGGGTAATGCAGTGTGAAAGAAACCCCACTAATGGCCTGGTTCATAAGAAATCCTAGATGTTGATTGGAAAGGACTTAGATGCTCTGACACATGTAGCTCAAGCGGTTCTAGCGTAAGCTGTGGTCTCCTGAGGATTGCTCACTTTCCCTGTCCAGAGCCCCTCCAAGCCTGCAAAAGATGAACAGTCTGGGTCTGTGCGTTGAAAGTCCCTCACAGGGCTGGGTCTAAACCTCATTGCTATAGCTGCTGAATCAGCCTTGCTGGAAACACATCATCAGATGACCATGATCATCAGAGGCTGGGAGCAGGACAAGACCAGCCAAAGCTGACCATGGCCTGGCACTGGACCTTGGTAGCTTTGTTCTCTGCCCACAGCAGATTGCGCTCTCAACAGTGTTTCAGGAACAGTCATTTTGCTGCATGCAGGGGATCTAGAAGTGCAATGCCTGGAGGGAGACAAGCTCAGGCAGAGCTAATGGTCTCTCTTGGCTTCAGACTTCAGGAGTCTACAGTTGCCTCAAATGTGTTTGTGGCAGCTGCTTTCCTCCCCTCTTACCCCTCTTTCACTGGATGTGAGAGGACATGCAAGTTGCCTTTGCCTCTTCTGCCTTTCTCCTGAGACAGGGGACTCCCATTTCCAAGCTGGTCCTCCAGACAGCAGCACTGTGACTCTCCAACTGCTGAAAAACATTACTCAGGTCCCCAAACTGAAATCAGCTTAAATTTGTGGGGCTTCTTAATGAAGCTCATCTGAGTTCTGCTTACTGCATACTGGTTTTGGAGACCATGTTTCCAAGCTTTTCTCATCTGAGGCTGAAGTCTCCCCAGTCTTACTCTGAGTCGGGGAACCATCAGAGAAACACCAGATCTCACAAGACTCAGGACAGTGCTGAGAGCTGGCAATGCTGTGTCAGGGATTGGAACCTGCTTCTGGCAGTAGTGCCTGCAGTTACCTGCCTGTGAGGACAAGTACCTGTTTGTAACCCTGGCCCTGGGCTGCAGGCAGATGGCATCTCTGCCCCATCCTTCCCCAATAGCTCATAGAAGATCATGGAGCAAATGCCCAACTGCCTGTGACTCCACAGGGCTGAGATCTCTGCTCCTAAACAAGATCTCCTAAACCTTGTGAGCAAGTGGTGTTCCCACATCTCTCTGCCCTGACATGAAGATTATATGAGCTGCTAAGTTTTGCTACAAACAAACATGATGCATAGAAAAAATAAAGGCCGGAAGGTTTTCTAATTCGAAACTGTGTTTCTGGGTTAGTTCCCTGTCATTAGTGAGGGAGAAGAGCTATTGCCGTTCTGCCTCCTTTTCAAAATCAGAAACGGATAAAAAAACCCAGAGTCATTGAGAGATGGGGTGGGCGGGAGAACAGAGAACAGGCAGGAGAGGCAAAGGTTTCTTAGGGATGGTATTGGACCACAGTGTCACGATTGCTGATGGGAAGCTCCAGAGATAGCACGAACTCTGGGTACAACCATAGTGAGGGCAAGGAATCTGTGAAATTATGCAGAGACCTTCCCTATAAAGCCAAGCCCAAATGTTTGAATCTGGCTAGGGACAGAAACACTAATTAGAGACCCCTTGATTTGAGCTGTAACTAGGGCACTGCATGGGGAAATGCTGAGGCAGGTGAGACTTAATGGAATTGCTTCCCAGGGCATCTATAAATAGGGAGAATGGAGACTTGGCAAAGGAGGGGCACGATGAAAATAAAGGTATACACTGCCCACTCACTAAACGATAAGGGACTTCAAATCTTGAAATGACCCACCTTCAGTACAGTTTGAGAGACTTGTTCTAGGTCAGCAGGTACCAAAAAGGCCCAGCTGTCATCAAGCATAAAAACAGTAACGTCTTTTGGGATGAAATCATAGCTTTTGATAGGCTGCCGCACTCTGCATGGCACCAACACAGGCGTGCTAGCTGGGATGAGTCACGGGCTGGGCTTCTTCGCAGCATTTTGGTAGTGGGTGGCTCCATCTGCAGTGGTTTGCTTGTGTCAGGGTCCATCTGCAGTGATTTATTTGTGGGTCGGGTCTGTTGGCAGTGGTTTGTTCATGGCTCACCTCCTCTGTGGTGGTGTGGTTGTGGCTGGCTCCCACTTGCATTTGTTGTTCTGTGGCTGGTTTTGAGTATTATCACTTGCATTTAAAGCAGAAAGGGAACGACTGCAAAATCCAGTATGAGGAGGGAGTGCTGGACTTTTCCATGTGAGTGGGTAGCTAACATTTTAAAACAGTGAAGCTGCACCTATTGGCTGGTTGTGGTCAGTGGGGCTTAAACCAGCACTCCTGCAACTCACTGCATGTGTGCCTGCTGCTGCCTGAGCTGTAAGATCCTGCTCTGCTTTCTGCACAAGCTTGTTGGGTGCAGTTTAATCCAGCACCTCTAGAGAAGGACCGTAAGCTTCATGGCGTGGACAGCTGATGTGGTTCTGCCTGTCCCTGGAGCAGGCTGCCAGGAGCACAGCAGCATCTCTCACCAGGTATGCTGCGTGATCCCTGCCATCGCCCCAACAGGCCGGGGATCCTCCCTGCTGCCCGTGAGCAGAAAGGCGCATTATGCACTAGCATGTCCATGTCTGGGAGGAGTGGCATGGCATCTTTCTTTTACAGCACCCACCATGGACAGTCCCCAAATACACATGGAGCTGCCTCCCCCAGACCCCCAGACATCAGCCTCCCCATCGCTGCCTTGCCCTGCTTGAGGAACTCTGTGATTAGCCTCTGAGCTCTGGGGTAAAGCAACAGAGACAGCTCTGCCTGAGATGCAATTTCCAGCAGTGCCACAAGCACAATATGAGACCTCGGGTGAGTCATTCAACCTCTTTCCCAGCGCCCATCTGGGTGCAGAGGGGCACCAGCCCCTCTAGGGAGGAGACTGTGCTGGGTCTTCACACACGTCCAAGCTTCTCCTTCAGCAGGAGAAGGGCAGGATGCTCGACTGCTTTTTGTTTTCACTGGGGCAAAGCCCTGGAGTGGGCTGACTGAGGACTCTTATGTAGCTGCATGCTTGCTAAATAAGGGCAGAGCTGCTCTTTTCTCCCCCCATATTTCCATTCAAACCTCAACAACAGCAGCAGCAGGAGCAGCTGCTCCCATGGAATATTTATAAGTTGTTTGCAGAAATGTCAAGAAGAGCCAGTGGTTGTATTAACACACTCTCAGAGCAGCAGTCTCGGAAAGTTATCTTATGTGATTCTTAGTCAAAGTGCTTTATGTAACAGTTACAAGCGCTTACAAATCCCAGTGACATTTTCTTGTTTCTTGACAAACAGCCGTTCAGTGTCCTGACACTGAGACAGGAATCAATCACTTTTGCTCGTTCATTAGCTGTCTCCATCCTCCCCTCCGCCCCGCAGTGAAATTAACACCAGGTTATCTGGAAGGCTCAGTCCCTTTCTGCATGACAATTAGAGACTGAGCTCAAAGAAGATGCAGCAAGGCTGGATAACAGGCACGCTCCTTACCCAGCGATGTCAGACATTCATGCGAATTTCAAGTTGACTTCAAGACGTTAGGACTAAATGTTCCCATTTGCTTTGGGCAGTAAAAATAGAAATTTTAACAAGGTTTCCAAGCAAGACTATTAAATTCTGTATTTTGCTAAATGCTTTTTTTTTTGCTCCTCACTGCCCCTCCCTTGCTGTCAGACTGACCTTGCTGGGACTGTGGGGACGAGGCTCATGGGGACGAAGGGTGTTGGAGCGAAAGCAACTTGAAGTCGCCCAAACAAGGAAGTCTGGGAATGCATTCATATGCACACCTAATTTCTATGAGTTAGGGGTGGGAATGGAAAGTATACTGGGATGTTTAAATTTACTATGTGTGTTTTGAGGTTGTGTGTCACTTTCAGGAGTGTTTCCAGCAACGGCATCTCACCAGAGAGCTTCAATACCAAGGTCCTCCAGACTCCACATGGGTAAGTTCTTGCAGCGTTGTTGGTTTGGTTGGACCTGGGAGGTGCTTTGGTCTTTGACCAGATTGTTCTTGGCCAACTTTTGTAACCTGGAGGGGTCAGGAATATTTAAGTGCAGTCAGAGGAGCATTCAGCTTCTGATTTGTTTCCACCCTTGGAATATATTACTTATTTCCACCAGAGCCGTGGTCTTTAAACAACCTAAGAGATTATTTCCAACCACTGGGTGAAACAGGGGCCATCCCAGAAGGAATAGAATCATAGAATCATAGAATCATTGAGGTTGGAAAAGACCTCTAAGATCATCGAGTCCAACCTTCAACCCAACACCACCATGTCCACTAAACCATGTCCCTAAGCACCTCATCTAC
>NW_008795533.1:640693-653006 GCF_000699145.1 Aptenodytes forsteri
ATCGCTTGTTACTTGGGAGAAGAGACCGACCCCCACCTCGCTACAACCTCCTTTCAGGGAGTTGTAGAGAGCGATGAGGTCTCCCCTCAGCCTCCTTTTCTGCAGGCTAAACAACCCCAGTTCCCTCAGCCGCTCCTCATAGGACTTGTTCTCCAAAATAGGTGTTTGCGGGGAAAAAAATCTGTTTTCTCCTGACAGAGTGGCCTAATAGTTCTGGGAAGGAGAAAACTCTGACACACGGACATCCCTTTTTTCATTGTGTGTTCTATATCACTGGTGCAGCTCATACATTGTGCCAGGGCCCTGAGTTAACTAATAGGTCCTAATGGTCCTGACCAGCCTTGTTTGGGGTCTCCACCCAAACTGTGGGCCCAGGAGCTCTATTTATGTTCACCCTGGTGCCTTCAGTCCCTGTCGGAGCCATGCTGTAGGACTGCTGGTCTACAGCTCAGCCATAGTCATCTCTGTGCCTGGCTACAGAGCCCTGCTGCTCTGAACCCCACCTGTGGGCTGATTTCATGGCTTGACGTTGGACCTGTCCCGTCACTATGGACCTGCTTGGTGATCACTGGACCTGGTCCTGACCTGTGGATTGACTTCCTGGCTTCACCTCAGACCTGCCTCATTGCTGTGATATTGCCTTATGATGTGGACTCTTGGCTGGACCTGGCCACAATTTCTTGGTCTTGTTTCCTCACTCAGGTCCTGTGGGACAGGCTGTGGCTGGTGGGGCCCCTTCCAGCCGTGGGATCCCTCTCAGCTCCTGGCTTGCCTTCCCTGAGGGAGCAGCCCTGCTCTTGCTGCTCCCTGACACATGTCATGAAATCATAAACCTTACAGATACCAGCTATATGATGAAAAGGGGCTAGCAGAACAAAAGGCAACCCAGGTGGCCTGAAGCTTGTCTAAGGTATGACCTCAGCCTTCTCCAGAGTCACTAAATTTTGCTGCTTGCAAAACCTTTTGTGGGGCTGGAACAATGCATATATGTATAAGGGGTGTCTGGTCAAGCTTTATACTTTCCAGGTTCTTTCTGGTTTGCTTGAAAAAAATGAGGAGGAGTGTGGGCTCCAAACCATGTACCAAAGACGGGAGAGGAAGCATCTGGTGTGCCCAGGGGTTGTCATAGTGAAGATGAGTGACACATAATAATGATGAATTCAGAAACTTTCACCTTGATTTCCCTGCCTATTTGAGCTTTGAAGTGAGCCTCTAATATTATGTTAGCAGTTTATTGTGTGTGCTTCATTAAAAATACATCACAGACTTTTTTGAGCTAGAAGGGACGCAAATTAGGTCATCTAGTCCAGCATCCCGCTGTTCTGCCAGGACTCTGATCTTGCTAATGACTCCAGCCCAGCCCTGACAGGTTCTCGTCTGGCTGTCAATTGAAGTTCTCGGCTGACAGGAGGGAACCAGGCTCCATCCGAGATGATTTAACTTTTTAAAAAGTTTCAGGCTTCTTGTTAAATGGGGTTTTATTTCACGTTCCAGTACATCCGCTTGGCCGGTGCTTGAGCTGCAAGGAGAGCAGCTTTGTCTCCTCTGCTGTGTTGCAGCTCCCCTCCGTGCTTTGAGCTGGGCAGATTCAGCTGCTGTTGCCACTGTGAAGCAATGCAGGCATAGGCAGGTGTGACACAGGAGCTGCTCACTGGTGGGAGGTCTTCTCGAATGCATCTCCATGGCTGAAAGTACTTTGGTGGAAACGTTGCTCCAGGACCCTCGCTGCAGTGGTCTTTCCTCATAGTTTGTCCCCAGCCCTTTTCCAGCTTTGCTTTCTCCCATGCCTGTCCCCTGCAGTTCCCTTGGCTGCTCCTCTGGGATAATGGTGCAGGCAAAGATGTAAGGCTCAGCACTACTGAGGGAAGAAGAATCCCTTTGTTTTGAGTTCTGCGATGTTAGAAATGTAGGGTTTGCCTCAGACTCTTTGTCAGCCTAAGCTGGAGGACACAAGGGTCTGAGAAACACTGGGCCAGACCTAAATGAACATACTGGTAGGCTGCCATCTTATTGTCCCCTTGGGCTGACTCTTTCTGTGGATTGGTGCAGCTCTTGAGGTTTGGTGGGACCTCAGCATCACACAACTTGCTTCTAGGTTGTGCTACTGGTTGCTGCGATTGAGCCCCATGCAGCCTTGTATCTTCCTGCCAAGGGAAGACACAACAAAGCTCAGCTAAATGCGCACCAGTGCTGGCTAGTGTGGACAAGGAGGCTGGCCCCCATGTGAACTCAAGAACTAGCTCACCTAACACTATAGGCATGTGCATGGAAGAGCAATGAGATCCATCAACTCGATCAACTCTCCTGTGGGCAGACCAGGACCTCTGTGCGCCGACTGCTGCCTTGGGAGATGCATCTGAGATGTGTCCTAGTGAGGAGGAGTCTGACCCAGCATTTGCTGCTCCTAGAACAAGTGGTTTGGCCAGGGTCAGCATGATGCTGGCAGATCTGGGGGAGAGACAGCATAAAAAGTGCAGGGGAGGGACCAGTGGCTTTTGCCCTGAAAGACCATCATGCCACAGCATTGTTGTGCTCTGAACTGAGGTCTACAAGCAAGGTTTCATTCTGGGGGGAGATCTGAGCACGTGCCTACCCTGGGAGCATGGAGACTCACTACCTGTGCAGCAGGACCTGGAAAGTCCAAGCAGCCTGACCTGGCCTTCCCTGGATTTTGAGGCAGAAGAGACTGATTCCGGCTTGAAGATGCTCCTGGTTTTTTCTCAGGCTCCGTGCCTCCTCCAGGGGAAGGAAAGCACAGACCTTCATTAGCTGTAATGACTGACTGGTTTGGGTTGGGGCCACGGGCCCTGGGCTGTGCAGTGCTTGGCAGAGTGCTGTGCTGAGCAGTCTAGCATGACCTAGAAAAACCTCTTAATGTGTTGTTCATTTTGAAAGGGGCAATGGTCTTATCGAATCACAAACCACATCCTTCAGCACCAAAGCTACTGCAGCCAAGTTAACTCAATTAGTAAATCACCATGCAGAGCTATTTAGAGACAGTTTTTAATGGCTCTAGCAACAGGAGGATAATAATATAGAAACAAAGTGCACTAATATGCTGTGATGGGATAACTGGCATCCCTCTCCACCCCTGCAGGGCCTTTGTAAAGCAGTACTGTTATATGGGGCTTTCTCATTTCCATGGAGGCCCCCTCCCTAGATCCATTCCCTGGAGCTCCTTCTTTGTCATCTCTGCAGCCTCAGAGAAACTCACACATTTTCAAAGCATGCGAATTTGAGAGGGTGTGTGGTGTTGTTTTTTTTTTTTTCTTTTTTTGCTTTCCCCAGCAATCTTATTTTAAGTCTGTCCTCCCCCTCTTCCCTCCTGCAAGTCTGTTTTGCCTTGTGTTAGCCCACTTGAGATCTGGGCACCTGCACTCAAAGGTGCTGTCTCCTGTTTTGGGGGGGGTTGCAGGCTACCTGGGGGACAAAGTCCAGGTGCTATGCTGGCCATAGGAGGTTCACCGGGGAACAGGGACCAGTCCCTGGAAGGGTGTTTGTACCCTGAGACCCAGGACCATGCTGCTGGGCTGGCAGGCTGTTACGCTAGGACTCCTGGGATCTTTTCCATCCTTTGCCACAACCTGCAACAGCAAAACCTAGCCAAAGCAGAGAGGTTAACAGAGTCGTTAGCCACCTGTGTCACAAGAGTTATGAAGAGAGGCAGAGCTCCTGTGCAGTACTTCTCTTCCAGAGCTCAGTCTCTCTAGGAAGGGCTCAGCCCTATATTGTCATTACTCATGGGAGAAATGGAGGCTCTGAGTGGGTAAAATGCCCCAGGTGACCTTAAAGGGTGATAGCAGAGGTGGGATTTGGACACAAACTGCTGCATTTTCATCCAGGGCTCATCACATGCAGAGAATTTAAATCCTTAAATGAGCAACAATCAGCATCTTTCCCAAATGAGGCTGAAAACTGATATTCACTTATGTACGGTTTCTTCTTTGCATTTAGTCTCATGTTTCACTAACAGTGGAATTCAGCAGCTCTGATTCAATTTTGGAGATGCTCATTTCCCCCGCACAAGATGGACAGCTGTAGCTGGAAAGCCTGGCTTGAAGAGTGACCTTGCAGTAGGGTGATGCCCAATCAAATGCTATAGAAGTAGGAAGACCAGGGCTGCCTCTCCATGTAGTCTTGCTGCAGACTCCTTGCAAGCATGCCTTCGGATGATGCTAAATGATCTCACAGTTTTCCCACACAGTCTCACCTCACTCAACCTGGAGAGCACTCGGGCTGGAACGACTGCTCTGTTCTCCTTTCCACGGGCACTGCTTAATGTGTGGCCTGTTTCACCCAGCCCTGCCCTGAATATAGCACTATAAATGCCCTGGTACTTATTGCTATGGTATCTGAGTGCTTCCCAGCTGGCCCTGGACATTTTCAAGACCGTTGTAAAATAGGGAGATTATTTTAACACCATTGTAGGCAGCGCTTTCCAGGTGCTTGGAGAGCAGGGCATTTGGAGAGCAGAATTTGGTGCTGCTGCCATCTAATCCACTCAAAACACATACGGGATTTGGCTTGTCAGAGCAGCAAACTGCCAGAAAGTCAGTCCCAACCTCCTCCCTTTTAGCAAACAAAATTTCTATGATTTGACTGCTTTGAGGATGACACACAGGTTAAAAAACAAAAAAAACCAAAAAACCCCCACCCAAAACCCCACAAAAAAACCTCACGACCAAAATTGTGATATTTCTATTCTTTTCTTTCCCAAACATTTAGCTAACAGGCAGCATTTCCCAGCCATCTCTAATAAGAGTGGTATAAATGATACCAACATGCAAATAATCTTTGAGGCATTAAGTGGCCAGAAGAGTTTGGACCCAACAGAAATGTCAGTGTATTTTCATTCCCCCCCACTGCCAAGAGGGCTGAAAAGAGGAAAACTGTGTGTTCAACAAAAAAATCTGTTAAACTGATTCTACTTCAGGTTTCTCTAGTGGAAGCAAAAGCTTGGAAATAGCAGCCTGCACTTAGGCACCAGTCCCCGAGAGAGTCAGGCAGAGGCCATCTCCTCTCCCCCCAGCCCAGCCTTGGGAGCTCTGTCAAGGATGAGGAACACAGGTCTGGTCCCTCCTCTGCTTCTGTCCCTCAAGAAAGGTCCCAGGGCATCCCCCCTGCTCCTTCTCATGCTGCATGTTGGGCTTCTTGTGAAATCCCTGAAATCCCTCCTAGATGGGGGTCATTGTCCCTAGGCTACAGCATCATACAAGGTTTTTCCACCATGGAAAATGCTGATATGCTTTGCTGCAGAGGGTGATCTCTGTGAGTCGTGACTAAACAAGCCCACCTGTACTTGGGGAGTGCTGCAACACCTTGTCCTAACCTTGCTTTTATACAGAACCAAGTGGCTGTGCCTTTCCCACAAGGTGCAAACATGGGTCTTGTGCCCATATCCCACAGTGATGTCACGTCCCACACTTGACTCCCTGCTTCTCGGCTGCCAGTTCATTCCCCTGCACTTGGACCCCACACCTCTGCCTTCAGCATTTCCATGGCCACCGGCTCACGGTGCACATCAGTGTCTTGAAGCTTTGCAAGCATTTTTGCACCCAGTGTCACTCCCTGGGGCAGGTTGGAAAGCTCAGTACTCCCACATCAATCTCAGGGAACTGAGTCACGAGAAGACTAAAAGCACAGACTCCAAAACATCTCAATTACTTTTATGAGCTTCTCTTTCTCAGCTCCAGGGAATGTTTTGCAAGGCTGGAGATGCATGTTGAAAACAGCCTGGGTGCCTCACGCCTGAAATCAATGGGCTTTTGATCAAGATGGAGCTGAGTGAAATGGACCCCCCTACACCCCCGAAAAATACGCTTTTGCCCAAAATGCCTGCGTACATCTGTATCTGTGCTGATATCAGTTTGGTTTCTTTTTCCTCAAGTTTTCACTGAAAACATTGAAACAGGAACATGTTCCATAGCACTTTAGCTTTCACAGAAAAAAAACCCAACAGTTTTTGAAAACTGAACATTTTAGTGGAAAACTGAAATTCCTGGGCGGTTTCCTTTTCCAGTGCTAAGGGGAAATTTTGCAAAAAGTCAATTTTTCCTGCAAAGAAGTGTAAGCTGTGCTGATTTTCAAGCAGCTGTAGCATGAGCTCATATAGGCAAAAAAGAAATGTAGCCTGTGCACTGGGGGCGAGAGGCATCTGGTGAACAAGAGCAGATTGTTACACCAGTAAAAGGCATTAAGATTCAACAGTGAAAACTGACAATCTTGAGAAAGGAGCATGGAGGGAGAGGATCAGGTTAATTAGCTTCCCAGAAGAATTGGAGGCCACAAGCTCAGCAGAACTTTGTGGAGGAATTAATTAAAGGTTTGTTTGTAGCTGAGCTTGATGATAAAAAAAACAATAAAAATTCCCACTGCAAGTGCCTATTGCATCCTGACACATCGAGCTGCTCCTGGACTCCTGCCAAGCACTCATACAGCCCGGTGTTTACACCTTCAAAGAGTCAGTGGACAGGAGGGAGAATTAATTGCAATGAGCCCAGACAAGGCTGCCGGAGGGAGACCATCAGAGCTGCCTTCATCCCGCCACCCTGGTGGGTGGGCAGGACAGCGATAGCGGAGCTGTGCGGAGGGAGAGGACCAGGCAGGTCACTATAGGGCCAGAGGGATGCAGGGACACATCAGGCATCACTTGATGCTGCAACGCTCTCAGGGTCAGAACCACGATGACTTTGGGGAGCAGGGCAACAGCTGACCTGCTGAGCATGGCCCCTGCAGAGCTCCTTTCCCCTATCCCTATGGGTAACCCATTCACTGTGCTGATAACATCACAGGGGTGTGCTGAGAAAAGCAGCAGGAGCAGGTCAACACCTTGCAGAAAGGTTGTGCTACTGCTGGAGTACCGCAAGACTTCCTTCAAGAGGAGCAGTGACTGGGAATACAGGAGCTCTGCTTCAACAGGGCCAGTCCTCAGGGCAGAGCGAATTCCTGTTTCGGCTGAGGTTCCTGGACCTTAAAGTCTGAATTTTGCTTCTGTGCTGTTTGGTCATGAGGTTCAAGGACCGTTGTCCATGGCGTGAATAGAGCAGGTCACACTGACAAAATAGCTGGGCTTCAGGGCACTGAAGTCTCCCTCAGCATGGAGCTGACAGATATAACCCATAAAAGGCTTTTGCAAGGGATCTGACATCATATTCTGTTTTTAAACATTAGTATTGAGCATTACCTAATCCATGTTAAATGGGTTGGGAAGTGACAACAGACTACAAAACACTAGTAATCAACACAAAACTGTCACTGAATGGGGACATTTCTGTTGGGATCTCAAGGAAACAGTGAAGCCTTTGTACTTTTCAACATTTCTATCAATTATCTAAAAATAAATCTAAAACTTGCCGACAACATCAAGACTGGCAGAATGGCATATACGATAAAAGCAAGCAGCTTTACAGACTTAGCTAAATTCCTCGGTGAGTGGGGCTGCTCAATTAAAATGTGTTTTCGCACAGACAGATGAGTGTTAGCTGTTTTGGTGCAGGGCAGACGCGAGCTGTTGAAAGCACCAGCTCTGACAGGGATCTGCAGAAGGTGAGTGTGCTGGCCGTCATTCCCAGGCCAGCAAATTGGGGTAGGATTTAAGAGGATTGAGGACAGGGTAGAGAAGGTAATTTTAACTTTTATGTAAGGCACTGATGGGACTGGTAGAAAGATGCTCTCCCTTTGATACTCTCTACTTAGTGAGTCCCAAGGAATATTGATGCTGTGGGATTACTGCTGTCTCACTGAGCATCATAACTGGTGTTACTGGTGGCAGGCAATGGCCATGTGCTTACGGCACATAGACCTGAACAGTCGCCCAGCTGGGGCATTGCAGTCTTACTGCCAGCCCTCTGCTTTGGACAACACTGTGTTCCCTTTGCTGTTTGGGTTATGCAGCCCTCCTTAAGCAGGAGATTATAGGGTGACTTCAGTCCCCAAATTCTTGCCAGATGGCTGTGGAGGGGGTGTTCGGTGATTGGCAGTACAACAGTGCATGCTCTGGGACAAGGCAGAGGGCAGTGCCCAGGGCAGCCCACACAGACATCCACCAATCTTGGACACACCAGGACAGGCTCTCCCAGACATCACACCCAACCTCACGCTGCCATGGGCACTGGGCCTGGCTCTTGCATTGGCACACAATCCCCACTGTAGGAGCCAGGTGTGCCAGGACCTCACAGGGTGAGGTGGTAGAAGTCAAATGTACACCAGTTTTTCAGCTGCATTTGAGTTTTCTTCCCAAGGGAGTGTGTATCAGGGCAGGACCCAAGTGGACATCAGACATCCTCACTGGACAGCAAGAGTTGGGAATGCTCCAGTGTGACAGTGTAGATGCAGCTGACTAGAAACATCCCTTGGTGTATCATAAAGCTTCATGGTGAATTGAAATGCCAGTTCCCGCCCCTGAAATGCTCTCCCACCTCGCCTGCCTAACACAATGCTAAATAAGTTGAGCGAACATAAAAATCGGGCCAGGTAGCGTGGTCTTAGAGGTACATAAGGGAACAACCATGTTATGGGTAATATCCCTGAGACAATAAAGGTATGGCTTCATTCAGAGTGGGGTCAAGGACCACAACACCCACTGGAGTCAGAAATTTGGTCTCAGCTCGGCTGCACCCACTATGGCAGTTATAGAAGTAAGCCTTGGAGGCTTTTGGACAGTCTATTTCATCTCGGCTCTCTTGCGTTTAAATCATTTCAGCTTTGCACCTGAGCAAGAACATCCCTGGCTGAAGCCGTGTACCAGGGCACCTGGGTCCCCTGCAATTTTGTAGTGTGTTTTAAACCTGGCTCTGCTCTGGGGGAGGTTATAAATGTCCCGTGAAGGAGTTTATGTGCCGTCAGGCACAACTTGCTTAGCTTTGAGCTTAGAACTGGATCTCCACTCTGCCCGATCAGCACATGGACGGAAAGAAACTGCCATTTACTGTCATGGATGCAGGTCTCCAGCACAGGCAGGTGCCAGATGGCTGCCTGGAAAGGAAACAGTGCAAGTGCCTCTGAAAGAGAACCTTTAGTAGAAATGTCGTGTTTTACAGGAACTGTCCATACAGACCTTAGAGGCAATGTAACCTTCCTTACGTACAGAGGTGCAGGAGGAACAGGGTCTGGCTGCAACAACTGCCATTGGGTTTGCTTAATAAAACAAGCTTTTGCAAGCTATCAAGATAAATAAAGGGAGCTAAGGCCAGAGGAGAGGAAGGAGGAAATGCTCTCACTGGGGCACCGATGCTGGGCTGGCTTCAGAGGCAAAGCTTTGCAAGAAGGCTTTTCTCAGTGATCTTTGCAGAACTAATGATACAGCTAAAAAGGGAGTTGAAATATTATATGAATCCTGAGATCAGAAGGAAGATAAGCAGATGTAAACATCTCAGATTCCTACAATAGGGGGATTTTTTCCAAAGGAGATGAAGAGAAAAGAAGAATCTTACCAGCAGCACCGAAGCTGATTGGGGGTGAGAAAGCAGCCCCGAGCCTCCTGAGATAGGGGGATTTATTTAGAAGACAACCACAGGCAAATATGTTTTTTTTTCCCTTGCTTTTTGATGAGGAATATTGCTGGAATCGGTTCAAGGGAGGGAGGCTTTGATCATGCTTTCGTGGAGCAAGAAAATCTGTTTTGAATTCTGGCACAAACCAAATCCCAGGAGGAACTGTGTGTGTGATGTTCACACTGGTGTAGAGACCCTGTTCAGATGATGGGACTGTCCAGAGACAGTGACTGTCCCCTCTTCACATCCTGCACTTAAAATAAATATGCATGGGCAACGGAGCACTGATGTCCTCACAGTGCTGTTGACAAGCTGAGAAATTAAATGTAGCTACCCAAACCTGAGCTGCTCCTTGCAGAGGAATCCAGAGCATCAGGGACTTCCAGAGGACAACACATACAAACCATCTTAGTACCTATTTTAAGATAAGAAGAACTGCCTTGGGGCAGTGTGCACCCAGATGCCAAAGTTAGTATAAAGGAACCCAGGGTCAAACTTCAAATACCACTTGGTGGTGTAAGGACCGAGGCTTCCTCCAGCTGTGCTTCTGGGGCACACGGTAAAACCACTGTCCAGATAAGATCCCCACTGTGGTGTGGGAAGGAAAAGTAAATGGGGGCAGATTCATGGCAGGAGCTGTTAAGCCTGTTTCTGCTAAGCATGCCAAGAAAAGTAGTGGTATCAGCAAATGTCTAAGAAGAATATATCTTCTGTTTCAAGGTGGGTCATAAATATGCTTCACCCAGGAAAATGCCATCGGGGTTTTTAAATAGTGACATTAGATCCACTAGAGGACAGAAAAGATCCATATCCAATGCCACAGGAATGTGATAAAAACAATATGTGTGGATTTGGCTAGATTTGTCCTATACTCAGAAAAAAGAGTATTTGTCTAGATGGTGTTAATTGGAGTAGCATGAAAAAATTCCAAAAATAAGTATCTTTTTCTATTCGGGAAACAGTGTTTCTCTGAAGGAAATTGCTTTTGAAGGAATGACACTAATTTTCAATTACTTTTTTCATTCCCTGCTTCTATTTTTAAGCAAAATATTTGAAAAACAAACTTCTTTACAAGACTTTGAAAGTGCATTCAGTTGAGCGTGTGGATTTTTCTTCTCTTTGGCCACTGAAAAACCTGTGCGAATGGAGAAAACTCAACTTCTCCCATGTGGATATTGGCTTCCCAGCTTATGCCACCTGATAAAATCAAACCTTTTCCAAGGGTAGCTTTCTCTATGAAATCATGAATAATTAAAAACAAAGCTTTGCCTTTTAAAAATGAGAAGGTCTCCTCCACTTGCCCATGTTTTTGAACTGGGCAAAGATCAAATGAGAGGGAAAATCACGAAGTCTGTGTGGGAAAATGAAATCTTCATATGAAAGCAATTTTAAAGAGATTTCTTCCTGAAAATACAGTAATTGAAAAAACAATCAGAGACCTCCTTAGTTTTCTTAGCAGCTTTAGTGTTATTATTTCCCTGAGCCATTTTGGAAGATTGTTCTCAGACTAGTGATGGAGACAAACCAAGTTAAATTTATTCCCAACACCTGTACAATGTAGCAAAGAGCTGTAGGTTCTCTGATAGGCATCTGAGATAATTGCTATGGCATCCTTTCTTTTCAGTAAAAGCCTGCCCTGGCACCTCAGCTTTCATCATTAAAACACAGTTATCTCCCCCAGTGTGATTAAACCCTTGGAAGGGTGGCCTGAGCGTAACCCATGCAGCCGACCCTGCCTGCACCCGTGGCTGGGCAGCACAGGCAGCTCTGCCAGAACTGAGCCTGCAGCTCCATGCACGCCCTGCACGGTTCTTCCCGGCATCTGAGTCAGCTGGGCTAGTCCACAATCTTCTCCTTCCTCACCTTCCCATGACATCCTTTTGTGTAGCTGATCCCAGACTTGGCTTGCAGCTTGAAGGTGAGAGCAGAGAAGAAAGTGCGGATGCGCCAGAGTCCAGGGAGTGGATGCTTTGGGCTTATCCCCCAGCTGACACTAGCCTCTGTCTCCAAACTCAGCTCTTCCACACGTGACCTGCTGCCTTTCCAGATCCTGCTCGAACTGGCCCTTCTGCCAGGGACCTGCTGTGTCCCCAGGCTGCCCGTCCCCATGGCTTTGCCCCCCACAGCACACAGGCTTTGCACTTGGCTGCTGCCTTTGTTCTCTTTTCATCTTCCCTTTATCATCTACAGCTCCTGTCTGTAGCCAGCCATCACTTCCAGCCTGACAATTAACAGTTGCATTTAAGAGTTGCAGAGGTAGGTGTTTCCCCTCCAAAGGGACCTGATATTTTCTATGCTGAGCATGAGAGAGATTCCCACTGAGGGAGCTACAGGCCAGTCAGTCTCACCTCTGTGCCCGGCAAGATCATGGAGCAGATCCTCCTGGAAACTATGCTAAGGCACATGGAAAACAAGGAGGTGATTGGTGACAGCCAACATGGCTTCACTAAGGGCAATTCGTGCCTGACAAATTTGGTGGCTGTCTATGATGGGGTTACAGCTTTGGTGGATAAGGGAAGAGCAACTGAGGTCATCTACCTGGAGTAGTGCAAAGCATTTGACACTGTCCCACACGACATCCTTGTCTCTAAATTGGAGAGACATGGATTTGAGAGATGGACCACTCGGTGAATGAAGAATTGGCTGAATGGTTGCACTCAAAAAGTTGTGGTCAATGGCTCGATGTCCAAGTGGAGACCAGTGATGAGTCGCATTCCTCAGGGATAGGTATTGGGACTGGCACTGTTTAACATCTTTGTCGGTGACATGGACAGTGGGATCAAGTGCACCCTCAGCAAGTTTGCTGACGACACCAAGCTGTG
>NW_008795533.1:653918-655550 GCF_000699145.1 Aptenodytes forsteri
CTTTGTATATTCTATTATTATTATTATTATTATTATTATTATTATTGCTGCTATTACTATTTTACTTTATTTTATGTCAATTATTAAACTGTTCTTATCTCAACCCATGAGTTTTCTCACTTTTACTCTTCCGATTCTCTCCCCATCCCACCGGCTGGGGCAAGGGTGAGCGAGCAGCTGTGTGGTGCTCGGTTGCCGGCTGAGGTTAAACCACGACACCGTGGCAGGGGGGGTGGAAATAGATGATCTTTAAAGGTCCCTTCCAACCTGAACCATTCTATGAGATGATTCTATGATTCTAATTTGTGCTGCTTAGTAAATGCAGCTGAATATTGTCCTTGCTGCAATCTGGCTAGCTAAGTCTAAAAAGCTGCAAAGTATTAAATCAGGTTTTTTTACCTGTTTACTGACAATCCTAAATTCCTGCCAAAAAT
Organism: Aptenodytes forsteri; assembly: GCF_000699145.1. Lineage (NCBI taxonomy): Eukaryota > Metazoa > Chordata > Aves > Sphenisciformes > Spheniscidae > Aptenodytes > Aptenodytes forsteri. Next base: position 654,353 of record NW_008795533.1, read on the forward strand.
GAAAGTACATGAATTTTAGGTGATTGTTGCACAGTCTGTGCTCTTCAGAGCTGCTAAGCAGTTTGTGCTGCTTAGTAAATGCAGCTGAATATTGTCCTTGCTGCAATCTGGCTAGCTAAGTCTAAAAAGCTGCAAAGTATTAAATCAGGTTTTTTTACCTGTTTACTGACAATCCTAAATTCCTGCCAAAAATGAAAGTACATGAATTTTAGGTGATTGTTGCACAGTCTGTGCTCTTCAGAGCTGCTAAGCAGTTTAGAAAATCAGGTATCAATGAAGAAAAACAGTAGTTACCCAGTAAAGGATTTTTTTTCCCCCATTTTAAGGAAAGGGTTGCTACGTAAAAGGTAGGGTATTAGGGTTGTCCACAGAATTCAGCCATAAAAGTGACACTGCTAAATAGACGGTGCATCAAAATGTTTCTGTTGAGCTCTCAAATCCTTTAGTGAATGATAAAATGGTAGAAGCTGGGAAAAGATGATCTGGACCTGAATGGAAAAAAAAAATCTGCAAAAATCAAAACAAACAACCAGTGACACTGAGTATTTTCACTGACTTTCAGCTGCTGGATTCAGACATGCTACTGGTGTCCAATAATGCCGTTTTATGTCTTGTGCAGTGAATGCCACTATGAAATTAACAGTTGTCGTGGTTTAACCCCAGCTGGCAACTAAGCCCCACCCAGCCGCTCGCTCACTCGCCCCCGGTGGGATGGGGGAGAGAATCGGAAGAACAAAAGTAAGAAAATTCGTAGGTTGAGATAAGAGCAGTTTAATACTTGAAATAATAAAATAAAATAATAACAACAACAATAATAACATTAATAAATTGTAATGGAAAGCAAAACAACAAAAGAGAGAGAGAGGAACAAAACCCAGGAAGAAAAAAAAACCCAAGGTGATGCAACCACTCACCACCCACTGACCGACGCCCAGTCAGTCCCCAGGCAGCGATTGCTGTCCCCCGGCCAACTCCCTCCAGCTTATATACTGAGCATGACGTCACGTGGTATGGAATATCCCTTTGGCCAGTTTGGGTCGGCTGTCCTGGCTGTGCCCCCTCCCAGCTTCTTGTGCACCTCCTTGCTGGCAGAGCATGGGAAGCTGAAAAGTCCTTGACTTAGTATAAGGACTGCTTAACAACAACTAAAACATCAGTGTGTTACCATATTATTCTCATGCTAAATCCAAAACACAGC
>NW_008795533.1:660159-690522 GCF_000699145.1 Aptenodytes forsteri
TTCTTGTGCACCTCCTTGCTGGCAGAGCATGGGAAGCTGAAAAGTCCTTGACTTAGTATAAGGACTGCTTAACAACAACTAAAACATCAGTGTGTTACCATATTATTCTCATGCTAAATCCAAAACACAGCGCTATGCCAGCTACTAGGAAGAAAATTAACTCTATCCCAGCCGAAACTAGGACAGCAGTGAAAATACGTATTTTACAAATAAGACTGTGTCTCAGTATCTGCAGGGGAAAATATATTTAGATCCTAGTCTGCTTGTTGCTAAAAGTGATCTAATGTTGCAAGCGAAACAAGAAAAGCCTCCAACAATGTCTGTCTGGTGATGAGAAATTATTAATATAATACCTGCTGGAATAGCTTCGTAGGCATCCCCAGGACAGCTGGATGGATTGTGCGCTATACAGAGACGTAGCACTGTGCAAATAAAACAATGAAGAAATAAGGAAGTGTTATTGATGGAGATTATGTCTCCCCTTACTTGATCATAACAGTTTTATATCTGTGTAAAAATGAATTCTAGTTTGTAATGTGGTCTCTGGGAGTTGTATTTATTCTGTTTATTGGTATCAGGAACTTATTACTTTGCATAAATTATTCATGTGAATTAGACACACTTGTGATACTCACATTATTTGTGTTTGGAGGGATGGGTAGCAGAAAGGCACCATCATACATTTATTTTCTGAGAAAGAGCGCTTGGAAGTCATGGCACATGAGAAAATCCCAGTGTATATGGCGTCACGCTGTGTACCCTGCACACCACAAAATACTCCTGGCCACATAAACCATGAGGGTGTTGGGGCATCTTTACCATGCGTGGTACAGCACAGTGCAAAGCCTCCCTTCGGCAGCACTGATGGAGCTCTGTGGGGCTCCATGGGGGCACAGCAAGAGCCCTCACAGAGTCACGGCCATGTCCATGCAGGGAATTAATGCTTGGTGGCTCTCATGTTTTCTCAATAGCTGCATCTTGTTTTGTCCCCTGACCCCTCTAAGTTTTCTTCCCTCCTTGTATCTTTCTTTTATGTTCATATTTAGTGAGAAGATTTAGAAACTGGAGTCTGGCCAGAGTGTAGATGTTTTCTGTGCAGGAGGTGTTATCCTCTTTCCAGGCAATAAGACCAGCTTTCCAGGGTAAAGAGGATGTTTCCCTTCTCTTCCACTCCCCTAGCAAAGTACAAAGTTTATCCCACAGCCTTTAAACATGGAGGATTCTGTGTAAACACAGCATTTGGTTGAAGATTTAACATCTTGCTGGAGCATCTGTTCTTCTTTAGCCATAAAAGGGGCTGGATGGCTATTGCTCTGTGACCAGCAGGAGATCAGAAAAGATCAGCATAACAGTCCCCTCTGGTTATGAATTTGTAACAGGGAAGTACAACTGCCTCATTCACTGGTCTCCACTGGCAAATTCCAGGCAGGAGGAGTCCGTAAGATGAGTAACAAACCACTGGGATTGTACCTGTAGCTGCTGCTTGACCCATGGTTCACCCACCGGGGCACATGTTAGATTCTCGGCCTTGGCTATGGGGTCTTTTGCAAACCAATTAGCTTCTATTTCCCTCTGCAGTGGGTATCTGTCTTAAAAGCATATTTCTTTCCTAATGTGATTAAATTTTGATTAAAATACAATTCAAGTTTGGTTCTGATCTCAAGAGATGGATTTGGCAGTGGTGCAGCTGGAAGGAGCGGTGCTGCCCTGCTGCTGCAGTGTTCACCCTGGGTGCTTTTTCTTTCCCAGGGCTGTTGTTTCTGCACAAGCCTTTCCCCAAGTAGTTGCTGTATTGTTGCCTTTTTGCAAGTGGTAATTCAAAAGACCTGGCTGACACGCACTTTTTTGGAGAGTTCTTGGAACCGCTGGGGTGTTTTTGTGTCCATCTGAGCCACACGTCTGTCCCATTGCGGCTGGGCCTTCATTAATCATACCCCAGTGGTGATGCACTCAGCAAGCTGCAAAATGCTTTTGCTGCACAGCCTGTCTTGCTATCCCATTCAGAGCAAAGCTAGAAATTCCTCTGGTGCGTCTTTCTCCAGCTGCTGGACGAATTTTCTGTATGGCATCCAAATCTCATACCTGCACAGTGGTGTGGTAAACACAACAGCCATGTCCACCCTGGTTTGGGTGAAGAGCAGAGAGAGCCCGCACTGAGGGTCTGATAGCTTTATTATAGGGAGAGAGTAGCTCTCTGTGAGCACCACAGGCACCAGATTGCAGCACCAGGGGCTGGGTGTAAATTTTTAGCTGTCAAGTGGCTCAGCCACCTCCAGAAGCCTGGGAAGCAGCGAGTAAACTGGCCAGGTGCTCTGTGACTTGCTCTTCTCCACTGACAAGGGAAGAATAGAGTACCCTGGCAAAAGCCATGCTTCACTGATGATGGAAAACATAAGGGCAGCAGAGGAAAAAACTGTATTATGCAGTAACTAGCAGCTTCTTCCTCAAAGCACACAGGAATCACTTAAAATCTTCTTCTCATCTTGATGAGGAAGATGGTAAGGCAGTCACTTGTTTCCCCTGTGGTGTGGTGTCATCCTACATGGCAAATCTTTGACCATGCCACGTAGCAAACCCCCACCCAGGCTGCACAGCCCCAGCAGAGTGAGCTGCCCACCAACCTGGCTGGGGTTGAGGTACAGTAGTCTTAGAAAAGTGGAGAGATGGCAGGTAAAGGGCCAATCCAGTTCACATAGTAAGGCAGGCTCAAGGGAACGATATGCATCTTAACCCATCGGACACAAGGACTTATATCAAGGCACAGACAGCACAGATCATACGTATGATATGAGAAATGGTAAAGCCATGACCCCACAAATGACTTGGAGATCATTTGAGATAACCACCTAATGGAAGCTCACTGTAAGATAAGGGAACTGGGATGATGAACATGAGCCAAAAATTCATTTATAGGGAAATGCTAACTGAGTAGAAAGAGGTGGTGTGATTTCTGCACACAATATTAGGGAGACCAAGATAAACTACTGGATCTATATCTGATAAATACATTGTTAAAATATGTTGTCAAGCCGGAAAAGGTAGACAAAGACTTGCAAGGATGAGTCAAGTTTTGGAAAAACCTGCCTGAGTGTGACAAACAGAAGGAGCTCCATCTTTCAGTTTATTAAAGTGAAGTTTATGAATAATAGTCATGGCATAAAAATCCACCCATAGGGTGCAGATTACTGATAGCAAAACAGTGTCTAATATTGCAGATAAGGACAGATCAAGATCCAGTGGTAGGAAATTGCAGGCATGGAAGACTGCGTCTGAAAATGACGCACGGACTGCAATTTATGATAATGTTAGCTATTTAAGAAGTGCTGGACTTTTTGCTAGAACCACTAAAAAATTAGACACACTGAAGCTGTGCACTGTGGGGTCCAGGTTGGAAGGCTGGACCTTGCATAGAAATCCAGAGCCCTGTGGCTCCACAAAGTCTAAAGCAGCAGATTTTTTAGGCAGCAGCCTCAGATGGCATTTTAGGACTGAAATTTAGGATGTGTGCTTCTGTGTTACTCCCAGAGGCATGCCCAACACCCACATTTTCTTGGGTGTTGCCTTGGTTGACCCTAATCCTTCAGTCTGCTCAAAGAAGGAGGAAACGCTAGGCCGTAAGTTCACATTTCAGACAGAAATAGCAAGGTCAGGAAACCTTGCTATGTAGGGCGTCGGGCTGACCCGTTTGGGTTTGCTTCTCTTCCTAGGGGTCCCAAATATTCCCTGCTCACTAGGCGCAGCCCGCTGTACAATGTGCTATCATTTCACAAACGGTGAGAAATTAGTTCCTGATCCCAGATATAAAAGTCAAGGGCAAGCGAAGATTGCTGGTCTCAGCCCTGTCCTCCCAAGAGGTCATTTGCTTCAATAGATTGTCCCTTTCCATGGAGAAGGAAATTACATCAAAGACAACAAGGGACATATTGGAAACCACAATGGAAATCACCCCAAGAATGACCAGTGAACAAAACCCCACAATTCCCATGCATCCTGCCTGGCAGCTACATCCCCGACCATCACTTTGCAGGTGATAGGTGGTTCGAACAGACACAGTGCGTCCTCTGTGCTGTCTGCAATTGTGAATCCCTTTGGATGAAGGAGGGCTGTAAGGTTTGCTAGAAAGAAGAAGATGTGAACCTGCAGCTAACAGCCTTGGAAAGCATTTCTCCTTTACTACGCTGAACTTGCAATGCATTTGATTCCCATTTTCTGAATTTCTCTGACTTACGTGCACTCATTTTCTAAAAGAAATGGCAGCAATAAGAGTAGAGCTGTCCTCCAGTGTATATACTAAAAAAGATCACCAGAACATCTCTAAGAAACTGCAAATATTTAATCATCAACATCTTTGGGCCAGAATCAGTCATTATTAGATCAACTCTTTAATAAGTCTAATTAGGAACAGCCAATAGAGATGCTGGACTCTCATTCAGCTCATGCCTGCTCTGAGGGTTACACTCACTTTCCTAGAAACGTCAATGCCGGCTGTGACGTGTGGTTTTGCTTGCATTTTGTTTTTCTTCACTAACCTCTGCACCAGAGCACACTTTTCCATGAATCTCCAAGCCATGTGCATTCTCTGAATCACAGCCCCATCCCTCCCTTATTGCTCCAGGGAAAGGAGCTCAAGAAGTAATTAACTTTACTGCTTCCTGTAAAATCACTTTTTTTTTCTGGGCCCTGGAAGGCAGGAGCTGGCAACGTTGCGTGTATGTTAGTGACGGCTCAGCTCTTTCACCTCCTTGTGCTGTTTTTGCAAATAGAGGGCAAGACTGCCTTGTCTGATTGTCACAAGCAGAGATATGCAAGTAATTGTTTTCTTGATTTGGCCAGTGATCCAGAAAAAAATAATTGTTTGAGGTTGACCCAAAACCACAACTTTACAGAGTTTTTGGTAAAGTGAAACAGTTCATATTGGGTTAAAATGCCAAATGAAACACTTCCTCTGACAAGAAGTGAATTGTTTTATCTTGGGTGAGCTGGTTTTAATCTGATTTACAGGAGGGGGGAGTTTTACTCCATAGCTGCTCACCTGGCTTGTGTTGGAGCTGGGATGGAAACCCAGCACTCCTATGACTCGAGAGAGAGCTATAGGCTGGATGGACACAACCTATATTGGGCTATGGGGCAAGAAAGACAGGATCCTTATCCTCCTGAACTCATCCAATATGCTGAGCCATTAATCATGTGAAGCAGAGTGCTCCCTCCTGGTGTACAGGCATGTGTTAGAGTGATTGGGACCCTGGCAGGATTCATCTGCCTGAACATTGATGCAGAGTAGAGATGTCTCCATCTGAGTAATCATCTAGAGTCCCGTTACGGTCAACAGTGAGAAATCATCTCTGCCAGAAAGCCATCAGTCTTGCTATAAGGGAGATATCTAAGTAGGCAAAAGCAGTGACTTGCATGCTGAAACCTGTATTTTTTCTCTAGCTTGACTGCACGCACCTAGACTGTAGAAGTATAAATTTGGGCTGATAAATTTCTCCTTGCTCCTCCCCTAGTTTCCAGCTTTACTCCTGAAACACTGGGTGCAGGACTGGAAGAGCACTGGTGAATGCCCTACCCCTGGGTTGAGGTGCGAGGGGTATGGTTCACCCACATGCATACCTGGGTGCTGCACTCTAGAGCACAGACAGCACCTTTTCCAGCTTCAGTGTCAATGTACACTCACTCCAGTTTTATACACGCATCTCTTCAAGACTCCAGCATCCTGATTTGGAAAAAGCTGCAGATTTTTTCTCAGCTAGCACAATTCATGAATTTGAAGCATGCTTTATGATGCTTCCCCAGCCCTGAGACATGGCCATCATGGTCAGTCACAGCACTGGGATTGTGTCCTCCTCACCAAATGCTCTGGCATAGTTTATCTGACTACAGCCGTAGTCCCAAAACACAGCCCACTTGTAGGCATGGTTTGGAAGCTACTCTTCTTCCTCTGCCACTTGGTGGTTAATTCACTGAATCCCAGTTGTGACTGTTAAGTTTTCTACTTGGAAGCCTTGGTTTGTCGGGAGGGTTGGGAGCATGAATGAGGTTGTCTGCTCCCAGGAAAGAAAAATATTTGTTTTAGCCTCTTCCCACAATAAATGTAGGACTAGCTCCAGAAGCTTTGCTTACCCAATTGGGCATTACTCTCTTCCTTCCCTCCCCCCTTTTTTTTTTTACGTTATCATCTGCCCAGGAAATGGAAATACTCTTCTGCCTTCCTGTGTAATGGAAGTCTTACAAGAAGAGATGGGATTTTTATTGTACTGTGAAGACATCTGCTTGGGGACTGTCTTCCACAGGCTGGGGTCCCTCCTTCCTACCCAAAATGCTCAGCTGCCCGTGAGAAAGAAGTGAGGGATGCAGTGAGCAGTGCCAGTGGTGATGTCCATTGGCCTTCTCCCATGGACTACACACTGGTTGCAGTGGTCTCCATCAGTGTATGGCACACAGCATAGTGCTTCCATGTATTTTTGGCTCACAGTGCGTCCATCCCCTTCCATGTTCTTCAGGACTAAAGGTATTTGGCTTCATCCTTACAGACCTCAATTTCTCCCATTTTCCACTGGGACTTCCCTTCACACCCATGAATCTTGGAAGAAGGGCTTCATCAAGGACATCCCAGTGGAGCACTGGACCATCGCAACCATCCCAAGCACATGGAGATGGTGTGTCCATTTGGGGAGAGAGGACGGCAACGTGACCATGAAGAAAGCACTAACATACTGGGAACTTAATGAGAGTGACGTGGAAGTACAACCGACACGTGGCCCATCGGTAGCATATGATAAAATATTAAACATGACAATTTTCCAGTGTGGCAAAGGCTTTTAACAGGACTAGGCAGCTGAGTATGGAGAACGCCCCTACACTCGTCCTTTAGTTCCGAGCACTGACTACTGCAGATTTCATCACGAAAGGACTTCGCACTTGAAAGGAAGAAGAAAGGAAGAAGAAGAGATTCTGACTAATTTGCTGACTAAATATTTACTAAAATAGATTTTAGCAATAAAAGTCAAAAGCTCCCCAAAGTTAGGATGCAAATTGAAGAGCTAGAAAGTACAAAAGGAGAGGTTCTGGTGAAAGCTTTAACTCTGTCCTAGCTTATGTATAGACCCAGATTTTTTCATAGAATCAGAGAAATTAATTCCAAGCTAAAGCAAAACTGGAACTGAAATATTTGGAAAACCAGAAACTCAAAGAAGAATTTGTTTTGGGTAAAGTGAAAATTTGTTTGACAAACCACAAACATTTCAATTTAAAATTTAAAATTGGAATGTCCTTTTTTTTTTTAATTAACCTCAAACTATAAAAAGCACAATGATTGGAAACCAAAGAATATGACATTGCCCAAGTGTCTTTAATAAATGCACAAGCTGCAAAACAAATATGGATTTGCAAAACATTTTGTTGTTAACACATTTGCATTTTCACTGACTAAAAGTATTCGTACAAAATTTCAGCCAATTCCCTCTCTAATATTCTGCCTTCTTAATGCAATCATTTAATACTGATTTAAAGTCTGTGAAATGAAGGATGAAGAGCTGATATTTCTCCGTAACCTTTTGATTTTCTATATTCTGACTTCAGCCCATTTGATCCATAACATCCAGATTTCAGTAGCATAAGGGATTTTTTACATTTATTTTCATAATTTAATGTTTGTTTTAGAAAAAGGAGGGGAGGGAAAGCTGCCAGGGCTTAATCATGCGGCAATCTTGAATCTTACCACGACTGGGGGAGGAAAAGAAGGTTTGGCATCTTTGCTGCAGTGCTAATTTGCATTGAGGAGGATCTTTACCCTTCGCAGCTAAAAAAGATGAAGTGCTAACTTCCAAAGTGACATTTTGGAATTTGTGTGGAGGTTCTCATGCTGCTGGGGCTGCATTTAATGCTCTGACTGTTTCTTTTATTAAGCCAGGGATGGCAAATTTGTCCACAGGAATAAATGCTATGGGGGGAGGTGGTGGTAGTGTATAACTCAGGAAGGAAAGTTTATTCCCACAAATAAATTGATATGGTAGCAAAAGCCATGACCCTGGAAACCCGGGAGGTGGAAAGCACTGGCCACGGAGGCACACGTTCCTCAGCACCATTCTGCAAATGTCCCCTTGTCCACCACCAAAGGGCCCTTCTCACCCTTCTGGGCCAAAATCAAGAAAGAGAAAAAGCTACATTTACCCACAGGGTGGCAAATGCTCTAATGACTGCAGCTGGGGCTGTTTCACAGCTCTATTCCTCAGCGTTAGGACATTTTGCTTCAGCCCTGCTACAGGGCATCTGTGGCCTGTGTGGACAGCTAAAGCTGCTTTCGGCCAAAGCAGCATCATTCAGTAGCCCTTTGGAGTGAGCACTGCAAAACATGTCCTTGTTTTGCAGCTCTGCCCGGGAAAGGGTTAGATACAGCTTTTATGGCTGGACCTTCAGACTGCGGTTCCCACTGACAGCATCCCGGTACACGCACAGCATCATGATGCTGGGTTTCTGCATGGTGCTGCCTTCGTGCCACAGGGATTTCCACAAGCTCCTAGCTTTGCTGATCCAGAAGGGGGTGTGTGTGAGAGTGTGAGTACAAATGCATGTGTGTGACTGCAAGGTGGGGAGATTCTCCCTCTGTCTACCTCTGCTGCTGCAACCCACTCACCCCGGCAGTCTCCTTGGAAATGGAGCAGGCTGAAGGCTCAGGACAGTGTCTTTAATAGTCCAGGTGGTTTCTTTCCAGTTACAATTCAGTAAGCATTTCTCTTCATTAAACGTTAATGAGAACCTGAGTAATGGCTATCCATGTGATAGCCGGTATGGTGCAGCTCTTGCAGTTCCCTGCTCATGCCAATCCAAACCCTTTATTCCAGAAGTTTGTGTAGTGTGCTCAGCACCCGGGTTGGAGGGGCTCATGTGGAACAGAGCAAGAAGTCACTGTCATAGTAAGCAGTAAGCAGGGGTCATTTCTTCTTAGTGCTCATAAACAGGTGCAGAAAACTCCTCTAATAATATTTATTTGTGGGTTACAGACTGTTACTTACAGAAAGGCATGGCCCTGGATAGAAAAGGAGGTCAGAGTTGTGTTTTAAACACAGTCTGGTAGAGGGGAGAGGTTTTCGCAGCCTTTAAAGGACTTTGGCCATTTTTAGAAATACCATGATGGAGAGGAGGGCCAAGCATGCTGTGGCATCATGGAGATTGGGTTGCATATATAGTGCTTAAAAGCTGTACTTCCATTTCACTCCCCTCCTCAGTGTCCCTCAGCCAAGCTGGATCTGAATGAGACATACACACCATTTTGAGTCCAGGAAAATGTCTCTTTTGGATTGGTAGGTAACTCCAGGAGCTGCCGGAAGGGACTGATCACAGGAGGGATGTCAAGGGGAACAGGTAACACTAGGGGAAAAACTACATTTTACCCCCAAGGCTTTTTTGAATTTATGGGGGGAAAAAAATCAAAACTAAAAGACAACTACACGGGACTCCTTAAACTCTTAAAAAAGCTCCTGTCTGCCATATGCTTCATTTCCAAGGCTGGTCACCAGGGACTGGTAGGAATTCTAGGCAGATGATATAGCCTGCTTCTTTCATGCATGGCTGATTGACGCTGTCCCAGCTGGCTGCAAAGACCAGCTTGAAGGAACTGTTTTCACATGGCTCCTCACAGGGACATCCTATTACTTGTCTGGGCATTTGGGCTTACATGGAAAAGAAGCAGAAAAAGGCAAAGCCTTCTCTAATCCTCAGTTCTCCTCAGTCCTTCAGCAGCTGATAGTCCTGATAAGGAGAGGCCATCAGGAAACCTGCTGAAGACCTGGAGGAGCCAACAGGTGACCAAAGTGTGGAGAAGTGCTCATTAAGGTAAGGTGACAGCAGAAAATCTCTGTTAGTTCTTTGCACTAGAATATGGAGACAGTCCTTCACTGGGGCCTTTGGGTGGTGGGAGAGACAAGTCAGAGGAACAACCTCAGACTGAAGTGTCGGTAAGGAGGATTTTAGACTGAATCGATAAAGTGAATAATGACAAATCGTCAGGACCAGCTGGTATTCACACAAGCATTGTAAAGGAGCTCAGATATGAAATTGCTGAGCTGCTCACTGTGGCTTGTAACCTATTGCTTAAATTGGTCTCAGTGCCAAAGGAATAGGTGGCGAATGAGATGCCAATTCTTAAAATGAACTCCCGGGGAACCTGGGGAAGCACAGAGCAGTAAGTCTGACTTCTGCACTGGGAAAATTGGAAAAAGCTGTAGTGCAGAATAAATTAGTAATCATGGATGTACAGTGGGAAGAAATGCTTCAGACATTCGTCTGAGCTCTTTGAACGAACTGACAAGCATGTAGAGAAGGGTGATCCAGCTTGATACACTGCACATGGATTTCCCAAACGCATCCTGCATGCTCTCTCATTAGGAGCTCCTCAAGAACTGGCTGCCTTGGCATAAGTGGGAACATATCATAGGTTAAAGAAGAGGAATAAAGAGCAGGAGTAAATGAAACTGGTTGCCAGTAAAGTTCCTCAAAGGTCTGTGCTGAGATTTCGGTTGTATAATGTTCATAAACTACCTGAAAAGGGAGCAAATTGAAAGGAGACAGCATTTGCATATGATGTGCTGTTACTGAGAACAGTCAAATCTGAAACTGGCTATGAAGAAATGGAGCAGTATTTGACAATATAGAAGGTCTGGGAGTTACATGGCACAACCAGTGCTGATAAAAGCAAAAGAAAGCACATGGGGAAATCAATCCTTTCCACAGTAGTACAATGGCGAGCTCTAACAGAGCTCTTGCTGGTCAAGGAGAAGATCTTGACATAGCTGTGGAGGCATTAGTGCACGCTGATCAGCAGGAGGCAAAAAGCACTTGGTGAGCGTAAGGAATAAGGACCAGAGCAGCATGAAGTGAAACACCCAGGGAGCATTTGCACCCTGAAGGCCACGTGCCTTTCTGTTTGTCTCATTTCAAGAAGACTATAGTAGAATTAAAAAAAGGTCTAGAGAAGGGCAGCGAGGGTAAACAGAGATACAGATCAGATCTCGTATAGGCAGAAAATACTCCAGCTTCACAAAGAAGGGATTTGATGGCTGCGTGTAGAGTGGGGATGAAGCTGAATGGGGAACATTTGTTGCCACCGGGAGTTCTTGGGGTAGGGTTAGCCCAAACTGCATAGAGTAATCTCAATGTTTGGGGTTTTTTTGGTTGGTTTTTTTTTTTTTTTTTTTTTAGCAGATGTGCTGGGAGTTGTCATGCTTGAAAGTATGGCAAATCCAAACTTCCACGGAGACACAAGCACTGAAGATGGGATCCAGCTCACTGCCTGGAGATAGCTCCAGTAAAGATACATGTATCTGGGTCATCCAGGGCCACTCTTCATAGCCAAGGGAAACACATAGGCTTGAGACACCAGTTCTTCCTTCAAGCAGGATCAGCTAAATAGGATGCAGCCATGTGGCAGTGCTGGAGTCCATGCAGTGTGGGACGACTCTTTCTGTGATTCAGCTGCATGGATATGGCTGTGTTGCTTGAAGGCAAAGCAAACAAATTCCAACTTTTCTGGTACTAGGCATGTTCTCGCTTTGGCTCCATCACCATAGAGCGGAGGTGGCAACGGGTCTTACAGGCATATCCATCTTATGGTCCCAGTGTATCGGGTGGGACGTGATGGTCACATGGAAGTGGTAGTTTCCCAAAGGCCATTGCCAATCCTGCAGCTCAGGGGAGCAACTTTCCAAATACAAGAGTCATTTTTCTTTCCAAGCCCCAAGGCAGCTGTGGCAGTCAGTGCAATCAAAGCCAGAGGGCATGGGCAAACCCCAGCATTGAGGTGCTGAGATGTTCCAATTGTGATGTTTCCACTGCCATTATCTCTGTATGCCATGTAGCACCATGGTCCTGGTACATGGCTGGGGCACGTGGCACCGCACAGTACTACTACTACTACTTCTACTCACTATTGTAGTCAGGGTCTTGCAGGGACTGACACTCATTCAAATTGAACTTGTGCTGAATGGGATTCCTGGTAAACACCCTGATACAGAATCTCATTAGCAAACACGGCACATTACCCCATCAGCAGCAGTAGCAAACACAGCAGTCACTTCGTGGGGTTGTCAGATTAGCTGCTTAGCTCTGTAACAAATATACCATGGTTCATTATCTTTTATATGAATCCACCTCTCCAGTGCTGTTAAGACCTTGTGAAATAGGCATTTGCTATTTGCTTTTTGCTCACGCGGCACCTAATTCTCCAATTATAAATTTTTATTGGAGCCCCTGTATACATGAAGCCTGAGGCCAAAACCCTCTGCGCAGGGCAAAGGGCTCCCAGCTGACCAGATCTTGGCCTTTGGCAGGGCTTCTTCATAAAGCCTTTGGTGGCAGCATGAAATAGTCAGCATTTTCCTCAGCATGCCCTACCTCCCTTTTCACCACAAAGTGGGGATGATTTTGCTCTCAGAAGAAGTCCAATTAAGAAATGAGCAAACAGTCCCTTTCACGTTAAGGAAACCTGGAATGTTGATGTGGAGAATCCTGCCAAGGGCATCTCTGTCCATTGCCTTGGTGTTCTGGGAACTCAGCCTGGGTATTACGAGAATCAGGACAGACTCAGATGCGGGGATCAGGGAAACCTCTGAAAAGCCTAAAACCTGTTTATGCAGCTCTCTTGATGGTGTCCATAGTGTAAAGTGGTCTGATGTTCAACAGGCATTCATTTGGAATAACTAGCACAGCTCACGCGTTGTAATGCACCATCGCAAAGTCATACCAATCAAACATTTATAACATGCCATCAGTTATTCTGTACACAGAAGAGTGCCCAAAGATTTATAGCAAAAACAGTTCCTTCAGGCCTGTTCCATTAATATGCAACTAATTTGATAACGATCGATATTTGAGGGAGACTATTATACTCATTATAGCTCCAAGGCCTGGTAAATATGGGAAGTCCATGTGTCTAACTGCAGTCCACCCAGGTAAGACTTTCATAGTGCTCATAAAAAAAAAAAAAAAGAAAAGAAAAGAAAAAAAAAGGAAGAAAACAGCTAGGAGGGGATAAAGACCAAGAACTATTTAATGACCTCTTCAGGGACTGAATATATTTCAGAATAAATTCAACAGCAATTTCTGTGATGTGCCGAAGAGGGATCTGGGGGGGAGGGGAAGAGGGTGTCACTTGAAATGTGGAGAGAAAAGCAAGCGTTTTACGCCCAAACTGTTTCTGGATGGAAAGTTGGATTCTTGACTAAACCAAATTGATTTCAGAAAGTACCTGATTCCTGTGGGGATAAAAAATCACATTTTCAATTGAAATTTTTAGGCAGAAAAAACTTGAGAGTTTTGATGAAAAGTCAGCTCCAAGAAATAAGATTCTATCTGCAGCTATTTCCCTCCTGATCCAATATTGTTATGGCTGGTTAATATTTCCCCAGTTAAGCTATATTTTGATGGAGAATTGAATATTTTTTACTAAACTACTTTTTTATTTTTTTTTTCAAAGTTTCTCCTTGTGCAGACTGTTGAACTTTTAACAAAAACATTTCAGATAAACCGCCCTTTTTAATTTTTTAATGAAGAATAGAAAATGCTTAGGGAAACATTAAAATCACTTTCCATTGACATTTTCATTCAGAGGAAACCCATCACTCAACCAGCCCTGAAAGCAAGATTTCCCTAGCTGCTTATGCCTCTTTAGGCTGTATTTTTCTATGAAGTTGGTACTGCCTAAAACCCCAAAAGTCCTGGAGACCCTTTGTGCCAGGCAAGTCCTGATGGACTCACACACAGTGGTGGGTCTCCCATAGCTTCTCCTCACGAGTGCAGGAGGCAAAGGCTGTACATGGCCAGGCTGAAGCCACGCGTCAGAAGCTGCACGATGCTCCAGCATCAGGAAAGGGCTGTGTGAGTGTACGACTACGTGTTTGGCAGATGCTCAGCAGCCTGTGGACAACTGTAGGGCCTCATTCAGTGCTCCAGCAGCTCTGGAGCTCCATTCCCAAGGAACTTGTTTAACGCACAAATCAATGAGCAAGGGGAGGAAGCGAATGAGGCGTGTGAAGACAATACAATTGCAGAGTAAGATTCATCACGGCTTTATGAGTTACCAGACAACAACTCGGTTTATTGCCTTTTCTGGATTACTTGCTCTTTGACCTGCCAATATGGTCAGACTCTGTTCTGGTGGACAGTGTAGCAAAGATGGTTTGAAGGACCTGTCTGATATGCTGGGAGCAGGGTAGAAAGTCAACAAACATGGGAGAGAAAAGGCCAAGACTCTCCAGACAAAATGGGAGATGCAAGGCAGAGATGCCACCTCAGGTGGGCAAAAAAAAAGGACAGAGAAGATACAGCAGTGAAGGCACAAGTGAGACATAAAGGAGAAGAGAGGAACCAGCTGGTGAAAAGAGCAGGGAGAAGGACAGCAGGGGAGGTTCTGGGATCCTGGGACAGAGTTTGCTCAGAAATGACGGCAAAATGCGGTGGGCGCACACATCATGCAAAGGAGGGGGGAAAGGCAGCGAGGGGGCACGAGGGAGCCTTGCAGCAAAATCAATTAATACTTGAGCGAGTCAGCTGCTATTGAATGAGATTTGAATTTCACACCATTGCTGGAAACCTCAAAATAAACCTTTCCCCTTCCCAGTACGCCAGATCTGCTCAGAAATGACTGCAAAATGCGGTGGGCGCACACATCATGCAAAGGAGGGGGGAAAGGCAGCGAGGGGGCACGAGGGAGCCTTGCAGCAAAATCAATTAATACTTGAGCGAGTCAGCTGCTATTGAATGAGATTTGAATTTCACACCATTGCTGGAAACCTCAAAATAAACCTTTCCCCTTCCCAGTACGCCAGAAATTCTGCCTTATAAGGCAATATTGCCTGCTGGATGTTGTGGGGGCAGAAAAGGGAGAGAAAATAGACTCCAGAGCCCCTCTCCTCTTGCATCTCTCTACCCTTTATTTTATATCTAATCCCCAGGTCGTGGTGGAGTTGGGAAGGGCTGTTTTCACCCAGCCTGTGTCAGGAGGGAGGAGAATTCCCATGGGATGAAGAGCAACAGAATTACAATTTCTGATTCACCGCCTGCAGTCAACTTAGCATCCTGCTGCTTGTTAGGGGGGGGGAAAAAAAGGCATCTGGCAAGGTGTGCTCTCCAGGGAAGGTTCTGCCTTGCCTTTCCTGGTAAAACAGTACTGCAGAAAATACAGCTTACGACTTGGAGGCAGGGGAGGGTGGTGGTGGGAGTTCAGTTTTACTGATGGTTTGGGCAGACTGAATTTCAATCGGAGTCAGCTGCTAAGCAGAGCAGGGGGATGTTTATAACGGGATTTAATGAAGCAGAGAATCGGTGTTGTCCTCTGCATCAAAGGGGCTTCCAGTTACAGGGGAATGCAAAGCTTTTCATTACCAAATGAGCACAGAAATACCTGCCTGATAATCCTCAGCACTTATTGAGCAGTTCCTAACTTCAAACAGTTTTGCCAGCCCCAGAAAAAAGTCTCTCGGGGCTGCCCAGAGCTATGAGTACTTTCCATTGCATTTCCACCTCAGTGGGGGCACTGAGGCCAGGGATTGCAGCTATAGGGCACCCTGGGTCACCCACTGATGCTAGACCACCTCAGGAGACCTTGAGCCCTGCTCACTGCTCCACCTTTATTTCCATATATCTGACTACTGTTGGGGCACAGGCAGTGGTTACAGCATTGCACAGCTTCCAGTTTTAGCACTGGATGCCTGCAAACCTGTCGATCCATCACTTGTCTGCTGGGCTCCCGAATTTCTGCTACCATGAGATGCTTTTACCAGGGGTTCTTCCAAGGGTTAGGTAGCCCCTGAAGAGGGACTGTCCATCCAAATCTCTCTTTCCCTTGAAAGAAGAATTAGTTCCAAACCTCCTCCCTCTCACCTGGATTCTGTGTCTCTTCCCACACCTGCTGAGAATATTTCACCCCTGTGGGCATATTTTCTTGAAGACATACCTGGCTTCTGCTGTCCCAAGTCTCTTTGAACCATCTACTCGATTGCTCATTCATCATTCCCGCATGGAGGACAGGGCCAAAGACCTTCCCATCGTGTATGACTGCCTCAGTACACATTGGGGCATTTAGCTCCACAGAGGACCTGCAGCTGGACCACAGGTTTTTCTTTTTTTCTGTCCTCAGCTTCTGAGCCACCCACTATTGCTCTTTCCCTAGCCTCCAAACCATTTTCTTTTCTTTCTTCTGAGCCGTTTTCCCAGATCCAGCTTATCCAAGCCCAGAGTCCTTTGGGCAGAAAGCCAGAACCAACCAACAGGACTTGCGACCTGTGATCAGTTTTCATTTTGTTTATAGCTCACTTACCATGTGCAGACCGAGCTGGTGTTTCTACCCCATGTATGTAAATAACACAGTTTGTACCCATATCTAAAAAAATTGGAATCTCTCTGAGCTTGTGCAAAATCTCCTTAATGGATCTATAAAGCTGAGAGAGTTAATTACTTCTGTAGTAGATTATTCCTAGAATGTTTACTTCAAATGCAGAAGGGCTAAACAGATAAATTTATTCTCCCTGATAAAAATAAGCATGAGTAGTCCCACTTACCATGTGCTTCACCACACCCCACTCCAGGCCCTGCTCTGTATGCAGGCAGCCCCATGGTATGGATCCCCCATCCCTTTTCACAGGAAAGGGCCACAGGGTTCTTCCTCTGCCTCCCCATCCTCCTCTGCTCTCCCCATCATGCAGGAAAAATCTAGTGTCTTCTAGCAGGTTTTTTTTCACTGTATTTGGAAGCAGCTGCACCAAATGGCCACATTTCTCCTGCTCCTGCCTTGATTCATGCTCATGGGGACTCATGAGTCCCTCTGCACTCTCTCCCAATTTCCTCGTAGCTATTACCACTTATATCTGCATCCTCCCTCCTGGGTCTTATTTACGCTGCTAGGCTGTGTGCCTGGGCAAAGTCTCTGTCTGTTTGCAGTTACAGATGGATGGATGGATGGACGGACGGACGGATGGGTGGTGCAGGGCTGACAACGATCTTCATCTGTGCTCATGACGCCAGACTGCAGTTCCACCATCACCTTCTCTTTGTTTCCCGAGGAGACTGACTTGGTACCCAGCACATCAGCTCGTTTAGCTGTTCCAGCCGAATCATTTCCCGAGCATCGCATGCTGAAGTCACACAGTTTGCTGAAATGGAAGTGAACCAGAAACTTCCCATGACCTGCCTTCCGCTGGCAGCCTGGAAAGCACAGAGGCAACCTGCCTGCCCACGGCGGAGCAGTGCCCTTCCATGGTGTGAGCACCCCGTCCTCCCCCCGGAGCAGGATCCGTCCTGGGGGGCCCGGCAACCTGCAGACTGAACGAGTTAACCACAAACCTCGCTTCTCGCATGTCAGCTGTTCACTTTTGGCCAATCCATCCTTCCCTTAATGGTGATTTATTTCACAACATCTCAGCAGAGGTAATTTCCATATGGCACAGACTGCCGGAGTGGGCATTTTTCATGATATTTAGAAGCCAAGTCACTTCAATTTGCATAATATTCAAATGATTTCTAAATGTTGAAAACAGTTCACAGGAGAAAAACAAAAAGGTTACTCATAAATTCCACATCTTTTCTCCTGCCTCCGAGTGCAGGGAAGCTGGTCAAGATACATATGATGCATCCCGGATTACTGCTGGGAGAGCAGTGAGTGTATGTGAAACCTAACCTGGTGGGAAGGTTAAGGGGAACCTGGTGGAGAGGGAAACGTGCAAGCTCACCTACATGTGCAAAGCAAGGGGATGCACATCAGGTTGCTATTACCAGTCGGAAAGGCTGTTTTGATCTGGGAATTTAGCACCGTTCCCTCTAGTCCTACGGTGATGACATGATGTCCCAAGGGCTTCATCTCCCAGTGTATTGCTGTCTACCTAGGCAGCTTCATCCCTTTTTTTTTTGCTTGTCTGGCCAGCCCGTCTGAACTAGGGAGCTGTGAACAGGGAGACAGGAGACCTGGCTTCCCATCTTACAGCTTTTGCCCAGGTGGGCAACACCCCCATGTGCAAGAGGAGAGGAATCCCCTGGTCATCACAGGAGCTACCAGAGAAATACGGCATATTCCACATGGGATCCCCATCAGGGCTAAGTGCTGCAGTTGATGAGATCCCAGCCTTGCTCCCTGGAGTTGATCTCTGCAGCAGGCTCTAATCCGTGCTTCAGCCTATCTTCCCTCTTAAATTAATTCCAGGGTGGCTCCTCACTGTACATTATTTCATCTTAAGTAGCCCTTTTCTCTTTGTTTACCTTTGACAAATATTTGCAGATTTAGTAGCTCACATCCTTGGGAGGTATTATGCAAAAATCACTGTAGTCCTCTCTGCCTCACATACAATGTTCATATCTAAGATCTACTAACAAGCTCAGGCCTTACTCCTGCAAAGCCTTTAGCTGTGCTTTACCTTAAGTACTGCACACACACCTGGGTGCCTATGATTACCCGTGAAGGCTCTGTGGTGCTGGGAGATGCTGGGCAGAATTTATCCCTTGATTTAGCTGAAATAGTATAAATAGGAAGGCAGGAAAAAAGACCTAGCATATTTATACTGCAAATTCCTTTCAACCCCTTGGCTTTGAAATAGATCCAGGGTTTGTTTGCTTTTTAATTTTTCACATTAAAAATATATATGATTCAAGGTTGATTTTTTTTTCCTCCCTATCCCTCTCTTCCCGTGCCTGGTTTTTAGGCATTGTTTCACGGCTGGTGGAAGAGGGCAGGGGGACATGTTAGCTTCACCGGACACCAGGAAAGGTTCATAACTAGGGACTGGGAACTGGGGCAAAAAAGTGGGAGGCAAGGGAGATGCTGTGATTCATTATTGCTAGAATGGGAAGCACCTCTGAATATTATCTCAGCATCGTGTCTGTTCTTCTGTAGCATAACTGGCTCATTCCTAATGACTTAGTTCTTGTTAAAAGGAAGCTTCATTTGGGAGCTGTATTCAGCCACTTAACATGCAATCTGCATCTTGCTGACTGTGAGTCAGTGTCTCTTTGATCCCACAATGCCGTAGAGGATAGTGCTGAGCATGAGAACCTGTATGCAGTTCCCTCCCATAGGATCTCAAACCTGCTCTGTCCTCTGGAAGGCTTATCGGGGGGCGGGGGGGGGCCAAGGAGGGATGCTCTGGGCAGCACTTAGGTGCCAAGGTCCTGAAAGCTGGAGCAATGCCTCCTTCACCACCTGCTTTCTGCAGTATGGAAAAAAGGGCTGCTGAGCCTGGGGGGAAACCCTGTTTCCCCCAGCTGAGCCCATGGATCAGAACATGTCCTCTAGAGGAATATCACTTTGAGGATCCAGTTGGGCTTTCCGTATCCCAGGCACATGGCAATGATGCAAAAGGCACCTTTGGCATCACACTGGCATGCAATACCACAGTGGTGCTCCAAAATATATTCAGATCATAGCCCCGTCCAGGCCAAGACAATTTCACTGCACCCTGTGGCTCACTGGCTGTAGTCATCTCGTCTCTTTTTTCCATACTTGAAGCTCTTTGGAGAAGGAGCTGTCTTGTTTTGTTTGTTTGTTCAGACCCCAGCATAGTGAGATCTTGGACCATGATTGGGACGCTTGCATGTTCCATGAATACAAATGTAATTAATTAATGAAAATAACTAGTGAGAAGCCAGAGCTCATTGCTAGAGGGACTGATTCAGTGCAACAATATTTCTTTTATTCATTCCAAGCTCTTCTGTGCAGGAAGCAGCTCTGTAGCTGGCATGGATGTCCAAAAGAACTTCCACATATTCTCAGCATTAACCTTTTCGGTACTGGCTTAGCGAATCAAGCGAGATCCCCATTGTCTGCCTGGTTGGAGGGTCTCTTGAGCAGAGACCCTGAGCAGCTCTGGAAAGAGGCTACAGAAGGCTGAAGGGTCCCTTTGGCATCTCTGAGCTGGGCAGGAAAGAGCTACAGGGCTCCTCATCAATCAGCCATCATTCAGGGAAAAGCTAGTGTCTTCTAGCAGGCTTTTTCCACGGTATTAAGAAGCAGCTGCCTTTTAATTAGAGGATAGCTAAGTGCTACCTTGTGATCTGCAAGGTTATGCATATTTAATAATGCCAGCTCCCATCTGCTGTTGCCTAGTGCCGTGTTTTAGGAAGCGCAGACTGGAAAGTCCCCTTTGATGTTTCTTCACGTTGGCTGTTCTTAGAAACAGGGAGGAAGAAAACAGGACTGAAGCTGAGGATGCTTCAGTCATTCTGAAAACTGGGGGAAAGCACATTGTGCAGGGAGGTACCTCACCTGATTGTGTGAGGCATTGATCTGGGTGCTTTGTTTATGGCGGAGCAGACTCAGCTGGAGCAGGCGGCGTTTCTCAGCTGTGCATGCTCTGGATGAGGAGCAGGACCGACCTGGAGAGGGAAGGGGAAGCAGGACACCGCCACTGCCTCTCCTTATCCAAATATAGTCTAAACTCTGCTAATAGATTCCTTTTTTTGGTGCTGATGGGGACACAGGTTAGCATAAACCTGTTTGAGGAAAGGCTGGTCCAGTTCCTCAAAACAGTGACCCTCCAAATGTTTCCATCAGCTGTATTGTCACCTTGGGTGAGCCAGTAGCAGCAGAAGGTGGCAGAAAGAAGTATTGAAGCTCTTCCACCAGGTGCTGAGTACAGGAAGAAGCACAGAGGAGTTATGCCCATCACTGAGCATTGCAAAACCAAGTGTGTCCACAGTCCTGCTCATGTTCCAGCCCTTGATAACAGTTTGAGATATTCTTCTCTCTGTATTTTCTACTTTCTTTTCTATGTTCTCCATGTAGCTCTCTAGATATTTCCATGTCTATGTTCTTTTGCAAGTATAAATTATAGTGCTTTAGCACTTCACCCTTTCCAACTCAGTGCATTTAGGTGTCACTGAATTGCTCTTGGTATCTTTATTTTTCCTCCTTGGATGTCAGGAAAGGGCTCCACAATATTCAGGCAAAATTCCAGTGTATGGGGACACCCATAGAGGAGTAAATCTTTCCAGTTGCATATGAAACCACAATTTGGAACTTGAAGGGACTGAAAGAGGAAGCAGCTGCCAGCAAGAACAAACCTGACTGCATTGATTTTCATGAGGAAAATGCAAAAAGATAATAAATAGCTGGAAAGGAGGAGGCATCAGGCTTTCAGAGCACTTCTGCGGTGTGGTGTTAGTAACACAGGCAAAGCAAGAAGCGCCACATCCCAGTGGTGCCATACCAATGTCCTGTTCCAGCAGAGACATGTGGCCTTGGAGCGGCTGTAAGTGGGACACTGGGATCATTCCAGGTGACACAAAGACAGCTGGCACAAACACTAGCTCTATCAACCTCCCTCCCTGGCACAAGGAGGAGCATGTCCTGGTTTGAGCTGATATGACCTGAAGAAGGGCTGCAGATGTGTTTGTGACACGGGGGACCACCCTGGTACCTGCAGCTCCTAGTCCCTGGCTCCCTAAGGACTCATCCCACTGTAGCAGTGCTGCTTGTATCATCGGTGCCTCCTTCCTCCGTTGCCAGAGCCCTTCAAGCCAGGAGAGAAGCACCTGTGAGTCACCGAGTATTCAGAGGTGAGCAAGGACAGTCTGTTTGCTGCTCCCCGGGATGTCCCCCAGGCAACAGGTTGCTCCTGAGGGGACCTTCTCCATCACCTCCAAGTTGTAGTTCCCTGTTGGCCAAGTGGATTCTGCAGTCCAGGACTAAGCTCAAATCATTCCTCTGCAGAGAAGCTTAGCAGGGTATCCCTACCCCCGGGAGCCATGGGGTACCAGCAACTGAGAAGAACCAGATGCTATAGCTATAGCAGATGCTAATTGCTATAGCTCTATCCATTTGGAAATACCGGCACAAGCAGCTCTGTAGCTAGCCAAAGGAGGGTGCCTACAGGCTTTATTTGCAGGAACAGAAGCAGATTTTGGATGGGATGGAGACAGCCAAGAGGCTGATCAGGGAATTCGCTAAATAAAGTATTTTTTTTGCCAGCCGTGTTTGTTTGTCTGTTTTTTTATTTTTGTCAAAAGTGAAATGTCTTGCTGGAAAGTCTCCATTAAACCTGAACTGGGAAGACTTCCAAGGTCTGGAATGGGATCTCAGGTCAAAAACAATGTGCTGGGGAGCCAACCTAAAAAGCAAGTATCTTGTGCAGGGGATTTGCCATGTAGTGGGAGCTCTGTGCTCTAGTCCCTTCTGGAGGATTAGAATTTAGGTCTCTTGAGTCCTATGTCAGTGCCCCAAGCACTGGGCAACATGTTGTTGTGGTTTTGTCACTCACTTATTGAAAGTTTGCTCTGGACCAGAGAAACTGTTTTCCCATGAATATTTCATAGAAACCAATGTGTTCCTGTAAAAAAAAGAAAAAAAAAAAAAAAGATGAAATGGTCTTTTCTACAAAACAAACAAACACACACTGCATCAAAAAACAATTCAGTACACAGCTCCGGCCCATCCCCACTTCTGCCATGCCTCCATTGTCCTCCTGAGTCCTGCTAGGCTCTTGCAACTAAGACCAAGAACGAGGAGCCTGAAACCAAGCTAGCCATTGTCTAGATTCATGCCCCTGACCCTCTCTTCCTTTCCATTGCAGAAAGAAGGGCCGCTTCACCTCTAATTCTGCCAACATTTCACCTGGAAAAAACAGGCAGGATGGGAAGCAGAGACCTCTTTCTATGCATTGCAGGCCCAGCTGGCCACGGCCACAGGTGCTGACATCAGTGGTGGTTGGGAGAAGATGCCCAAGTGATGCTGCTGGTGCTGAAGTGCACGTCGTGACTGGAGACCCGGTGCTTTGCAATCCTCCCAGCTGCCGGGAGGCTTCGCATAGCAGCTCAGAGCTCCTGCTCAGCCCACTCTGGGCGGGAATTCAGTTAATATTTCAATAACAAATCTCCTAAACTCGGGCTCCCCGTGGGGCTGGCATTGATCACTGATCCTCAGAGCTTCACTCTTTCTTCCTTCAAATCTTCCCTGGGCTGGAAAGGCGGCTGCTTATTGATATTCAGAGGCAAACATTGCAGTCTTTCAAATGCTGCCAGGCTTTATGAAGAGCTGTTAATAAAATGAATTCACCCAGCAGCAGAAGCAAACTGAAGTGCGAAAAAAGGCTGGGAGGAGGCAGAAGGGGCATTTCCAGGCAACCAAGGGCTTTTCCCTACACTGCCTCCAAGGTCTTGGCTCAGGATTGTTCAGCAGCAAGAATTTCAAGGCCATATTGTTTTTTTGCACAGGAGCAAAGAGCTAATGTTGCAGATGTGTATCGAGTGCTGAGAGGGGCTTGACCCAAAGAATTTGGATTCAACCATCCTCAGATCTTCAAGATCTAGTCCCCAGAGCACCTTTTACTTTGCAGGTGATCTCTGGGGAGCAAGTTTGCAGCCATCCATGAAAGTTCTCCATCATGTGGGCAGATGTCTCCTAAAGAAAAACTAGAGCACGGCTGAAGAAGCAAAGATACTAGATACTACAGCCAGGGCAGAGGATCAGGCACCTTAACCACACATCCACCAGCATAGAGCACTGTAGTTGGGGACTCCGTAGTACTACAGTACGTGCTATTTTATGCATATCTCTGCCTTTGCAGAAACAATGTCTGTGGTGGGTTGACCTTGGCTGGATGCCAGGTGCCCACCAAGCTGCTCTATCACTCCCCTTCTCAGCAGGATGGGGGGTTGAGAAAATAAGATGGAAAAAACCTCATGGGTCAGGATAAAGCCAGTTTAATAAAGCAAAAGCAAAGGCTGTGCGTGGAAGCAAAGGAAAACAAAAGATTTATTCTCTACTTCCCATTAGCAGGCGATGTCCAGCCACTTCCCGGAAAACAGGGCTTCAGTATGCGTAGCGGTTGCTCCTGGAGACAAATGTTTTAGTAACGAATGCCGCCCCCTCCCTCCTCCTTTCTCTTATCTTTTATTCCTGAGCAGACATCTTATGGTATGGAATATCCCTTTGGTCAGTTTGGGTCAGCTGTCCTGGCTATGTCCCCTCCCAAGATCTTGCCCACCCCCCAGCCTACTGGTGAGGTGGGGCATGTTGGAGAGGCAGCCTCGTTGCTGTGTGAGCACTGCTCAGCAGTAGCCAAAACGCTGGTGTGTTACCAACACTTTTCTAGTTACCAATACAAAGCACAGCACTATGAAGGCTGCTATGAGGAAGATTAACTCCATCTCAGCCAGACCCAATACAATCTCCACCCCTTATTCCATACCATTTGCATCATGCTCAGGTCCCACATAATTTCATACATATATATATCACTTCTAACCATCCCATTTTATTTAATTCTCATTACTGAAATCCCTTCTTACCAACACTTACAACTTAAACTACGTACTTAAACCATCTTTATACCAAACATACAGATTTAGACATTCTCATTAACTACTATCCACTGTCCTTTAACAGATAGACATTACTCTCCCATTCCATGGGCTTCCTCCACTCCTCCAGATGTTCATAAGAACAGGCTATGACTTGGGCCCCATCTGTCAAGACGGGTGCTCAGAACAGGAGAAGCAGTATGTCTGATTGTTGCTTGACCCAACACCAGCTTGGTTTGGGTCATCATTGCACTCGTCTGGTTCCTTTCGAAACTCACTCTTTGTTGGTTCAGGTCATTCCTGCTATATTACTTCCTAAACATACAACTCACATCACAGATTATTTTTCCCCCAAGGTTAAATCTTCTTGAGGCACACACCGGGTCTCCCCATCCTTCTGCATTACCCACCAAGTACACCCAGGTCCTTGAGCAAAGACAATCCCATTAATGGGTTTGTCTTTTTCCATGGGAGGAGCAATTCACACTGCCTTCTCCAGCCACTTCCCTGTGTGCACTACGGGGACCTTATCTCCTCGCACAGTATGTAGGAGTTTTGTTCGGGCAGGACCAGGACAGTTAGCAGATCCTCTGATGTTAACCGGCCAAGTGGCTTCTGCTAAATTTGTATCCCAGTGCTTCCATGCCCCATTGCCCAACACTCTCTACATAGTCTTTAACAGTCCACTATATCTCTCAATATTTCCAGAGACTTGTGGGTGATAGGGGATGTGATATACCCAGTCAATGCCGTGTTTCTTTGCCTAAGAGTTTATGAGGTTATTTCGGAAATGAGTCCCATTGTTTGATTCAATTCTTTCTGGGGTACCATGTCGCCACAGAATTTGCCTTTCAAGGCCTAAGATGGTGTTTTGGGCAGTGGCATGGTTTACAGTGTATGTTTCTAGCCAACCAGTAGTTGCTTCCACCATGGTGAGTATGTAGCACTTGCCTTTGCATGTTTGTAGCAGTGGTCCAATATAGTCAATTTGCCAGGCCTCACCATATCGAAAACACAGCCACTGCCCTCTGTTCCAGGGAGATTTTACTCATGTGGCTCACTTGATTGCAGCACATGTTCCACATTCATGAGTGATCTGTGTGATGGCCTCCATGGTCAGGTCTATCCCTCAATCACGAGCCCATCTGTATGTTGGATCTCTTCCTAGATGTCCCGATGTTTTGTGGGCCCACCAAGCTACAAATAGCTCACCCTTATGCTCACAGTCCAGGTCCACCTGAGCTACTTCAATTTTGACAGCCTTATCTACCTGTTCATTGTTTCGATGTTCTTCAGTGGTGCGGCTTTTGGGCGTGTGAGCATCTACATGACGTACCTTTAGAGCCATGTTTTCTACCCGGGCAGCGATGTCCTGCCACAATGCAGCAGCCAAGATGGGTTTACCCCTGTGCTGCCAATTGGTCTTCTTCCACTGCTGTAGCCACACCAATAGGACATTAGCCACCATCCAGGAGTCAGCACAGAGATAGAGTACTGGCCACTTTTCTCATTCAGCAATCTCTAGGGCTAGTTGGATGACTTTCATTTCTGCAAACTGACTTGACTCACCTTCTCCTTCAGTGGCTTCAACGACTTGTCATGTGGGACTCCACACAGCAGCTTTCCACTTCTGATGGTTTCCTACCCCATGACAGGATCCATCAGTAAACAAAGCATAATGCCTTTCATCTTCTGATAACTCATTATATGGTGGTGCCCCTTGGGCACAAGCCACCTCCTCAGGCAATGCTCCAAAACCTCTGCCTTCTGGCCAGTCCATGATTTCTTCCAGGACTCCTGTGCCGTTGGGTTTCCCCAGTCGAGCTCGTTGCGTGATCAACACTACCCACTTACTCCATGTAGCGCTGGTTGCGTGATGTGTAGAGGGGATGTTTCCTTTGAACATCTAGTGTAGCACAGACAATCGCGGTGCCAAGAGGAGATATGCTTCTGTACCAACAACTTCTGAAGTGGCTCGAAACCCCCCATATGCTGCTAGTATCTCTTTTTCAGTCAGGGTAGTGTAGTGGGCTCCAAAACCCTAACGGTTGACCTCGGGTTTCTCCTGATGTTTTCTGCCAGAGGCTCCAGGTGAGACCATGCTCCCCAGCTGCAGTGTAGAGTACATTTTGCACAGCTGGTCCTGTCCAGACAGGCCCAAGAGCTACCGCACAAGCTATTTCCTGTTTGATCTGCTCAAAGGCTTGCTGTTGCTCAAGGCTCCACTCAAAATAGTTCTTCTTTCGGGTTACTCAATAGAGAGGGCTCACAAGCTTACTATAACCTGGAATATGCAGGTTACTCCAGAAGTCCACAAGGCCTGGGAAAGCTTGTGTTTCCTTCTTGTTAGCCGGTGGAGACACAGTTGCTATCTTGTTGACCACATCCATAGGCACATAACAGAGTCCATCCTGCCATTTTATTCCCAAGAACTGAATCTCCTGTGCAGGTCTCTTGACCTTGCTTTTTTTATGGTGAAACCAGCTTTCAGAAGAATCTGAATTACTCTTTTTCCGTTTTCAAATACTTCTTCTGCCTTGTTGCCCCACATGATGATGTCATCAATGTATTGTAGATGTTCAGGCGCATCACCCTTTTCCAGTGCAGTTTGGATCAGTCCATGACAAATGCTAGGGCTGTGCTTCCACCCCCGGGGGCAGTCAATTGCAGGTGTATGGGACACCCTTCACATGGAAGCAAACTGTGATCTGCACTCTGCTGTCAAAGGAATTGAAAAAAATGCATTGGCAGTGTCAATTGTAGCATACCACTTGGCTGCCTTTGACTCCAGTTCATATTGGAGTTCTAACATGTCTGGTACAGCAGGACTCAGTGGTGGTGTCACTTCCTTCAGGCCACAATAGTCTACTGTTAACCTCCACCCCCATCAGACTTTTGCACTGGCCATATGGGACTATTAAAAGGTGAGTGAGTCTTGCTGATCACTCCTTGACTCTCCAGTTGATGAATCAGCTCATGGATGGGAGCCAGGGAGTCTCGGTTTGTGCGATATTGTTGCCAGTGCACCATCCTGGTAGCAACTGGCACCTGCTGTTCCTCAGCTCTCAGCAATCCCACAACAAAGGGATCTTCCGAGAGGCCAGGCAGGGTAGATAGCTGTTTGGTCTTGTCTGTGTTCACAGTGGCTACACCAAAAGCCCATCACTACCCCTTTGGATCCTTGAAGTACCCTCTCCTGAGGTAGTCTATGCGGTGAGACCATGCTCCCCAGCTGCAGTGTAGAGTACATTTTGCACAGCTGGTCCTGTCCAGACAGGCCCAAGAGCTACCGCACAAGCTATTTCCTGTTTGATCTGCTCAAAGGCTTGCTGTTGCTCAAGGCTCCACTCAAAATAGTTCTTCTTTCGGGTTACTCAATAGAGAGGGCTCACAAGCTTACTATAACCTGGAATATGCAGGTTACTCCAGAAGTCCACAAGGCCTGGGAAAGCTTGTGTTTCCTTCTTGTTAGCCGGTGGAGACACAGTTGCTATCTTGTTGACCACATCCATAGGCACATAACAGAGTCCATCCTGCCATTTTATTCCCAAGAACTGAATCTCCTGTGCAGGTCTCTTGACCTTGCTTTTTTTATGGTGAAACCAGCTTTCAGAAGAATCTGAATTACTCTTTTTCCGTTTTCAAATACTTCTTCTGCCTTGTTGCCCCACATGATGATGTCATCAATGTATTGTAGATGTTCAGGCGCATCACCCTTTTCCAGTGCAGTTTGGATCAGTCCATGACAAATGCTAGGGCTGTGCTTCCACCCCCGGGGGCAGTCAATTGCAGGTGTATGGGACACCCTTCACATGGAAGCAAACTGTGATCTGCACTCTGCTGTCAAAGGAATTGAAAAAAATGCATTGGCAGTGTCAATTGTAGCATACCACTTGGCTGCCTTTGACTCCAGTTCATATTGGAGTTCTAACATGTCTGGTACAGCAGGACTCAGTGGTGGTGTCACTTCCTTCAGGCCACAATAGTCTACTGTTAACCTCCACCCCCATCAGACTTTTGCACTGGCCATATGGGACTATTAAAAGGTGAGTGAGTCTTGCTGATCACTCCTTGACTCTCCAGTTGATGAATCAGCTCATGGATGGGAGCCAGGGAGTCTCGGTTTGTGCGATATTGTTGCCAGTGCACCATCCTGGTAGCAACTGGCACCTGCTGTTCTTCAGCTCACAGCAATCCCACAACAAAGGGATCTTCCGAGAGGCCAGGCAGGGTAGATAGCTGTTTGGTCTTGTCTGTGTTCACAGTGGCTACACCAAAAGCCCATCACTACCCCTTTGGATCCTTGAAGTACCCTCTCCTGAGGTAGTCTATGCTAAGGATACAAGGGGCCTTTGGGCTGATCACAGTGGAGTGCTTTTCCCACTTGTCCCCTGTTAAGCTCACCTCAGCCTCCAATACAGACAATTCTTGGCATCCTGCTGTCGCTCCAGAGATCCAGATGGGTTCTGTGCCCCTATACCCTGATGGCACCAGCGTACACTGTGCACCAGTGCCTACCAAAGCCTTATACTTCTGTGGGTCTGATGTACCAGGCCATCAAATCCACACAATCCAGTATACCCAGTCATCCCTTTCCTCCTCCTGGCCGAAGGCAGGGACCCTCTATTCCTGTTCCAGGTCAGAATATTCACTGTTTGATCCTTGCAGTGCCAGACCAGAAGTGCCCCTCACCAGGATCAAGGGAGGTGATCTCAGTTCTTCTATGTCTGGGAGATCACTGACTGCCTTCTTGTGTCTTTACAGCAACTAAGCTGACAGCCTTCTTGGGTGGCGCCTTCTTAACAGCTGTCTTCCCTCTTAGTTTGCATACACGGGCTTCCAGCTTAAAGGTAGGTTCACCATCACACTTCCTCATGTCCTCCCCCCGGTCACACAGGAAGAACAAGAGTGCACCACGTGGCATGCACCTGGGGCTGCCTTTCCCTCTGACCGGGGCAGGAGAGGACTGATTTCTTGGGGCACCCCTGACAGCCAAGGCGCTCTCCCATAGGGATGAGGAAGTATAGAGATTTTCTTCAAAGTTCTGGAGCCAAGAAGACACTCTTTCCATAGTTGGAGTATCCATATCTGGGCAATACATTGCTGCCAAGCTGTTAGAATATAATGCTGGGGCACTTTGAATCACCTTCCTCCACATGGCCCGTGTGCACAGGACATCCTCTGGATCTTTGGAGACCTCATCGTTGTCTGGATCACTGTAGATGACTTCCAGCACTGCTAATTCTCTCAGGTACTGGATGCCTTCATCTGCGGTAGTCCACTTTCCTGGGAGTTCACAAGATGTTCCTTGAATGGATATCTTGCCCTCACACTTGAGAGGAGCCGTCTCCAGAGACTGCAAATTGCTGCCTCTTTTCCAATTCCTCTCTCAATCCCCCAGTTTCTAGCAAGGGATCCCAGCTGTTGGGCTTCCTTACCTTCCAATTGCTGACTGTCAGCCCCGTTATCCCAGCATCGGAGCAACCAGGCAGCAAACCGCTCACCTGGCTGGCAGCTGTAATCTTTCCGCATGTCTTGAAGTTCTGATGAGGTCAGGGACCAGGTAGTTTCCGCCTCCTGTCTGAATTCTCTCACTCCTTCCTCCAATTTCTTTGTCGAAGGACTGGCTTCTTGATCAAACCTTTCCTCTTCTTCCTCCTCCCTTACTAGTCAGTGATATGGACCAGTTGTTTTCCTTGTCCACTGTTTCTTTTTCACTACTGGGGCAATTACTGTAGTTGTTGTTTGGGTCCCTGCCTCAACCATAGTCCTCTGAGAGTACTTAGCTGTGGCTCGATAGGCACCAGCCAGGCCCCAGTACAGTGCTAGAAGCTGCTGGTTTTCATTGGGGTAGGCAAGGCACCCTTCTATCAGGTGGCAGATCAGTTTGCCAGGTGTCGTGGTTTAACCCCAGCTGGCAACTAAGCACCACACAGCCGCTCGCTCACTCCCCCTTCCCGGTGGGATGGGGGAGAGAATCGGAAGGGTAGAAGTGAGAAAACTCGTGGGTTGAGATAAAGACAGTTTAATAGGTAAAGCAAAAGCCGCGCACGCAAGCAAAGCAAAACAAGGAACTCATTCACTCCTTCC
>NW_008795533.1:692622-712482 GCF_000699145.1 Aptenodytes forsteri
CATATGGTGTGGAATATCCCTTTGGTCAGTTGGGGTCAGCTGTCCCGGCCGTGTCCCCTCCCAACTTCTTGTGCCCCCCAGCCTGCTCGCTGGTGGGGTGGGGTGAGGAGCAGAAAAGGCCTTGACTCTGTGTCAGCACTGATCAGCAATAGCTAATACATCCCTGTGTTATCAACACTGTTTCCAGCACAAATCCAAACCGTAGCCCCATACTAGCTACTGTGAAGAAAATTAACTCTATCCCAGCCAAAACCAGCACACCAGGGTTGCTTGCCTGTTCAGGTGTAAAACCCCAGGTTATGGGAGGTGATAACTGCCCTAGGAACCTGCCCAAATCCTTCCACACATCCTGCCACCCAAGGACCGGCCGCCTCAGGGCACATTTCAGTATCGCCTCACCCAAAAGTTGTCTTCTCTTACACCAGGACGACACCAGATTCCACAAACCCATAATATGCTAACAGTGTTAATTAGTAGTATTAAACAGCTCACATAAGGGTGAACAAGGACCTCGGGAACCTGCATAATAAAACCATCCACGTCAGTCCCGAGTAGGAAGAGGGAGATGTATTCCCTCATCCTCTCCACAAGATAGCTCCCCCCACATAGCAAGGCCATCAATGCCAGGGCAAAGCACACAGCCATTATTTATATTAACATGTTCCCAAGTTTAGCAAAATAAAGAGGTAAAGCAGTGCAGCCAACAAACTCTGGGACCCGCACAGGAGCTTGCCACTTAATAACTACCATAGATATAGCACGCTTAATACAAAACTGCCGTTGTCTCGTGCCCCACATTGGGTGTCAAAAAGGACTGTGGTGAGTTGACCTTGGCTGGATGCCAGGTGCCCACCAAGCCACTCTATCGCTCCCCTCCTCAGCAGGACGGGGTGTGTGTGTGTGAGACAATAAGATGGAAAAAAATGTCACATCTACCAGTGCACTGTGGGACCTTTTGTATCACAGAGAAACCCTCATGGCAGCTTGGTCAACAGCGTACACTAGCTTCCAGGAGCCTTGAGTTTTGTCTTCAATACTGGGGAACCCAAGAAAACCCAATCATTTAAGAGGGATCAACTTGGAAGAGCAAGTCAAAGATAAAAAAGGCATTCTAGTAATGCCTGAAATCAAGGCATTTCCTAGGTGTTGACAGCAAGGAGGAGGAAGGAGGTATACTTGGTTCCCAGCAGCTGGAAAAGATCTGAATACGGTCTCTTTCTGTCTCTGCAAGGAGAAGTGCTGCATGTTCCCCTTCACTGAGTTTTCTGGTCACAGCTTTGCTTAGGATTTGCATGAAGACTGCAGGGGGTCTACCACAAGCAGCAGCCAGACTGTTCCTCAGGGTGATGGGCTGAGGTGCAGTTTCCAGAAGGGCCATGCAATGCTCACACCTCTCTGGGATGTAGTTGCTCCTTCTGGGGACTGATGACACAGTGTCCTCTCCTCTTGAGACCTCTCTCACTGGCTTGGTATGTGCACCTGCAGATCGGCCATGGGTCTCATCTGTTCCTCCTAACTCCTTGGGCTGGACAGGTTATGTGGGTCACACATACTTGTGTCAGGAGGAAAAGCATAAGAACGATTACCCTTCTGGTCCATACCACACTGTAGCCTTTGGAGATGCCACACATTTTTAAAGGAGGCTGAAAAACAATGTCCTAGCATACAGGGATATATGGTGGAGTTGTGTGTGTCAGCAAAGACCCATGTTGTGTATTACATTCAGTTCCTTTCACCATCACAGCCTGTGTAGTTCTTGCACTCCTTGACATTGGCATTATGGTGCAGTCATTACAGGGCTCTTGCCTGACAGTTGCTACATTTTGGGAGTGAGTTACTTGATTTCTCAATTTAGGAAGTCTTTTGGGATTTGGTGGCTGAATGGCTGTTGTTTACTTCAGGTCTGAAAAGGACATCAGCAAATATGCCCACAGTGCTGGCCTGGGAGATTTACTTGGACATATGGCGGTACAACACAAAAAGTTTGGGAAGCCACAAAACACAGAATGACTCATCCTGCTTCATAAATTACTTTCAGCATCCTTAAAGGTCCCTATTGCTTGTCTTCACTTCTGGAAGGGCTGAGGTTGTTTACATCAGGGTAAAATCCCCAAGAAGTGTCACAAGGAAGATGAGGCATTTGAGTTTTTCCACAAGGTAAACCTCTGCATTCATCCCTGTTCTCCTGCTTCCTGAGCTTCACAGTAACATGGAGGTGCCTTGACATCCCAGCCATTCTGTTTTGGAAGGACTGAGAGTCATTAGCTACCATCGGAAAGAAAAAAAAAAAGGATTTTCCGAGTGGTTTGCTGAGGTTTCTAGCCCTTTACCAACCCTGTGCACTGTATCATGTCTCTGCAGGGCAACCTGGTCTGGGATCTGCACCAGCCCTTTCTTGTGGTACCATGCTAACACCCAGCAACTCAGCACAGCTCCCAGCCACTGTTGGTTGGGTGTTGAGGGAGGGGGAGGCAAGAGGAGTAGAGATGACTTGTTCTTCCAGCCCAGGACCAGCTCATTAGCAAAAGACACTTTGCTTTTTAATGTCTTAAAGCTCAGGCCACAAGAAAGGTCACAGATGCCTGGCAGAAACTGCCTCTTGAGCCTACCCTTCAGCCAAAGCACACAAATAGCTTGAGGACATGAGAGGTCACATACATAGTAATCAAATGAGCATTGCGTATAGGAGCCCTGGGGGAGGAAGGCTGGGGTATGCTGGGGACTCTGCTGCTGTGAGAGGACAGGGTGTGCAGAGGACAGAGGCGGAGGGAGTGGGGAAGCAGATGGAGGGGAAGAGGGCAATGACTTGACAGGAATTATGCAACGCATCTCATGCTGTGGAGCAGTGCCTTTGACCCGGCTCCTCTCAGAAACTTAGTTCAATTTGCACGTTCACTTTGAAAGGGCATTTTCATTAAAGCTGTTCTATGGCCGAGATGCTGGGATCAAGCAGCTGAACACACTGTAAAGTCCCACTCCGGACTTCTGCAGCAGGCAGCAATGTAGCACCATCCAACAAGATGTCAAGAAACAGCTAGATTGCTGCTTAATTATTTATATCTCTTGCTTTGTTATTAAAACTTGGTCTTCCACCCTCTTTCTTAAGATCTCAGAGCATGTTTGTAAAATGACAGTTTTACTCAGATTTTTTTTTATGTCTACATGTCTTATTCCTTGTGAAAGCAGTGGTGGGTGACCAGCAAGAAGGGGCTGAGTGCCGTGGGCCGGCTGCTGCAAGCATGGGACAGATGGGGCCCCTGGAGAGCAGCAACTGCCCAATTCCTGGGAGAAATGGGGCAGAGACACTTCCAGTGTGTGCACAGTGGGAAGAAAGTGGGAGAAGAAACCAGAATGTGAGCACCCATCAAACCATGTGTTCGTGGCACAGCAGGGCACCCTGTAGACTGTGTTTAGGCATGGGGCAGCACATTGGGTTGGTGGCAGCAACAAAAAAGATTGTTCTGCAGGTTGTTTGTCCTTCTTGTTTTCCAGGATGTTACACAAAACAAAGTGCTGCTGGGAACACTTCCCCGTGCCATCACCAACCTTCCTTATCCAGGCACCCAAGCTGCCAGGCCAGTGGAGGGGCAACTGCTGACATCAGAAATTAATACTGGAGTTGGGAGGAGAGGTGAAATGTGCATCACGCTTCTGATGATGTTTTGTCTCCTTCGGACCGCCTTTCCTGACAACAAACCTCTTACCCCTAGGAACCACTCTGGGATCACTTTGTCCTGGAATTCTGTGCTGGAAGGGATCCCTGGAGGGCATAGCAGGTCTGTTAACAACACTAGATCTGGTCGCTGCTTCTGCATCTAATTAAGCCTAGGACAATTCAGCTGTGGAAGGACAGTTCCCCCACCTCTCTGGTGACCTGTCCCAGGACTTTGACACCATCCTAGGGAACAATTTTTTCCTAATGTCCAACCTGAACCTCCTAAGTTGCAGTATGTGGCCATTATCCCTTGTTCTGTTGTCAAAGAAATTAGCTGCATCATCTTTATAACTCCTTTTCAAGCAAAGGTTGCTGTCCGACCCCACCCCTCTTAGCCTCCTGCTCTTTGCCAGACCCAACCACCTCAGCTATCTCAGTCTTTCCTCATAGCTCATGTGTCCTTGTCCCTATCCCTATGGGGTCAGCACTTCTATGGGTAAATTGAAAAGTTCAGCTAAACCCCTCCAAGGGCACTATAACCACCAGTGCAACACTAATGGAGCTCTTTGTAGCAAGCCCCAGAGTACTTTGGTGTCTCTCTATCTCAGCATTGCTTCAGGCAAAGGCATGGAAACGTGTTAGTGCTGTTGCAAGAGAGTTTTTCCCTTCTCTGGACTCTCTTTCTTTGACCCACAATTGGGTGCTTTCATCCTGGACCACACAGCATCCCGACCACTGCAGCATGAGTAATCCTCTCCTGCTTTTGTTTCCTCTGTGGAGTATCATGATAGGCCTGGCTGAGTTTTGCCTCCATCTAATTACATCCCTGCTGGCTAAGACGAGGTGAAAGCCTGTTTGCTCATGTCAGCAATCCTCAGCAACCATCCCTCCCTCTGAAGGTGCAAGGTTATTTTAGGCATCTACAGAGGATGCGGCCGCATAGAGTTAGGTGCACTCAGCAGCACTGGGAGGCCTTCAGAGGGTTGCTAGACACCCTCTATAATCTGGCTTCCCTATACTGTAGCAGTAAATCCCCTATCCTCATTAAGCATGCCCAGGATATGTCTCTTTCCTGTGTTTCTCAGACCCCAGCGGCTGCAGCATCCCTTGCTGTGACTTCCCTGGTGTGGAAGCTACAGCCACCCCCCTCCGCCAGCTCCTCTCAGCCTCCTCCTGCTGCTGACACCTGCCCTCAGGCCACCGCAGCAGTTCTAGCAGCAGCCACCAGGCTGCTGTATTTCCCTGGAAATACAAGAAAAGGTCTGCATATGTAACAGTCTGCTTGGTTTCCAGGAGGCAAGGCACCGGTGAATATTTGTAAGGCAAATATTCCCCTCAGCCTGGTGCGCTTTGCAGCGCTTCGCTGCCTGAGCCTGCACCGACTCTAGGCAGAGCCTAAGCAGAAATTGCCTCCCAGCAGACAGACCCTTTCTGCTGTTATCTTCCCCTTCCCAGCTACTCAAGGGCTTATTTCTTGGTTGGTCTGTTCTTTGGGCTCCAGAAGAGGACTTAACGCCTACTCTGGCTACAGAAAGGATTTATGTACCCCACTTCATAGTCATTATTATTAAGAAGGCAATATCTCCCAATATGCTGCCAGAAGATGCACACAGTTCCTCTGGCTCATGCCATGTTGTTGTCCCATCAATAGCTTTTTACCTAATATTTGACCTTGTGAAGACCTGATGAGCGGGACCCTAGCAGCGCTGCATCTCAGTACACTTGATCTAAATTCAACATGTATCAAGCAGCACTGTATATGTGAAAAACCTCTAGAGAATTTTCTTGAGCAATAATAATGCTTTTCATAAGAAACAAACATTAAGCAACTTTGTGATTAAACTTTTATATGTTAAGCATTTAAAAAAACAACAGCTCGAGTAAGGAGCATGTGTGAATGTTGCTCAGAGATAAGCCAAGAATCTGCTATGAATATGTATCAAAGAGTCTTCATGGTACAGCTCTGTTACAAAATTGTGTTTGCGAGGTTGTTTGACAAACTAGCCATGGGAAGGCAAAAAAATGCCAGAAAAAATGATTATGCGCATGCACTCTAGCTTCCTCGGCTGAGTATATCCATTTGAGAGGGAATATGTGATATCCTTCTCAGAGAAGGGCATTGTCTGGGAAATTTGATGGTAAACAGGCACAGTACCTGTGACATTTGGGGGCATGGAGATCGATGATGTAGCTGCTGTTTGTAGCAATTTCATCTTTCCTTGAGAATGTCATGATTCAAGTAACCTTGCTATGGAAAATACAAGCTCTGACCCAGACCCTGCAAAGTGTTCGGCATATGGGTAATAGGGCTGGGACTTACTTTCTAAGGGCATCTTCTTCGAGATTTGGGCTCTCTGAAGGGTTTTTGGAAGACTGGTGTGTTAATTTCCACGATCATCATGATAGTTGTGTTGGCCCGGGGAGCTGGGAAATATTGTGTGAACTCTGCACTTCACTGAGGATCCCGCTGGTAATAACGCCTTTAAGAGTGAACACACAGAAATTTGGTAAAGCTGATCCGCTTCCAAGAAAATGGCAAATTCTTCCCAAATCTGTGTCCCGGCACTTACCCAGGCCAGCTGCCTCTGGCTCCTTGGGGTATGCGGTCCTGCAGAGGAAAGGGAATGGGCTCAATGGGGCACCTGGCACCAGGGCGAGCTGGAGACGACGGCTTTCCCCAAGCATCACAGCGCCAGATCTGAGGGCTGAAGCACTCCTTGCTCCCGGCGTCCACCCAGAAACTGGCCCTTGTTTTATTCCCCAGCTCTGACTCTGTCCTGCTTACCACTGCCTATGCATATGTAAAAACTTGTTTGGTTTCTAGCAGGTTTATTTTTTTTTCCCAATGTTTACACCTAAACTAGGACAGTTGTTTTATCCCTGAGTTGGCTGGTTGCCCTCTATGTAGGTTAATAAGGTTTTCCTTCATTATTTAGACAAGATTTTGTTTGTTTGTTTGCACTTCTCCAAGAAATTTAACATCATAAATGCCACCAGGAACAAAGAAAAGAATAATTTTGTAAATTTTAGGTTTCTTGGGGGGGGGGGGAACCCAAAACACCACACCACAGAAAAATGGTGTTCCCAAGTAAAACACCAGCTAAGGCAGAATTAAGTCCTCAGGGAGCCCTCAGTCACTCAGAACAGCAGAAGTAAGGTTTGACGTTATTTCAAAATATTCTCTGACATCTGTAAGTCAGAAAATCTGAACACTTTAGCCACTACCTTTTGTTTAAATGT
Source organism: Aptenodytes forsteri (assembly GCF_000699145.1). NCBI lineage: Eukaryota > Metazoa > Chordata > Aves > Sphenisciformes > Spheniscidae > Aptenodytes > Aptenodytes forsteri. The sequence continues at coordinate 699,518 of NW_008795533.1, forward strand.
GCACTGTGAGTCACAGAATAAACCCCTGCATACTACCCTGAACACTGCAAAACCCTTTTACTAAGGCTGGGGGATAAAAACCAATATGTAACACTAATAATTATAAGTGATATTACTGTTATAACTAATACTTCACTATCAAATAGGAAGAAGGGAGCTGAGGTTAACAACAATGAATAAATATTAAGAGTTTGGCTATAGCTAAGGAAAGCTAAAGATGGTTATAAGGTAGCAGTATCTACCAGACTAACCAAAAACCAAGAAAGATTAAAAAATGTATCAGGACCAAAAGTAGGTCTGGCAACCAACCAAATCCTTCAGCAGACAGCAGTGATGAAATCAGCAATGGTGGAGTGAAACAAGCAAAAGTATTAAATGAGTGCTGTGTTTGGAGAGATGATGGAAGAGGCTGCCATGTTGCATAGAGTCTGAGCTGCTCTGTCCCACGGCGGCTAAGGATGATGTTAAACAGCAGCAGACAAAGATAATACATTTAATCCTGGAGGCCCAGCTCACCTGCACCATGAGCTTATAAGACCCGACTAAGGCAGCCTTCACATAGCTGATGTTAATTTTAATGAGCTGATGTTAATTTTAATGAACTCTTGGCCTACTGGGGATGCTCCAGGGGATGGACTTCTCCAGCAATATTGGCGAGAGCTGGATGGGATGGCTTGGGGAGGATGGGGGATGACATGGCCCTGGTTGCAAGCAAAATAATGGGACTCTTGTTATATGCTCACCAGAAACGAAGTAATAACATAATACTGCCCCTAGTTCAGCTTACAACAGCGTTAATTCATGCTATTCTAGATTGCACAGCTTGAAGGAGTTGCATAGGCATCCAGGATCAAACTCTGCCCCTCTTTGCTGGTGATGATGTAGAGGGTTGGGAAATCCGGGTCTCATTCTCCCTGCCTGCACCGGGATACAGACTTTGGGCCCCCACAGGCAGCCTCAGACTTTCTCTTAATCTCCTGCCCTCAAATTATTAAGATTCATGATCAAAATCATAGCTTTCCTTCTCAGGAAATGGAAAGCGCAAAGAAAATTTATTAATGTATCCATTTTCCTGCAAATATTTCACAACCTGATTTCCCAGAAGTTTAGCCAAGGCACATCCTCTGCCACACAGCTTTCAGTGCTGAAGAAACTGCCAGCTCATGAAAAGCAGCTTCTGCCTAGAAGGGTGAGACCTCCACTGGTGTCATTTCACCTTCACAATCCCCCACTATCGCCACCTGGCAGACTGTTACGGCAGGGGATGCAGAATGGGGAAAATCTCCTGGAAAGCCGTGAAGTCTAGGTGCCAGGGTCGAGGGTGGCACATCAGAGCTCAGGAGCAGGGACTGAAGTCTCGGCAGTGGTTGCTCCGGGAAGAGGGTGATGGGCACAAGTGGAAGCGCCTGTGTGGACTTTCAGGTCAGCAGAGGTGGGAGCTGCACTAGGTAATGGCCGCCTCATGTGTGATAGACAAAGTGCTTCAAATAGATCCACAGCCAGGAGAGGAACCATTAAAAGTGGTGGCTTGTTTCTCCAGACAAAACATTCTGGCCCAGACAGCTTGTTAGTCCCAAGCCAAATTAAGTCATTAGAACACAGAGATGGAGTCCTTCCAACAGGAAGGGCATGTGCTGAAGGGCTGCTTTCCTTGACAGCTCACTTGATCCCAGCGTCCAGAGTGTGGAAAGTGGCCATAATGACTTGAATCAGTAGGGATGACTCTCATCCCAGGGAGAGGATCAGCACAAGGGCAGAGACTTTAAATTACCCCAAAGTGGCCGCTGGGATTTGTGCCAGCCCCTCACACAGGAACAAGTTTCCACATCAAGCAATCTGGAAAGGGTTTTGTTCCCACCACAAATCATTGCACTGACAGGGGATGCAACTTGACATGGAGCGAGGATCCATTCAACCTGTCTTGCCTGCAATTCCTAGGGATAATTCCTAAGGAATTTTTCCCATGGTCTAATAGGATCTTCAGAGCAAAAATGTCCAAGTGACCTAACTGGCTGCACAGCTTCAAGGAATTTACCCCATATCAGCTGAACCAGAGGAACCATTGGCACATGCACTTTGAGTCCACAACATATGCGCGATGACTCAGCTTAATTTAGCCCTGAGTTTAAAAGCTTTACCTAAGCTTTATCATTTTGCACTCATCACCAGCTACCAGCACAAACGCTGATAACTCTTGGCTCAGAAAGTACATGATAATTTATTAAGTGTGTAAATGGGTCAGGATTGCAAGTATGAAATGTTTTCAAAAGTGCTTCTTCAGAAATGGGTGAGTTGGAGCACTCTAGGAACGATAATGTTTCTCTGAGACTTACTGCAAACCAACGGGCTTGGATGTTTGCATGTGGAGGTGTTTGCAGATGTGTGGGTTAGGAGCAGAACCATTATTACCTGTATATGCTGCTGCTAAACTTCCCAACTGGACATAATTTTATGAGAAAGAAATCTTTGACCCTGGTCATCTGCTGATACTCACTTGGGAGGAGACGTGGTAAGAGCTATTTTAAGATGGTGCAGAAATATCAGTAGGACAACGCAAATCACAAGGCAAGGTGCTTGGGGGAAAGCTCCCAGGAGGTGAAGCAGTTTCCAGGGTACTTCTGTATCACCTTGAATTCCTCCCACCTTATCATAAAGCTATGTGTAAATAATAGCTGCAGTCAAATACAACACAAATTTATTTCCACAAATTCCAAAGAAAATACTGTGCTCTAAGCTGGCTGTTATGTAGAAATCACAACTCCTGAAGTCTCTGGCATTGAAAGGGTTATTTTATGTACACCATTAAAAGCCACAGGTCCTCTAGGGCTCAGGGAAGTTTCTTGGGCTATTTTCAGATTGCCCTGCACAACACCGTTAGGCTGAGATTTGATACTCCTTTGATTACCAGCATTGCAATTTAAGATGTAACTTTTCCATAAGAATGCTTTTTTGGTCAAAAGGGGTCTAATAGACATAAGAGGAAGCTTCAGAGACAGTAATAACATCCTTGGTGGAGAGCAAGAAGTTGGTGCCTTGCTGGGAAAACAGCAGGGATATCAACTCCAACAAGGATATCAATGAGATTGAAAGGGAATGAACAGGGACAGAAGATGGGCAGTGTGAGCCCCTTTGGTGAGCAAGAGCAAGACATGAGTGAGAGGAAATGAGTCACTTTAACGCCAAACAATTATTTAGCTCTATCACTGTGAATGAAGGAAAACCTCTTTTGTTAAATTACTGTCATGTCAAGCATCAATTTGTTCTGGGTGAGAGTCACCCAGAGCAAGAATGATACCAAGTGATCTGGGAATCTACTGCATGCTACCATAAACAGACAGCAAATAGGCAAACTAAACCACTCATGGGTGCTGCTTTCTCCCACCCTTCATCTGCCCCATCTATGATATAGTGTCTCACTCTCCCTGTGTTTCCCACGGCTCCAAGCATGGCACAGCCAACATGCAAGTACAGTACTCCCATCTCCACTTGCCAGCCTCCAATATCCTCTGGTTTCATCTTCAGGCAAGTACAGACATGCTTTCTCAGGTGGGTGAAGATTGCTGTAAAAACCCCAGACATCCTTGCTGTCTGCTTGAGGGTTATTCACAAACAGGGGGAAGGGCTGAATGAAGCCAACATGTTATTCCTGACAACTAATTTGGCCAATTCCATTTAGTAACTATGAAAAAGCTGTAGAGAAGTGGTATACTTATTTGCACAGGAGCTTGAATATTTTTCGCCTTGTTAAGACTCAGTGTAACCACTTTTATATCTGAAATAAGAGATTATGAGGGTAATCATCATCTGCTTCTCAATGTTTGCCACTAAAGTTTTATGAGTATTTTGGTGAGAATTGTTAATGGTGTTTATAACTAATGTTCCATGACATACAGAGATGGCTTCACTGTGACCATGATGCTAACTGGTACAGCCATGTTAAAAGTTACAAAGACTGAAAGGTGATTGCAACTTCTATAACTTTTTATTTATTTGAAATAGTATTTTCTTACACATTCTTGATTGCAACTGTGCATTTTTGTCATAGCTGAATATGCTGACAGGTCCCTCACAAGGACTTGTGTCCTTGTGCATTTCTTCCTGTTGCCAGTGAGATTGCATGCACAACTTTTGCCCCTGAACAGTCTTTACCTATGGGTACAGCCTTTTCTCTGGAGGTGTTTTCATGAACATAAGATAAAAAAATCCATCAAGCCAGGATCTATGCTTACAGGAAGCATCACAAAATTGAAGATGGGAGCTAGGGATTGGCTCTTCTCTGATACAAAAGATTGACTGGGGCTGTGGAAGGCGACAAGGTGATTGCCTGACTTTCCTCATGCTGTTGGCAGGCTGAGGCAAAAAGAAAGGATGAGCAATTTGTTCCTATCATGGGGGCAAGTAATAGAAAGAGAGAAAAGGGGAATTTTTGCTGTGGTATAAACACACAGATTTTTGCCAATCACTTGAGTGAATACCTCAGTTTCAAAATTAACTCCCACTGCAGGTGAGGTCCTGCTTGGATTACCTCTCCTCTAGGAAAGACAGCTTTTTCAGCACCTGTGCTTTCCTGTGGTCTCTTTTGGAGGCTGCTCCCTGTGCCTTGCCACGGTGCTGAAGGCAGGCACTGCAGCCCCCTGCCATGCCAGGGGACAAGTGGAGGAGGTGGTGCGGCTCCCTTACACTTTGAGCTTCCTCCTGAGTGGGAAACAGGAAGACTTTGACCACTTCTTGTTATCTGACATCTTTCCTGTGGACCAGCCCTCTCCATGAGGTGTCTTTCAAGGATATTTTCCTACGTAATCTTCTGACACAGCAATGTCACACAAAATGTCACAAGGACTGACCTAAGCTAGCAGGTTCCCAGCACTGCATAGGAGGGCAAGCCCTTGCTTTGGATGCAAACACAGCAATGTTGTCACACAAGTCACAAGGACTGACCTAAGCTAGCAGGTTCCCAGCACAGGAGGGCAAGCCCTTGCTTTGGATGCAATTCCAGTTCCTGCTGTACCACCACTCTCCAGCTCTGTTGGAGCTACTGCACGAGGCTTCTTCCCTGCGCACTGAGCTGAGGGAGGTGAGGGGTGAGTGACATTACCTCACTCACTTCTGTCCAACCCTCTTCCTCAAGCCTTTCCTTGTTTGCTGTTGCTTGAGGCTGCTTGGGAGCATAGCGGTCCCCAACCTATTGCATGATGCAGCCTTGATGTTGAACAGCATGGCTTTGTGCGCCAGGTTGAGTGCAGACCTCCTGCTCTGCTCCCATATGCAGCACCTTGGTGAGATGCTGTTGTGCCTGGAGCTGCATGGGCTGGATGAAGAGCCCTTCCCACAGGAGGCAGAGATATCAGCTGCCAAATTCAGCTGGAAGCCAGCAGTTGAGCCCTACCTCCAGCCTCAGCAGAAGCACGGGGACTTTCAGGCAGGGTATGTGCAGGTGGCTATGATATTAGAGCATAGGCTGGAGAGCACCACAGCGGGAGGTTGTCCCTGTATAACAGTCACCTGATTGCTGGCCGCTCAGCCCTGCAAAGCCTCCCCAGTCAGCCAAGCCCCATTAGATTGCAGCTGGACTCTGTACAGAAGCAAGGTGCTGTCTCACTGAAGGAGAAAGCTAAGAAGAAATCAAATTATGGGCACTGGAATGCACTTAATCTTTGGCCCACGGACCTCCCTGTGCTTTCTGATGAATGGAGAGAGTGTGTCATAATTCCCTGAGTGCATGCAAGCCAGGATGTGCAGTGAATAACCACTGAGTTCACAACTTCACAGGCAGCACTTCCACTGATTTCAACTCTTCAAAGCTATCAGCTGGAAAGCACATTAGAAACTTTTCCCTTTCATTCATCCATCCATGTCATAGCCAGGAAGCAGTGAGCAGTGGGGACAGCTCTGGTATACCAGGAAGAATGGGAGAGCAGGTACTCTGACTGAAGCATAAAAGGCATTCACAGTTGAGTTGGATTCATGCATAAGCACAGGGACAGTTTAGGACTTGCATGTCACTCAAATCTTGAGAAAAAAGTGAGGGTCGGACAGAAGAGCTGGAAAAGATACAAAACCAGAAGCTAAAACATGGTAAATCTGTGAATATGGGCACAAGGGCAAATTAGTGCAGGTGAGGTAGGTTATGAATTTTCAAAGCTTTAGCAGCACTGTGGTTTCAACCCCAATGTGCAAAGCTGCCCTGCAACGACCCATGGATAATGTGATACTCTTTCAGTGAAAGCAATACATTTTTGACAAGCTAAGTGTGTTTGTGTAGGTGGTTAGGATACAGTAGTTGGAGTCTTCCTGCCAACTCTTCCCTTTGGGTGATAAACTACCATTTTTAGCACTCACCTACCATTCTTCTACTTTGGGTGGCAATCTACTGAATTTTGGACACGTAATACGCCCTTGGCTTACACATCCAGCCGGAAGAGTTGGTAGGTGCTGACATGCTGTGAACTCATACTTCAGCTCGTGGCATCTGGTGGTGACATACTCACAAATAATGTGGGCAGTGGGGGAAATAAGGACCAGAAGTCTTGGTCAGATGGAGATGCTCAAGCCAGCTCCAACTGAGTAGAGACTTCCGAGTGAGCTGATCTGTGAGATATCAGCACAAGTTAGAATTAGTTGAGTGGGATGCTCCAGTTTTGGCTCAGCAGGGCACTGACATGACTGTACAGCTTCCAGTTCTGGGTTTGCTGCATTGTGCCCCAAACGTTCTGAGATTTGGCCCGTTTTCTTGAGGCGTTCGGCTGTTTATCTGGTCTGTAGAGGCACTGCAGGTCTGTAGATCTTGGCTAAGAGCCCATGGAGAAAAAGTGTCTCAGGTGCATACGCAGCACTACCCAAAGCACTGCTTATGTGGGGTTAAGTGATTCTCTGTTGCAGGCTACTGTTGTAAGAGAGTGTCTTAGTCCTTCATGGACCCAACACCAGCTCTGTTCAATTATCGGATCAAGCCAGCGTAAGAGTGGTCAGGTGGTGCCATAAGGGGTTGAGACAACGCTGCTGATGACTCAAAGGGAAAATGCTGGTTCTTGCAGCTTGACTGGGAGCAGAACAAAGTGTACCCATGCATTCACCCTTAAAAGGGACAGGTTAGACTATTACTTCTGTAAAACAGAAGAAAAGAAACCCAGAGACAAACAAGAAAAGACCAGAGAAAGTGACATCTGGAAGGTCAGGATAGAGCCAGGGGAGATGGAACTGCAAGGGTTGAAGACTTACATTAGAGGAGAAAAGGGATAAGAATTGAAAGGCTGTTAGAGGGCTTTACAGCTCTATTTTTTGCCAGTGATTAACAATCTCTCCCCCTGGCCACCTGCAGCTACTCCTCGGTACAACATACACAGCCCACAGCAAAGGCATTGCAATTTGCCTCTTGCACAGAGCCATTAGCTCACCAGCTCAAAGGCTGGAGAGTGATATCCCTGGTGTCCCTCTCCTCCAAAGCCACTTACTATAAATGGTCCTAAAGAACCACTTTCCCTGCAGATCTTGGGGCATGAGGATTGTCCCCCCTGCCTCCTGATGCTGAGATGACATTGGGCAAGTGCTAATGGAGAGGAGGGGCAGGGAAGGGAAATTGTTTCTGATGACGCAAACAGGAGAATTCAAGGGCTACTGGCAAAGGAAAAATACTGAAATATTGTTCTACGCTCACCCAAACTCTTTCATTCAAACAAAAAAAGAATCTTTTGTCTCTTCTATTTGGGGTCTTTAAAATAAAAGGGTTCACTAACAGGGAAAATTTTGGTCAAATTTAAACAACAAAGAACTTGTAATTTATAAAGAAAGAAGTCTGAGCACTGTCACATGGGGAATATCAAAATGAAGCATTTTCTCATTTCCAAACCAAAACATTTCCTTCTAGAAAATGTGAAAATGAGGTGTTTTGACATGTTCAGAAAATTCTCTTTTACTACCTTCTTGGCTGAAAGCATTTGGCAAACTCAGTCGGCATCAATGTATAAAAGTTTCAGTCCCTGAAACTTCCAACTTGTAGATAATTGTGTTCGTCACAGAGCATGGCTCAGCTTCGGCACCTTTGAAGCTCGCAGTGCCTGGAGCATCAGAGGAATGTCCATCCACTGAACCATCTAGCTCTGCTCCAACTTGGTAAACCCCATTCTGTTCCTCATGCTGAAGTGCCTGTGAGTCTTTGGGTCATAACCGGGGGGGTAGAAGTCAGACAGAGGTGTAAGTGCCTGCACTGACAGCAGAGATACCTTACACCAAGTCCCCAGGCAGCAGCGGCTCTCCCTGCCCGGTGAGGAGGACAGACGGTCCTGCCCTCTGCTTGGAACCAAGCCCACGCCTTGCAGCTGACATCAGTCCGCTTATTAGTAATACATTAAATCCCAATTGTTTCTTAATTCTTTTGAAATGGGATAACAGGGCAGTTAATTAACACATAGCAAAACATGCAATTCTGATGAGGAGGCACTGGTTAACATACTAACTACCAAATGTCAAGATGCATTTTTAGCACTGAATGGAATTAATTTGCCAGTGTTCCCTCGTTAAATGTCAGGTCCTTATGACTTGTATACATTAAACAATTCAGGAATTGGAAAGCACTTGTGTAATCAAGTTAAGCGTGAGGCGGGCAGATTTCTTTCACCTAAACAAACCTGAAACTTTCCTTTTCCAATTAATATTTCATTTTATAACAGCCACCACATTAATTCTTAATTAAATGCTTATTTGAGACATTCTACTGATTAGTGTGAACTAATGAGGAACAATATGAAATGTTTATCCAGCTTCTAGTTATTTTCCTTCATAAAAGGAATGGTGTTTGGATGACTTCTTTTGTGTCTTGCTGTGCCCTACAATGACTTCCTTGCAGAAAAACTTTCATAGAAACAGCACCAGGTTCAACCACAGGAGTATTCACTGAGGCTCCAGTACATGGGGTGCAGACAGGACTGTCTGCAGACCACACCTTTGGGGGTGAAAATGAAGGTAAGTCCCAACAAGTGATCCTGCTTTCATGACAGTGATCCTTGCTTCAAGAAAGCCTAAAGGGGTCAAAAACACTAACATGACCTCATGTAAAAGGTAAAAGAATCAACACCACTCACATTTGCAATGATATAAATTTAGTGACAGTGATGATGGACAGAGCTTCACAAGTCACGAGTACATGTGATCATAAATGTGTGGGCAGATGACCAGGAGAAGCTGTTATGATCATCTTGTCTGATCTGCTTTGCTCCAGGCAACCACAGACTAGAGATTTCTTGAACTGAAGTTACATATACATCTTCCTACCTAACTCCCAGCAAAAAATCTCCAGCAGGAACTTGTCTATATGCCTTTTCAACCCATCAGACAGCAGCCAAAAGCAGAGACGATGATGCAAGCTAGCCCTCGCTCAGTGCTTCTGCTCTCCCACGCAGAGGCTGTGTCACACCTCTCGCCCCTCTCTGAGCCTCTCTCACTTCTGCTGCATCTTATCTGAGGCAGGAGGAGCACAGCCACACAACACATGAGCTTTGGACGTGCCATGAAGTTAGACAGTGGCATTACGCAGTTCTCTGTTGCGTTGGTTGTCCCTTTCCTAATAAATCTGAGAGCATCTTTGCTGGCTTTGGCACTGCTGAGCGCTGAGCAGGCGTTTTCATGGCACTCTCCCCACTACCCAGATCTATTTCATTCACACCCTGTGATTATGTGTGTACAGTCAGGGCTGTTTTTGTCTACATTTATGACTCAGCCTTTATTGACCATGAACTTACTCTGGCATTTTATCACCTAATCATTCAGAATTGTGAGATCTTCCCTCAGCTTTTCACAAGCAGCTTTAGATTTGACTGTCCTAGAGGCTTAGTTGTTGTTGATCCACAGCAAACTTTGGGAGTTTGACAACCAGTCCTTATGAAAAAGTCAAAAACTCCCTTGTGAAAAAGTAAAGAGGCACAGGGTCAAGTCCAGATTCTTGGGAAACTCTACTGGCATTTTCCCTTCATCATGAAAGCTCATCATCTGTCTCAACCACTCACTAGTTCACAAGAGGCATCTCACCTCCCTCTGGACAGCTTAGTTTCCTTAACAGTTGTTAATGAAGGGACCTTACTAAAGGTTTTTTGGAAAGACAAATACATCAGTTGGATTTATCACCTGTGCACCTATTAACTCCTTCAAAGATCTCTCATATTTGTGAAGCAAGACTTCACTTTATTTCTATTTAAATATTCTTTTTGACCAGTCTATAGGTATACAGACTATACCAGTCTGTGATCAAGTCTGTATTTCTCCAGATGCTTCCAAGTTTCCTTTAAAAGCTGGTTCCTCATTTGTTGTCTTTCGTTGCTACAATATTGGGATTGATTTAAGCGATACTTTGCACAACACAACGAGTAGTTCAGCAATTTCATATCTGAATTCCTTTAAACCTCTTGGGTGAATGCCATCTGTTCCTGCTCATTTCCAACCATTCATTTTATCATTTCTTTAAAAGCCTCCTCCTTAACTTCTGACGGTTGGTCAGACTCAGCCCCTGTAAAAAAAGACTTCCCTAAGCTCTCCATAACAAGCACCAAAGCAAAGAAATAACCTTTCCTCTCTTCTGGGACCCTTATCTTCCCGGAGATCTCCTTTTAAGCCTCTACCATTTAGCAATTTTCTGGTAGGACTCCTTATAATGTATTTGAAAAAAACCTTTTATTTCAAGCTTTAGTTCTTCAGCAGGTAGTTTCTCAGAAGCTTGTTCAACTTACAGTATTACAGTTTCATATTTAAGTCACAAGAGCTCTTCTTTATTTTCATCTTTTTTGAAATGACTTACTCTTTTAAAATAATTCCTGTTCAACTCTAATAGTTCCCTTTACCCTGTTGTTTAACTGGTGCTCCCTATTTTAGGACGGTTTATGTCTTTTTCAGTGGATGAGATGCCCTTACTACATACTTCTGATACTGTATCTCTAAATAGGTTTATGTCACCCCAAAATACCCTTTCTGCTGCTCCTTTTACTTTCTTTTAGCAAGATGTCTCATTTTTATGTCATTACTTCTTCATGCCCTTTTAAAGTAAGACTTTATTAAAGGGGATTTTCACCCGTGGCTTTCTCACTCCCACAAAGCTGTACAAATACAAGTATATAATGATCATCATTACAGAGTCACTCTTTAATGACTACAGCTGGAACAATATTGTTTCAATACTCAGGATTAAATAAAGAATTTCTTCTTTTCTAATGGGATCTCTGAGCATTTGCTCCAAGAAGTTCTCATTTAGAGTGTCTAAAAATTAGTTTCTATACCTTACTCATTGTAACATCTAACATCTCCACATGGACATAACGAAAGACGCCCATTACACTGTGTTTATTCCTCCCATGTCATTACTCTCCCTGCATTGTAGTGAACTTCAGTCTATGCAAAAAACTTAAGAGCTTGCATTTAGTGGTATTAGTTTATGACTAGCCTTCCTGGCAATTCAATGGGATGTGCAGCATTTCTACATCCTCTCTGCTACTTACTGCTCCTTGGAGCTCCTTGGAGCTTCTGTGCCTTATGCAAGCTTCACCTGCAGTGACTCAGTATTTTCTTCCTGGACATCAACAAAGACATTAAACATTGTTCAGGTCAAAATTTGCAAGGACTTGCAAATGTCCAGAGTAATTTTCCCCCTGTGGAATCGTGCTTGAATACTGTAACAAAACCATAAACAATACCAAATAAAAGTGATCAAGACCAAAAGTTATCTCCCTAAAATAGTGTTTGTGAATTATTCTCACTTCTCTTCCCCAGCTGTGAAACCAGAGACTGTTTCCTCAAAAAGCTCCATCAGCAAAATCTATCACATTTCTCCCGATGAAACCTGACCTCTGCAGTGAAGACATGCCTAGTAAATATGCCATATGTTAATTCAGCAGCACTGCACATTATAATGCTGAGACACCTTTTAGACTCTGGTTAAAATCCTGACCCCACTGAATTTCGTGTTCAAGACCCTTTGTACTCCAGTGAGGCTACAATTTCTCCCCTGGCTCTCTCTTGTTACGTGTGGGCAAGCCTGGCTCTGGCCCTGCATCGGTAGTGTGCCTACAGGGGGATAGGCAGATGCCATGTTTGGAGCTTGTCAGGCTAGTTGGATTATTATTTTTCCATCTTTCCTCAGATTTCTCAACTCTCCTGCCTGTGGATGGTGTCTCTTGCCACCCACTCCATTTCTATAATCAGGGGAGAAGCAGTAGTTAGTGAAAAAATCTCAAATTGGGTAAATTTCCTTCTCTGAGAGCTTAAGAAAGCAGCTGTAGCTCTGTCCCAATTACCATTTTTACATAATTAGCTCTGGTCTGGGGGGCTAAGCTGCAGGCAAGATTGCACAAGGGTATGAAAAAATCCCCACTGAAGCCTTCCCAGTGTAGGCAGAGGGTGCAGGCAGCAGGTCCTGGAGACCAACAGGTAAAGTCAACTGGGGGTATCCTAAATGAGCTGAACAGTGAGACCAACGAGCAGTCCAAGCTGGTGCTTATGCACCACAATGGACCTTGGTTATAACAGCAGAGAACAACAAATATGGGAGAGAGTGTGTGAGAAAACTATGAAAAATTGAGGCTTCATGCCAACTGCTTTTGCCGTCCCTCCCCACCAGCACGAGAACCCTCCAGGTCCTCCTGCAAGGCCAATTGACTTTATAGAGGACATGACTCCTGCAGAGGGGACAGGGGTCAGCAGCAGCAGGAGCCACCAGCTCCTTCTCAAATGGAAATCTTTGTGGTCTCTGACCTGATGGAAGCTCCTGCAGATCCACCCCCAGAGAACAAACTTAACAGCTGAGACAGAAATTTTCCTTCAAGGCAGATATTCAACTAAGAATTTCACAGAAAGATAAATTTCTCCCCCCGAAGACTCCAATTTCAGTGACCTTTTTCTCAGGATTTCTTTTTCAATCCCAGGATGTTCAATTTGGGGGTTTTAGAGATTTTTTTTTTTTTTTTTTTTTAAAAAACCCCCAAGGGCTT
>NW_008795533.1:713039-724541 GCF_000699145.1 Aptenodytes forsteri
CCCCGGGATTTTAAATTTGGGGGTTTTAAAGATTTTTTTTTTTTTTTTTTCAAGACAGCCCCAGAGGCTTTGGAAAAATATTTAGTTAATCTAAAGGCTTTTATTGTTTCTATCAGAAGTTTTCATGGAAAGAAGCAGCAGTTCCCAAGCATCTCTTTCCAGACACAGTAACAATCCTGTACAGGCACATGTCAAAAAAAGAACACGTTGTCCTTTGTAGCTGATCCTGATTGCCTCTGAAGGTCTAGGAGTCCCTTTCCAACTCAGTAATGGATTCAGGCTCAGAACATTATTTATGATAATACCAACAGTGAAAGCAGACGTGGATTTATTCTGCTTCCACAGGTATCAGGCAACTTGTTTCTGAAAACCTCAGGAACAGCCTGCTTATTCCTTTCTCCTGGGTGTAAGAAGTGATCAGGCACAATTATGTGCTGGCTGAACTTGTGTCATGTAGAATTTCCTACCATCCAGAACTACAATTAATATGTTTTGGGGCCCTCTGCATCAGCAGTTCTGCAGAAGGTGCCTGTCTCTCATCAGCAACCCAGGGCCAACACCGGTCAGCTTCAAAAGTGAAGTGTGAGTTGGCCTGGCTTCCAGCTGCATTGCAACAGACCCTTTCTTGAAGGACAGGGAAAGCCATCTGCCCTCCACTCACGTAAACCAACACTAATGCCAGCAAAGAAGAGCCTTGGCTAAAAGGAAAGGGAGGCATAGATATTATGTCAGTTCTCAGCTGGTGTTTCACTCTCCTAAAGATATTTTTCATGGGTATGAGGTAGCAATTCCTATATTCCCTTTAGGTTCTGCTCAACTTAAACAAATATTAAATAAGAAATGGGATTTAGGTGAGATGGATTGATTCTTGCTGTTCTTGCAGAGATGCAGGGATTTTGAAAAGCAGGCTCCGTCGCTATCCCTCCCTGCATAGACAGGATTGTGCAGATGGGGGCACTCTGGCTAAATTCATTTTAGTACTCTTGCAAGACATAAGGTGAAGGATACTTCTCCAATATGCATATTTTAACTGACCGTGGTGCCTGCCTGCATCAGAAAGAGAGACATGCAGGCCAGTCAGATTGTTATATTAGTGGAGCAGTGGAAAAATAACAACCCAGCTAGCCCAGTGAATATTGATTTGTTCCTAATCAAGCCCAGGATGTGTCACATGGTAATTTCTGTGCAAGGCGTGTGATCCCATACGCCACAGCTGGTAACTGCCAGCTAAAGCATGTGATTCATCCCCTGAGTGCATCAGGGCAGCTTGGAATGGGGACTACCGACTAGAGAGGGGTTTGCATTGAATGCCTGACCCTCAGGAAAGGCTTGGCTATTACCAAGCTGAAGTGAGGGTTTGTACAAAAATAGGGCAGAGGATTTTATCCAGGCTAGTTTGTACATATCAGTTACCCTGTCCTTAAATATCCTCATCCTCACCTTCAGGAGCACTACCCAAGGGGGTGCATGGAGAGCACGGATAGCATGGATATCTCTGAAATATCATGTGGACTACTGAGTTCGGGAGGAAGAGCTGCCCTATACACTGCACGGCATGGCTGGTCCTCATCCATTTCTGCCACAGTAAAACACAAGCCTGGCTCCAAGCAACAGGAGCTGTCTGTTGCACAAGAACAGCTCTGTTCTGTTCACAGAGGTAGGCTTTCAACTGAATTTGGATCTGAAGGAATCCATTTTATCCTTCTTCTCCTTCTCCGGGTCACGCATCTTTCATCCTCACTCTTTTCCGGTGGATGCCCAAAGGCTAGTGCTGCCCTGTCCCCCTCTGAAATGCCACTGGTACTTTTTCCATTAGGAAAAAGTGGGAAGCTGAAAGGGTACATCAGGGCTCCCCTGGGCGCACCTTGAGCATCCACTGCTGACCACACTAGGAATTCAGCAAGCTGGACTTTGTCCGCTTCACCAGGCGATGCTTACCTCAGCTCTTCACATCTGTCTCTGAGAGGAATTCATCCCAGTGACAAAATGCAGGGTCAAACCTCTCAGTCCAGGAACTAGCCCTGAAAAAATCAGGTTCATGACAGGTGCTAATTTTCTGTTATTAATTTAGACAGTAAATTTATCATAACTATGGGTTCTAGTGTTATTACGGCTATAATCCTACTAATAAGATGAGCTGCCCAGCTGGTACTTAATGTGTCTGAAACTGTGAATTATACTGCTGGAAAAACAAGCCATGTGGAACAGGAGCAGGGGCCGGCTAACAAAGTTTAAATCTCATGTATGGATCTCTGAGGAGAAACTGGGACACTGCTGGACCAGCAGAGAGAGGGGGAATTTAGGTTCAAGGGATCATATATGTCTAAGTGTAATGAAGGGAAGGGGTTTTTTCCATGATATAAACACAAGAGGGATTTTAAAGCTACCTAACTTCTTCCAGATTAATGGGGAGAAAAAAGTCAGTAAGAAACACTTAGAGGGAAGCTCAACCCTGGAAAGGTCACCATATAAAATCAGCAAGAGCATCACCCTTCCTCTGTTATGTCTTCTTGGTCTACCAACACATTTAGTTACAGGACTATCCCCAGGTATTGTGTGTCCTTCCATGTTCCCTGCGCAGGACTAACTCTCTTTTTTCTTCTTTAAGATGGTCAAGCGAAGCTCCCTCCTGAACACTCTGTTCTCCTTTGAGAGCCTTCCTGACCACAGATCTCCTTTTCTTGCTCTAGCAAATTTCTCAGACTGAGATCTGAGCCCAAACTCACAGTCAGGTCACACACAGTGGCACAGCCCCAGAATTAATGTTCCCAGAACCAGTGGGAAGTTCAGAGCATCTCCTTCCTTCCTCTCTCCTTGTCCCATGCTGCACATGATTATTATTCCAACCAAAAAAACAAACACCAAAAAAGTAGACAATTTCTTGAGGATCAAAGGGCAGAAAAACACCAGGGTGAAGGGGACGAAGTCATGACTCTGACCTTCTCATCAACCACTGCAGCATTTGTAGCCTTTGGCATGTAATTTTTTCCTACAAATTGTCCCCATCTTTGGGGACTGTTCAGGGAACCCTGCTGTTACCTACAACACTGGTGCTGACCACTGGCTGGCTGACTGAGACCTTGCATTTGCCAGGAGAATACGGACTGATGCAGCAGGATGGATGAGTTCTGCACAATGCAATGTTAAATGATTCAGCTGAGAGGGAGAAATGCAATGATGAGATAGAGCAGCTGGCTTAGCTGAGGGCTGGAGACAATGAGGGTCACATTTGTTTGGTCTGTTCTGATAGGTATTATTTCTGAGTAATAGCAACATGTCTTTCCAGAACTTACAGGCTCAGCCTTCACCTGAACCTTTAAAACTGCCTCAAAGTACAGGGAATGAATAAAGATGACTGGAATTAAAATTTCAATTCGGTTGTGCAGCAGTTGCAGAGGCTTTGTTTCCTAGTGTCCCTGTTTTGCGCATACTGCATGGCTGCAGGTACCTTGGGAGAGCAGAGGAAGAAATGACCAAATCACCCTATTTCCCACTAGTTTTGCCGGGGGCCAGGCCCCAGGGTGATGGACTGGGGAGGATCCACTTGTGTTTGTTGCTCTGAGCTCTCCAGCACAGGGGGGGACACACCTGTGTACACAGAGGTTTGCAAAAACACACACTGACCAGAGTTGCCTGGATGGTCACATCTCCATGGCCCCAGGGCAGAAGCGACCTCAGGTGCCTAGCAGAGCTCCACAGAGCAGGCAGAGCTTGCCTGCTGCCTACACAGGATGACAGACTGCGGGCAGAGCACCTTCCATCACTGATAAGGCATCAGCTGGCCTGTCTCCAGCACGAGTGCTCCTCCTTCTTCCATGTCCAATTGTTCAGGAGGGAATCTATCAGTCTGGAGTTATTTATCTTCATCTAACCAATCCAAACACATTCTGTTCTTTAGTAGGGAAATTTAAGAGTTCATAGGTGGCTATAATTCAAGCTCAGGCTAGGTCTATGAGCTCTTCAAGGCAGAGAGCTCTCCCACCAGTCTGCAGCAGACCAGCACTGGTTGTACAGCAGCAGGAAACATTTCTGGAGCTCTGCAAACAGTCTCAGTCACCAGGTTTGCAAGGAAGAAAATGCAGGGAAAAGAGGTGATAAAGATTAAATCCAGGCTAGGCTGTTCCCTGGGGACAAGCTAGAGCAGTCCAGTGTAGACACAGCTGGACTACCTCACCTGGATGATCCAGCTTCCAAAGCACTGCTCTGGGTTAAACTGGTTTATGAGTCACCAGGGCCTATGCATAGACAGTCACATCTGGGGAATGAGCAGGAAAGGAAGTCTTTCTGAGATTTCAAGGCAGAGATGAGCTCCCCCCTGCACAGTGACTCCCAGAGAAACCCATGAACAACCTGCAGAAGATGTCCTGGATGCAGAAGCCTCAAGAGACCATCGTGATCATGGAGAGTGAATTTGGCTCAGTCCCCAAATCCACCACACGGTCCCAGAATTTCACCCAGCGTGTGGTGAGAGTAGACTGCACAAATTTCACAAAGATGCTGAATCTTCCTTCAAAGGCTCCAGGCAATCAAGAAATGATTTCTCACTTCATAACCTGATCTCTCTCACAGTTCCCAGGTAGCACCTTATTTCTGGTCTGATTTTGTCTGCTTCCAACATTTAGTGACTGAATCTTATGCTGTCTTTGTTAGCTAGACTGAAAGCCCCCAGCTATCAGAAATATTTTCCCTCTGTAGGGACTTTCAGCCTATGATCAGTTTTCCCTTCAGGTTTTTTAAATAGATTCAAGTCCTTCTTCAAGTTTTCCTGAGCTCCCATTTCTAGAATAGTTTTTTCCTGCACTGGGAACCAGGGTGGGGGATCCTCTATGTTTATTGCAGGTGATCAGCAGGCAGATTTCCTCGTTTTCAGAAAAAGCTCATCTGTGGAGGACCACAGAACTCCAGCAGCAAACACAATATCACACAGGTTATGAGCATTTGTGAGAACTAGGCAAAGCTATTTAGAATAAATCAATAAATAAGCCCCGCAAAAGTTCCTGTTTTTCCTCCGGCAATACTCCATAATGCAAGCTGAGGAACTGGTTCTGAATATTCATGGAGAAGCACAGATTAACTACTCCTTCTCCTCTCAAGTTAGCGTCTCTTTTTTCCTCACTTTTATCTGTCCTTCATTTGCTGTGCTTCATCTTGGAGTGATATTCCCTTACTGCAAAGATGTGGGTAACTAACTAACATGCTTTCATGCTGGAAGCTTGGTTCAGGCATCTGAGGGATGGAATTAGGGCCAAGAGGTGCAGGCCCTGAAGATAAACTGTTGACCTGGTTCACTGCATGCTGCCAGATTATGGTTTCGTTCACACCAAGGTAAATGTGACATGCACAAGTGACTGCAGACTTACAGTAGAGGCATGGGGTTCAGCACAGGTATGTCAGATGGGTGTTTAGCCTTTCTGCCGTGTTTCCCAGCCCAGGCTGTCTGGATCCAGGTAGGATGAAAACTCAGTCCCTTCCAGGACAGAGAAGGGAGCTGCTGCCCTGTTGGATGCTGTGGCCTCCAAAAGCTGTGACACTCCTGCAGCTCACCCCCAACACAGTGACTGCAAAGCCTGGAAAAGTGCTACAGTGATAATTCTGCCTCTCTCCTTCCCTTGCAACTGTGAGGAGCTGCCGGCTGCCCTGCCTACCCTTCAGGCACCTTCATTACTTCAGTACAGGACTATGTCATGGTACATGGTTACATCAGGCTCTGTACAGATCAACCAGAGCAATCCCTGTCTAGACTCTGTCCATCCCCACACAGGCAAGCAACTTGCAGCTGCCTCCTGCCCACCATCAGTCTTCCAGAAGTCTTGCTGGGAGCCTGACCAGTGCATTGACCCACCAGCAAGCATTTAAAAGGTTTCTACCACTTCCTCCTGCTGTGCAATCATTAATTTGGCTTTTGAGGTCCTGAATTTACTCCTGACCCACACTTCTTGGGTGCTGCTCTTTGACCTGGCCCTGTTGATGGGTCTCCCTGACACTTTTGTCTTTGGTGGACCCTAGACTTGTCTGTTAGATTAACGTTGGCTGTTTGGGTTCTGGACGCAACGGTGGGCTTAGGGTTATTGCTCTGTCTACTCTGTCAAGCCCCCTGAGGGCTGTCTTGTTCATTAAAATCCCCTGTCCCAGGAGGCCCAATTCTGGTTTCCCATCACTGCTTCTAGCTGTTCTCGGCCACTGGGCACCACTACCCACATGGCAGCTGCAAACTTGTGTAGGTACATGTTCACATCTCAGAGTGTGTGTGCCTGTCTACATTCATTTAAAGGCAGAGGCTTCCACCTCAGCTCCTGCAAACACTGAAAATAACCAGTGGTTTTGCCATTTCTGAGCCTTCCACCTGGGGTGGGATGTCATGTCCTCCAGTTTCTCTTGTTGCTTATGTAGAGGTAGCAGTTAGACATATTCTCTCCAGCTATTAACATATTTGTACAATGAATGTTTCCAGAGGTACCTGTTAAAGAAAGATGAAATATATATAAGCTGAGAGGTGCTTAAAATCTCCCTTGAAAACCTGTTATTCATGGAAAGTGACACTTGCACTGTAGTGAAGGGCTTCTCAGCTGATAAAGAAGGTGCTAACCTACCTGGGTCTGTCCAGCAGGAGACTATATTTCGAAGGCATCTTTGTAAACCAAGGCTTCATTACTAAGGCTGCTAGATCATCTTGATTAACTACTGAGATGGAAATTTATGAGAAATCCCAAGGGATATATATACACACACACACTCTGTGGGATACCTGAGAGTACAGCTATAACATGCTGAGCTTTGCCCCAGGTAAAGATGTCTAACGGGGGAGACAATTCCCAGGGAAAACATTTTGTCCAAAAAGTCAGGCCCCATCATCTCTCAAACTGTGGAAATTAACCGTGCTCCTGGATGAAACAGAAAATGCACAAATTAAAATAGAATATACTTGTCAAGTAGTGACTGAGGTGTATTATTGTGCTTATTGCCTTATACCTCTCTCCAAATCTAGAAATTTGCTTCGTGGCTGCACGCTATATTGGAATCAGCTTTATATTTCCTTAATACTCTCTGATACGAAGAGTGGTTTCAAATTTTTTGACAGGTAGTAATCGCTCCATCTCCCAGGCAATGACAAACCTGCTTCAGGAGCTCTGAGTACTTTAGAGGCATCCAAGAGCCTGGGACACCCATGAAACATGCCACCAGGACCTAGATGTAGGTAGGCAACACTGGGTGCTCAACTGATGCAGAAAGCAGCTCTTAGAAAGTGTTTGCAGGTGGCAAGAAGGCATAATAAGTTTGACTGGATGTTGCCAGAACATTCTTCTGTTCAAAAAGCGAAAGGAGAGCAAGCACCATGACTAGCAACCCTAGCATTGGCAAAAAAAAACCCTTTTTTTTTTCTGTTATGAAGGGGAAAAAAATCCTACATGTTTTGTTAGAGTTTTTATTGCAAATCAAAATGTTCCCTAAGAATGACTGCTTTTTCTGAAGCATGGGAAGGCTTTTTCTTCAAAGGAAAGGCATTCAAAGAAGAGGTGGGAGAGGCGAGAAGAGAACTGAGGTACAGTGGGAAGGATGCATCTGGAGCAAAGAGGATTACAGTGCCGATAAAGTCCTGTCCAAACTCCAAAAGGCCTCTAAACGTCCAAGTCCAGAAGCTTGCTGCCCTGAGTCAAGGTCGTGTGCTATGGAGAAGGCCATCCTGTGGACGCTGGTGCCCCAGGTTGGGTGTCCCCAGTGTCTGTGCGGACATCATGTCGTGCTGCTCTGCTACAGAGACAGGCTGCACGCGGGCCCCGGTGCTGCTGCAGGAGAGCCTTGCGAGGAGCTGAGCACACAGTACTTGGTGAGTAACGCTGTGCAAACAGCTGGGATGCAGGTGCCAAGCTGGGAGATTCCTATTACTCTGCTGAACTAATACATTAAGAAAATGTCCATACAGTCAAGAAAGAGCAGTTAAATATTGAATGTTTTGCTAGTATGCATAACTGTGTGAAGAGCTCTCAAACTCTCCGGGAGACAGGAGCCTGTCTATCACCAGCAAACTTTTCTTAGCAAGCATAAGAAATGGTGTTTGAGGATGCAAAGCACCAAGCCTTTTGAGCAGGCATCAATTAGTTTTAAGCTGAATGGGTAGTCCTAGGAACATCAGAGGCAGGATTCAATACTCTTAAAGTGGGTGGCAGCTTATATGCCTTACAGAGCCAGTTTTTTAAAGAGGAAGTGTTAAAAAAAATCAGCAGCATTTAATGTGCAGGGGCTGGGTAGTATTTTCAACTTGGTCTCCACCTCCTAGGAGCAGTCATGCCCGGCTAAGTTCTAGAAACTTTCCTCTGCTGAGTACTGCAGGACTAAAGCCTAGGTCCTTCAGGACATTCAGGTGCCCAACTTTAACTGCAGTGTCAATTTGAGTGATGTGACTTAGCAGGAGATGCTGCTTATGGGGTACTACTAAGGTTGAGATGGTGAATCTGTGAGTCAGTGCTTGAGAGATACTTGGTCCCTAAGCATGCCTCTGGACCTTCTCTGCAGGGCTGGTTGCTCAAGCCCAGCCTTTTGCTGAGGTGACCCCAGTCGGTCAAGCTCTCAAGCTAACAAAGGTCTCCCTGTGCTATCAGCAGTGGAGCCAGTGCTCCAGAGGGGCACTGGAGCCCTGGAGTATCTGCATAGCAGCAAACCCTGCTATGCAACAAGACAACCTCCAGGTGCTGGGGACCAGCCCAGGGACCTAATGGTGGTGTCTCACCCAGGGTCCCAGCAGATGGGAGAAGTGGTGATTCAGCACCTGAAGGCCAGTTTTCAATGCATTCAGTTGGAGGGCACAGAAATCCACACCCAGCATAGCATCCCTAATCGTTGTGGGATTACCACAGGAGGGAATTTAACCCCTCTCTCCACACGTTACGCGTACTGCAGATCCTACACCTCTAGAGCCACGTATGTATGAGAGATTCATGAAGTCAAGAGGAAGACAGGCAAGAAGAGATGGGCTCTGAAGCTTGCTGTGCAGGAGCTCAGCCGGGAGGGGCACGCCTGCAGTTTAGTCTCTGTTCTTGCATTTACATCTGGGTTTTTTTGTTCATTCCCAAAGACTACTTAATACAAACTGTGTGTGACAAAAGTGCATTGTAAACATGCAGGCCACACCAGGTTCACATCAACTCCTGTTACAGTCAGTGGAAGCATTCAACACTGACTCAGCCTGGAACTGTGTAGGACCTTATCCCAGTACTGTTATTAATATGACATAATTAATTAAAGTATGTGCTAAACTATAAGCCTCTGCCACCCCCAGTGCTGAATGCAAGCTCTTGTAGCATGTGTCTCTCAGGACCAGACCTCCAGGATCACTGACTCCTTCCTGCCATTAAGAAATGGCTGGGGCTGTTTCAGAGAAATATCTATGAGCAACAACGATGGTGTCTCAGCGTTCCAGTTTATCAGTACAAATGACAGTAATTACCCAGCTGACTGTCAGTGTCTCTGCAAGGGGAACGATAATTTGTTCACATTAGTCTAAAATCAAAAACTGAGGAAGAAGTCAATGCAATAAAATGAAGTCTGGGCTGCAAAAGAGTGTGGGAGCTGATGGGTCACATCAAGGGAAGAGATAGCATGCAAAGGGTTGGGGAGGTGGTGAGTCACAGGGGTCCTGCCTGTCTGGACTGGGGAAGAGGAATGTGACAGAAGATCCCTTCTTTCTTAGGACTCCAGACTACACAGCCCACGCCCATGGGAAAGGTAGGAAGTTTGCCATGTCCTTGCAGAGGTCCTTTGCCCAAATCAAATGGGATGGGGAAGAAGCCACTAATTTTCAATTCAAGTTCTGATGAGCAATTTAGTAGACACTGCTCAAAATTGCAACTCACCACTCCATAAAATGCCAAAAAAAAGATGGTTTATCGAAACAGGAGATTTGGGGTGGGTTCTCAATGCATGGTGGATCTCAGCACTGCCAGCATTAGGAATTGCACTGAGATAAGAGTTTAAAAATTAACATTTGAACTAATTTAAACTGTCATTTCCTCAGATTGAAACATTTTCTCTGAATCAATACTTTCTTCCACAATTTTTTTTATCTCAATAAAGCCACATTTCTCATAATAATAAAATTTAGCTTTTTGTTGGAAGATTTTCAGCCAGCTCCACCTACTGCTGCTCATAGTGCTGATCCTGTCATCTTCAAAGCTTCATGAATCACTGCTGCTTCCCTTCCTCCCAATGGAGAATATGATGCTACTTTACAGCAGAGGTGGGTGCATCCTCCCCCAAACCAGGTCTGTAATAGTGATCAGTAAAAAGTGAAGGACCAGGCTTGCCTTTTGCTTTGTGGACAGGAACAGAGGACTGGACTGACTGCTGGAGCTGTTTCTGTGTGGAGATCAACAACAGTGGGGTCGTTGCTGCCACCACTTCCCAAATCACTTCCCCCTTTGTTATGGTCAACATCTTCACCAGAGCAGCAGCAGACATGACCGATCACTGCACTTTCCACCCATGAGAATGCAGAGGAGCTAAGGACAGGGTGGGCCACAGCTGCCCCTCTCACCACTTCAGTGCAGCATAGCCAACCACTGCATTAGGACATGTTCTAACTGTCCACTGGCTCCATACCCCAGCCACAGTCCGCCTGCCACCCACAGTCCAAACCAGAAGCTGGCCTGTTCAAGCGGTTGCAGGTGTTGGCAGTATTGCTTCAGTGTCTTTCCCATCAGGGGAGGGTCCTCAGGTCCAGCATACTTTGGGATGATCACTTGACACATGATCATTCTCCAGGGACTTTGGCCATATTTCAGAGGCAATGTTTCTAGCTGAGGTTGCACTGGGTCTCTGCATGTGTACTGTGCCTCCTGCAGCAAGAGAGGCAGGGCTTTAGCTTCCTTTACACTTCCATTTTACTTTCCATCTACAGGCTATGAAGTACTGGTAATCCAGTATAGAGCACACTGGCATTTGCTTTTCTCCATTTTCTCCTCTGTCTCCACATAACTCTCCATAACTGATATTATTATATCCTGCAGAGGAGTCTCTTTCAAGCTCTTTCTGATCCAACAGAGCACTTCAAGACCTGGAAGTTTTTTTCCAAGGACCAGATTCATGCAACAGTCTTGAGGAGGGTATCCTTGTGAGGCTTATCCTGCACAGACCCAGAGCACCGCGGGCAGGTGCCCTCAGCTCCCCAGAGATCATTCTTGACAAGCATCACCAGTATTAGACACCTCTTGTACTGCCGTCAGTGAAACTAGATGGTCTCCATCATGCTCACTTACCACAGAAGATGGCTCACCTCTTGCCATTTGCTCCAGAAGATGAGGACCACCTTATCTTTCTAGCCTATCTCAGGTAGATGCATGGAAAGGCAGTCTTTGCTCCACTGAATATTAATTCTTTCTCCATCAACACCTCCATTGTCTATTTGACCTGCTGCTCACAGAAAGCGGGACAACCAGGGGATCAGGCCCAGCCAGCACGGATTCATGAGAGGCAGGTCCTGCTTGACCAACCTGATCTCCTTCGATGGCC
>NW_008795533.1:726464-777817 GCF_000699145.1 Aptenodytes forsteri
TTATGTACTGCGCATGACGTCACATGGTATGGAATGTCCCTTTGGCCAGTTTGGCTGTGCCCCCTCCAGCTTCTTGTGCACCTCCAGCCTTCTCAGTCAGTAGAGCATGGAAAACTAAAAAGCCCTTGCCTAGTGTAAACATTACCTAGCAACAACTAAAACATCGGTGCGTTATCAACTTTGTTCTCATCCTAAATCCAATTCTATGATTCTATGATTCTATGAAAGCAAGAAACCCCTTTGAGACAGCCTTTGCTCCGCTGCCCTGAACAGGGCATAAGAACATAGTGAGCATACACACTATCGTATGAAATGAGACTGAACAATCCTTCCCTATGCATCTTCTTAAGGCAGTTCAGGCTCTTATATAACTCACCATAATGAAACCCCTTTGAGACAGCCTTTGCTCCGCTGCCCTGAACAGGGCATAAGAACATAGTGAGCATACACACTATCGTATGAAATGAGACTGAACAATCCTTCCCTATGCATCTTCTTAAGGCAGTTCAGGCTCTTATATAACTCACCATAATTCTTCTCTCTTCTCCAACCCAAACATCCAGGTCTATTTAATCTCCCTCCCTCTCCCTACCATTGTTGTGCTGTTGTCCTGTGTACCTGTTCCGTTGTTGGTAGAGATCCTCCTGTTTAGGAATTAGCAGCCCAAGTGTACGACTTTGATGGATGTAACTATGAACAACTGGCCATATTCAGGCATGAGATGAATTAATGGGCAGACAGCTGCACAGATGTTTCCTTTCACTCCACAATCTTAAAGCAGGAGACTCTAAAGGCCAAAGTGCTGGATCCAGGTCCTGGCAAAACAAGAAGAAGCCACAGAGGCATTGATCTGCTCCTTGAGATCATGGAAAAAGGGATTCCCCTGCCCCCTTGGGTAGCCTGTTCCTGTGCAAATTATCCTGGTAGCTGGGTATTTTTCTAATTTCTAACTTAAATCTCCTCTGCTGCAAAGCAGGCGAATTACCCTAAGAGGAGATGGAGAGCAATTATTCACTCCTTGCTTCAGAACAACCTAGTATATATTTTACACCATTGTCACATCCTTATTAGGGGAGCTTTACTCTTCTCTAGGGAAAACAGACTTGCCGAATTTCTTCAATCTTTTCTCATATAACCTATTTCCAGCCTCTGTTTGTTCTCCTCTTTTCCTTTCAGCTCTACTTTGTCTCTATCATTCTTATAGTGCAGTGCCCCAAGTGGGGATCATCTCCTTTACAAGCCCTAAGGATCCACAGCTCCTGTTGCAAAGTGGGGGGCAGTGGCAAACCTTGCCCGTCCCCTTTGTAGGACCCACTCTAATGCCCAGATCAGTCTCTGCAATGGTGCTGCCACTTGCTTAACGACACTTCAGTTTGTGCATTTGATTTCTCCTTGTGTTGACTTCTCCCTTGCCTGTATATCATTTCATCTGACTGATTTTGCAAGACCTTTCTAATTGAATCATGTGTCGGCATCATCCCCCTTCACCCCCAAGTTTATCCATAAAGCTGATAGGAGATTTATTCACTTGCCTCAACATAGTTGTGTGGTGCTACTTCAGCTGTGTTGGGTACTCAAGAGAACCTGATGCATCTGACAATCATGATGTGGGGCTGAGAGGAGAGAAGCACCCTGCCAAATTGGCAGCTGGAGGCCAGATGGGATACCCGGGGGTATCTAAATTGAACAGATGTCCATATTTGGGCATTTAGCTGTGTCTGATCAGTTCCATCATCTAAGTTGTTAATAAAGATTGAAACAAACAGCTGTCTTTTCAATCTTTATGAAAATGTGGCACTGTACAATGTGGTAAATCATAGAATCATAGAATCATTGAGGTTGGAAAAGACCTCTAAGATCATCGAGTCCAACCGTCGACCCAACACCACCATGCCCACTAAACCATGTCCCTAAGCACCGCATCTACAGGTCTTTTAAATACTTCCAGGGATGGGGACTCAACCACTTCCCTGGGCAGCCTGTTCCAACGTTTAACCACTCTTTCAGTAAAGAAATTTTTCCTCATGTCCAGTCTAAACCTCCCCTGGCACAACTTGAGGCCGTTTCCTCTCGTCCTATCGCTAGTTACTTGGGAGAAGAGACCGACCCCCACCTCGCTACAACCTCCTCTCAGGTAGTTGTAGAGAGCGATAAAAAATCGTACAGTTGGAATAATTCTCTGTGACGTCAGATAGCTGGAAAAGAAGTAAAAGATTGAGTAGCATCAGGAAATCTGTTCTTCACCTACAACAATAACAGACGTTTACCAGACAATAAACTTGTGTCTCCATTCTTGCAATATCAATGAGTAATTTTATTATTCATTAAAACTAAGATGGTACCTTATATATATATGTAGGTATATATCTGAATGAAACAGAGAACATATGATTCTTTCTTGATATGTTTTTTTGCATATTTTCTGTTTGCAAAATAGTATTAACATCAATACCACAAAATTCTTGTATATTCTCTGTGTGGGTATTGGTCTGACTTTGTTTGCCTGCTTGAATTATAAGTTCAAAAATTTTTCAATGAACTGGGCCCAGGACAGATGCCTGAAAGACTTAAATCACTTTCACTGCCTCAGAACAGATTCCTGATATTAAATTCAAAGTCTAATTTTTTTTAAATTGTCCCCATGCTGTATGATTTGCTTTCAACCCTATTTCCTAGTTGTAAGGAGACTCTCATGTCAGATTGTGTCAAAAGCCTTATGAAAGTCAAGGTATATCATATCTATCACTTTCTTCTGTCCATAGGCCAATGACCCCATTAAAGAAAGAGATTAGATTAGTTTGACATGATTTGTTCTTGACAAATCCATGTTGGCTGTTTCGTACTGTCTTTTATCCTCTAAGTGCTTATAAAGTGATTGTTTAATAATTTGCTACAGTGTTTTTTAGAATATCAAAGTCAAGCTGACTGGGCTGTAATTACCCAGCTCTTCCTCTTGCCACATCTCTCCGATGATACCTGTAGGTTATGGGAAACTCCCCTGTTCTTTGGGGAAAATAGCGTCCATTTCTGTTTCATGATGTATGAAAGCCAGAAGTGTTATAACACACTTTTGTAGCCTGAGCCCATTTTGTGCATGCTAGCTGCCTGCAAGACCCCTCATTTGGGAATAGGGAGAATTGGGGGTCAGAGACTTTTCCACCTCTCCTAGAGAGATGGCCCAGGACCCCATAGGAGCGCTGTGCTAGACTGGAAGCCCCTGGGAGGCTGAGGAAAAGCTGAAGTAGCTGTAAAGTCTCCCAGTCTACTGGCCTTTCCCATTCACGTTGCAGGTTGAAACTGTGCGTCAGCAATGCTGAAATCTCCGGCATTTTGGAAATGGGAGGGTGGTGTGAAGCAAACAGCATCTGATATCAGGATCGATAGCTCAGCTGACTTTGTGCCAAATGAACTGTTGCTTCCCAGCAATTCAATCCCACCTCCCAGCCATTTTATAACCGAAATGCCGTCCCAGCTGAACCTCCCTGCTCAGATGCTGGACCGCAGGGACCACCCAGCAGGATCTCAGCTGCGGCGCAGCAAGGGAGGTCTGATAAGCTGGTGCTTACCTGGCTGATTTGTCAAGCCACTTGCTTTGGCAGCGAGACAATGTTCTACGCTGCTAAAGGTGAGGTGTCCCTGAAAAATATTCCACTCCTGCAGACCGGCAGAGATGCTGTCAGTCAGAGGCAGGGGCAAGCCCTGTGATAGGGTTCACCAGCCACTGGAGGGGAGCTTATCTGTATTCAGTGAGTCCCTCATTGAAGGGAATTATGCAGGGAAGTAAAGTTTTCTCTCTTCCTCTGTGTTGTTTTCAAGTTACAGGAAGAAATGTGGAGTTGGCACAGCCCTTAAGAAGGATTCAAGCTGGAATCCTGCTGAGGCGAATCACTGGATCTCACCCCACCAGTCCCCAACCCCACACTGGTTCCCAGTGCCAGCCAGAGCCCTGCCAACACCGAGAATTACAACAAGACACATGGACCCCCAGCAGTCATGGGGCGGTCAAAATCTGGACTTGACTGTGTTTGTGGCGGTCTTGGTGCCCTCTGTAGCTGTGTGCATGAGTTTAAGTGGGGCACAGCAGCCCCAGCACTCACTGCTGGAGCTCTGCTGGCATCCAGGCTGCATCCCAGTCTGGGGGACTGGGCTCTGCATGGGTGCAAGTTTGGCATGAGGCCAGGGGGGCTGGGATTTCTGTCCATGGGAATCCAGAGGGACCACAGGGAAGGTGAGACACTGCAACAGCCCATGTCCTTCACTTGAGGGGACAGTGAGTGGCATTTCAGGAAGGTGTTCAATGTGTCACCCACTCCAAGTGTTCCCCCTACACACAAACACACACGCACAGAGTCAGGAATGTTTTATGGCCAGATTTTCTCTCAGCTCTTCTTAATAGAGAAAAATAGCAGGTAGAGAGCTTCTGCAGTTGCTGGCAGAGATGGCAACTGATGAACAGATAATGAAGGCTTTATTCTCCATTTGTTTAGCTGTTTAGGAGGAAAAAAAATGAGCAAGAGCTTGTAGAGAATCGGTGACGTGCTTTTGGATGTATGATAAAATAGATGCTATCAAATTCCTCCTCAGAAGTTAATTTGTCTGTGGCAGCCAATTGAAACAACAAAGCTCGGAGCACCCTTTTGTAAGTTCTTTAGTCTCCAGGAAGCACCCTGTGAGCCGTATACAAACCTAACCCTTTTAATTGGAGCACACAGTAAGCCTATGAGCTACAAAGACATTTGACTGGTTCATGCTGTAATCAAGTTTAGTCATCATTATGCAAAACTAATTAGCAAGTCAGAATCCTTTTTTGTCATCACTAAACCATTGCTGCATTTAGAAATGAGATCCCCAAGATCTTCCTTTTCCCTGCCCTTTCCTGCTGCTATTCTGGAATTAAATCTTCTCTTTCCATCATGACAAAGGATGTGGTGAATATAAAAAAATCTTCTTCAGCTCTTTCCTAAAATGTCAAAAACTGAAGAATACTTGTGTTTCTTTCCCAATTATTCTGTTCTTGAAATTCATTATTGCAGCAAAAACTTGAGATGTTTTGAGCAGTTTATGAGAGTTCTGAAAAAACATACTTACCCCTGCAATCTTTGGCAAGCAGGGTTTCCAATTTGCCAGAAATGTTTGCTTAATATTTCTGTTTTCAAAGTGGACTTAAGCAACATTGTTTGTTTGTTTGTTTTTCCATTCCCACGAGTCGGAAGCATTGTGAAAACATTTTACAAAGATTAAAGAAAAAATCCCTTCCAAAATAAGATATACCCTCAGTTCCTGCTCAGTGCGTGTATCTTCCTTGCTGAGCACAGCAACGGTTCCCCAGATTTGAGGTAGCCCCCGCAGGTCGATGTCTCAGCACCAGGAATCCCAGGAGCCCACCCCAGCCTGCAAGTTTCTGAAACCTGCCTCAGTTGCAAGGATCCTCAAAGCACAGTTTCCAGCTATGCAACAAAAAGCTGCATGCCAGTGAGAGCTCATAGCCTGAGGTTTTCAGGTTACCTGCTCCATGAGATTGCTGTGCTCCAGGATCCTGAGTTGCATATCATGACGTTCCACTAGAGTCTGTTTTAATGACTAAGTGCAAGTGTTTCCTGGGTCCCTAATTCTGGGATAATCTGCCTTGCAAGTGCCTTGCAAGACTTGGAAGTATGGAAACCTCAGCCCCTTTGCATCTAAGTAGTGAGCCTTCCCAGTCTCTGCAGACCCTACAGCGTATCTCTACCACAGGACAATCCCACTGCTGTTCTGCATGGAGCTGAGGACTTCCCATGGCTGCTTCTGGAGACTGTTTTCGTCTAGTGTGTTTTCCCACAGTATTAGGGTCTGTTGGTCCTACCCAATCTCCTCACCTCTTACTTTCCAAACTACTCCAAGATTTGCAAGTTTTCTTCCTGTTAGCAGGTATGCTCCTGGTAGCAGAGACCTTGTTCCCATGTGGTTCCAAGTAGTGGAAACAATCACAGCGACCAAGACAGGGTGATCCAGGACACTCTGGAATCAGCCTCTGTCTCATGGCCTCAGTCCAGGTATGGGTGGCTGTAGCATGAACATCTTTCTAACCAAGGATTTTTTTTTATTTTTTGGGGGGAGGGAGTGGAATAAAGGGAAGATAAAGGCTCACAGGATAATTCAGGTTAGAAGGGATCACTGGAAGTCATCTACTCTAACTGCCTGCTCAAAGCAAGATCAGCTCTGAGGTCAGACCAGGTTTCTTAGGACTTTATCCAGTCTGGTCTTGAAAACCTCCAAGGACGGAGACTGCAAAGCCTCTCTGGGCAACCTGCTCCCATGCTTTGTCCTCATTGTGAGAAAGTTTCTCCTTGGCTGTCTTGCGGTGGACTGGCATACTACCAGAGATTGCCCACACACCTTAGGGTGTACGAGCTCTGCTCTTGCCTCATGTAGGGAAGGACCAACAGCATTTTGGAGGGCAGAGCTGGAATTCTGGAGGATCTTGAGAAATCCGAGAGATGATCTGGAAAATACAGCATGCAATTCAACAAAGGCAAATGAGGAGTCTTCATTTAGATGCGCAGCTGCACCAAGACAGAATAGGGAATGGCTGGCTACACACGGTACTGCAGAAAAGGACTTGAGTGTCATGAGCTGAGCATTCTAATGTAAAAAGAGGTGAATACAGTTCTGGGTATGTTCAAAGGAGAGCCTCAGAGGGCCTATGGGATCTGGTCTGGAGTGTTTCATTTCGAGAAGGATGAATGAAAAAGTTGAGCAGCGAGAATGAGAATTATTAACAGTAACCTGTAAAGAAAGGCTGAAATAATTGGAGTTATTTAGTCAAGAGAAGACTTAGGGGAAGCATAATAGTCTGCAGTTACATAAAAGTTTTCTGTGAAGAGGAAGAGAATAATTTGTTCTGCATGTTCATTCTGCTTAGGAGATGAGGTAATTAAATTACAGTTAGGGAAATTCAGATTAGTTATTAAGAAAGGTCTTTCTAATGTAAGGATAGTTAAACACTGCTATGTATTTTTCCTGGGTTTGTTGCGGAGTTCCCATTGCTGGAGGCTTCTAGGAACAGGATGATCTCTACAGACACCTTTCCTGAAGACCACAGAGCATTCCTTGTGTCAGGGAGGTGGAAGAGGTGATCTCTTCAGATCTGTTCCAGCCTTATTTTCTGTGGGTCTGTCATGCAGGTAAGTGCGTCTTTTTCAAAAGTGTTTATACACCAGTTGCAACTCTAGAGATCTTAGTAGAATTGGCTATTAATTTCCTTCTGAAAACAAGACGTATGGTCCTAAAGTACCTAGGTGCTTTAGAGAATGCTCTGCCTTGTTTTCACCAGCCTCCTTTCTGAGCAGCTAAACCTCTGATGCCATTTTAGGTAAGATTAAGGCAGTAATTAAACTTTAAGCAAATAGGCACTCACAGACTAAGAAATCCTGCACCTTTTTAGGGGCTGCACTGTCCCTACACATTTGCTGCTCTAGACACTTCGGTCTCATCATGCCATCCCCTTGGGTGCAGCCTCCAGTACGATCATGATTTGGATGAGTTCAGCCTGTTTGACAAGCTCCCTGACACAGGGTCAAACCCTGCTGTGGTGAAAGGTGTTGACTTTCACCAAAGCCACAACCAACATAATCCAACTGTCTAACAAGGCTGTTTATTCTCCAGAAAAGAAATCTGTTGGGAAATGTTTGCTCTCCTGTAAAATATATTTGATCTTCTTTTATTCGCTGAATCTCTTCATACTCATTGCTGCATTTATCTTGGCACTGGTTGGGCAGCTGACCACCATTTTCCTACCGTGAAATGATTATTCTAGCATCACTCTGAGAGCCAAGGACAGACATGAATACATCTATAACCATGGAAGAGAAGAAAAGTAACCAAGGTAACTCATACGGCTCTGCAAAGTAATGAGGACTTTCAGTTCCCATTGCCTGTGCGTGGCAGTGGTAATAACCACTCTTTCCAGGTTTGCTTTGGTGTCACACAAGATACGATTCAACTAATTTCTCTTTCTCAGAGAGTACCTCTCAAACAGATGTAGGCTGGACCAAACCCTCCACTCTCAGGCTGGATTCAGACCCAAGCCTTTTACATCTTTAATAGGCTAAAAATAGGCCTGACAAATGGAGCGGTAAATGTGTTTCATGTATCTTCCTTTGACTGTAAAATAAATTACCTTAGCCAGGGCTCATCACTCTTCTCTACAGTTCTGCCCAAGCAACAGAACTTTATTACCGTGATAGCTCATGACACAGCACATGGGGTGACCGGGCCAGGTTTCCACTGGAGATGGTGGGGTTTAGGTGTGTTTGGAGAGAGATTGATGTGTGTTTTGTAGCTGGAGTCCTACGTATGAAAAAAAGACAAGGACTGGCCAGGGATGTCACCAAAGGTCCTTTTCAGTAAAGCTTGGCTGCATTGGTGCTAGAAGACAAGGTTCCGCCACGAGCTCCGTGACCAAGCTTGAGGGAGGTGCACAGCAATAGTGTCTCTTTTCTCGGTTATAAAAAGGAATCTCATGATTCAGTGCGAAAAGGCTCTGAATACAGATTTATCTCTAAATCTGCCCTTATTGCTGCAGTATCCACCAACCCACAAACACCATAAGAACTGCAGTTTGGCCACTTATTTTAAACACTGAGTTTCACAGGTTGCCTATTTCCCAGCATGCACTGATGTCAAACTTCTGATGTGAGATATCTAACGGGGAGAAGAATGGCATGTGTGAGATTTGCTTATGGTGCATTTTTTAGACTGCCATTAAACTGATCTATTGCTGGAACAAACAATAAAAAACTGATTAAAACTCAGCCCTTCATAAATTAAACATTGTTGTCTCTAGCTGGCAAGCCTGCCACTTGGCAGAAAGCAAGAACAATTGAACTTGGTGCAATGTGTATCTACAGAGTGACAGGCTGGGGGGATTTATTCCTCTTCCACACCACATTACCAAATAAAAGGTACATTGGCAAAATCAGAAAGCTCCTGAACCCTGCTGGGCTAATGGTATTTGCAAAATACCTGTCCCAGGTGAGCTACTTTTCAAGCAGATAAGCTATCAAACTGCCTACTTGAAGGTTTGGGGTTTTTTATGAATATAGATATTTTAGTTAGGGTGATTTGTATTAACTGCAAATGTTCTGCTGTGTGAATACAATGATAAACACTTGTGCCTGGTGCATGGTGTCCTCAGAGTCATCTACAGCAGGAGTCTCTGGGCTAACCAGTGCAAGCACAGGACTAAATCAGAGCTCCTTTTCAACATAATTTCACTGTAAGGAAAGGAAGAGCAGGGGTAGGAAAGAGCTGTGAGAAGGTATTAGCGATTTTGTTCCTGTCCTGATGGGAATAGTGTGCTGCATCCCCACTGGGAACATCACAGCTTCTGCTCTGCATTTGCATGTAGATTGAGGTTCAGGTAGCATGCAAGGACTGATTTAAGCATAACCCTTTCTCTCCTTTTCCTGTTCTCTTACTCCCACTCCAGCTCCTACTCTGGGAAGCACCAAGAAGAGACGAGATATTTTTCAAAGCTGCCTTCTGTGCTTTTTCAGACACCCAAAGGCAGCTCAGCCCAGTGGTGCTGCAATCCCCACACCACTGCAGTCAGCTTTGATGTTTCTTCCAAGGGCAGTCCATGAGGTGTTCCTCTGCAGTGAAGGATCCTCTGAGCTTCAGCGTTACCTTGTGATTGCCAGGGGCTTGATTCCCAGCTCAGCTTGTGTGCCTGAGTTTTTTTACAATGTCCCTTCTTGCTCACTCAGCCTTCTTTCTGTAGGTCCTGCCATCAAGATTGTCCATTAACCCATGTCTCCCATAAGCTGCTGTTTGCTTCATCCTGTGGACTCTTGTGTATTTATTCAGAATTATTATTGACTCTTTTTCCGGGGCTTTTGGGGCTTGTAATGCACATACAAAGATTATTGGAGCTGCTGACAGGTGCTGTTGATGTGGTCAGCTGTGAGGAAATAAATAACTTCACTTGGGTCTGTCCCTTGGACACAAATATGCACAAGAGTGGAATATAATTTAAGATGCGCTTTCCCTGAACTAGCCAGAGCATGGATTGTCCACACCTTCATTTCATGCATTTGAGTGAGGACAGCTAACCTGGTGTACACTGGCTCAGTCTCTCTATTCATCCCTTTCTTTCTTTGCCTTGTTTCTTTGTCTGATGGACTGTACTGCTGCCCTATGTCATAGCACCTGGACATCCTCCACGTTTAATAAATGAACATGGGTTCAGCATGGGGCTTCTCTCCATTTTCAGGGTTCAGAAAACTCTGCTTGCTCTGTGAGTGTGGTGAGAAGAACAGAGATCTGTAGTAGTTCTATGGACTGCAGATCTGGTGGTGGCATGCAAGAAGCAGCTTCTGAGTGGTTTCCAAAACGCTCTGCCTTTAGATTGATGCAATCCTTTCTGACCAACAAAGACTGCTTTCTCTGGAGACTTGTGAAGAATGCATCCTGGAAAAAAGAAAAGAAAAAAGAAAAGAAAAGAAAAGAAAAGAAAAGAAAAGAAGGCCAGCCGTGTGACAGAAAAAGATGTACCTTAAAGGCATCTGTGACATTGAAGAACAGAGTGTAACTCTCAGTAAGAATAACCCTGGTACCAGTGGGGAATGGATATGGGATTGCTGTGCTTGCTGTCTCAAGGGTAAACAGGCTTTAAACCCAGAAATGTTCATTATCAGCCTCTCAACCTGTTTAACCAAGCTAAAGCACCCTGAGCGGCAATTGCTGCACATTTTTTCCACCTGTAGTGTGGCATATTTAGGCATACAGACTCCATTTAGAAAATAATCTGCTGCCCAGTGCCACTTTGTCCCCAGGTCATTTTTCCAAGAGATCCAATCAGCTGGAAACTGGAGCCAGAGATAATCAGTTATAAGCTGGATGCACTTTTAGTGGAAACGATGGTAGATACCATAGCCACCCTTTCAAACCAAAAGGCATCTCCCAAGTAGGATAATGATAAATATTGCAGTCTCACTTTTAAAATCTGAACCTTATTTGTGTTTGAAATGTGCTTTGTGTTATTTCCCAGTATCAGGATCTTATGGGTCTTTTTCCTGCTAAAGAGGGCTCTTTAACTGGAAGCTAAAGACTCCTCTTTCACCTACCTACAGTCAACTTATGGGTAAATCACCTACTTCTAACATCCCAGGCAGTAAGGACAAAATATTTGATGTCTAATCCACCTGCCTATGTGCACATTAAGGTAGCACAGTGGAGGACCCACTGTGAAACTCACCTTCTTTGAACACCACCTTACACAGCACTAACCTTGGAACCAGCATTGGTGCATCGGCTAGACCTTTCCTTTCCTATGTTGTGACCTCCTGTCTGCTGTTTCTCCAGATACAATGTACATAGCTGTAGAGTAGAAAGCATGTTGGACCTAAAAGAAGTATATTTTCCATTGCATCCAAAAAGCATGGGAAAGCACACAATGCCAGACCTAGCTCAGTGGAGCCACTCTAATGGGAACAGTGGGAGAAGCCAGAAAGTAAGGAGTAGCACTATAAGGAGCAGTATCCACTCTCCAGCCAATATTCAAGGAGAAAAATTATGCCTAGTTTAAAACATTTACTCCTGTCATGCCTGTCAGTACAGTGAACATTGAGGACTAAAGGAAATCCTGGCACCTCTTTATCTGTCCCTGGACTCCTCTGCTACACTGAAACTGGATTGCAAATGTGTCCATCAGCTTCAAATTAAAGCAAAGGATTTCCAGGCTGGGCTTGACAAAGGACTTGGTGAGATGATTCTGCATGGTGAGACTAAAATAAAGCTGAGGTGCCTAAGCATAATGCATGAGATGTGCTGTGGATCGTGATGGTTATAGCCAAGACATTGTTCTTATGATCCATGGATGTAACTGGTTCTGACCATGTGGACACACTGAATCTGTCTCCTCGTAGTGGTGGCACAGACAGGCTGCTGTGTAAATCTGCCAGATTGAGAGTGCCTTGCAACCTGTGCAGGGCTACTCTGGACACATGGACAAATTCTGTCTATCCAGGAAAGGGGAGCCGTGCCTCTTTGCTTCCTGCTGGCTCCTCTCAGCACAGGAGCAAGGTACATGCACAGGTCAGGCTCCACATCTGGGGCCGCTAGCAGTTCCCATCCCTCCTCTTGGCTGCCGCTGCTACATCTGAGGCAGAAATACACCACTTGCCCTCCCCTTGACATTGCTTATGCAGTGCACAGGCAGACATCCAGCTGTGGGTCATTTGATAAGCCACTGTCTAGCCATGGTATAAAGTTACATCTGTGCTAATAGAGAGACCTTAAAATTCATGTGCTTGTGTCTTTTCCCTGCTTCTGTGCAATTTCTTTCCCAACCTTGATGCTATCTGGCTGCAGTTAAATAGCTCCAGTCTAAAGGACACCTCCTCGATATTGATTCTGACTGCTTAAACTTTGTTATTTCATTCAATCTTTTGCTCAATACTGTACCACACATGGACACCCAGGGCTGCATATTTAGTCTTCAGCTATTATTGGTTTGGTATTAAATGATCTGTTTCAACAT
The DNA here is from genome assembly GCF_000699145.1 of Aptenodytes forsteri. Classification (NCBI taxonomy): domain Eukaryota; kingdom Metazoa; phylum Chordata; class Aves; order Sphenisciformes; family Spheniscidae; genus Aptenodytes; species Aptenodytes forsteri. Next base: position 738,985 of record NW_008795533.1, read on the forward strand.
AAAACACACACAATATTCATCTTAATTTTTAGAAGCTAAAAAAGTATTTAAGTAGATGACATTTTGATCAATTAAGCTGGCTCCTCTTTCTCCCCCAAATTAGCTTTCTACAAAGGGCTTCTGCAGCAAAGCAAAGATGTCTTCAGGAAGAGAGGGGAGGAACTCAGAATAGAAACCATGTCACTGAAATGCAGGCAGCCCCTGGCTGGCCTGGGATGTCAGTAAGCGGCTGGTACCCAGAGCAGGACAGACCTCAGCTCGGTTCTGGACACACAGGTACACTCCCGCACAGGATCATCTGGTCTCTGAAGCTCCAGGTAGGCACAATTTGGCCGTGATTTCAATACAGAGAATTGGGAAGGCTTTATAGAGCTTTGTTCGCTGAGTCACCAGTGCTTTTTTAGGAGCAGCTGATGAAAAAGGAGTACTGACAGGGGCAGCAGTGCTGCAGAGATGCGACTGCCGACACTCTGGTCCTTGCCCTGGGTTTAGTAGCAGTGACCATCTGGTGATAAGGACAGATCTCCTAATGTCCAGATCTCAGGGTGCCAGGGAAGGCTGTGCTGTGGTGTTGGGCTCTTCCTGTGGTTGTGACCCAAATTGGGTCAGAGTGGCACCAGCTCACGCTCTCCAGCGCCCGCTGTGCTCACCTCCAAGGGCAGTGATGGTGGGCCCTGCCTCCAAGTGCCAGTCCAGTGGGTGTGCAGCATCACGGCCATTCATGCATAGCATCCCAGGGGAGCTGAACAGGCTGAGAGATGGCTTCTGGCACCAACTAGATATTTGCATAAAAACATCTCATTTTGATTGGAAGCACTAGGGTTTTGCCCAATGAAAAACATGGAAGTGGGGAAAATAACACCACCTGTAAACCTTCTTCCTTCAATCAGAAAATCAAAGTTCTTGCTAAAGGTGTGTCTTGAAATAGCTAGTTTTATCAAGATCCACTTTTTCATTGCCTCTGCTCCAGTCACTAGGGCAGAACAGAGCTTGTGCAAACCTTGAACTGGTCCATCCAATGTGTGGCTGTCCCTGCTCTCCTGTGGCTGCTGTCTTACAGCTCTGCTCTTCATTAACTGCCCTCCCCTGTTCTGAGACAGGTGGACATGTTAATCATCTAGTTCATTAGCCGGTGCCTTCCCATGGGGTCAGGGTAAAGTGCAAGCCTGTATATCTTAGCCTCACTGTGCTGACAGCTCTCTCCTTCACAGCTAGAAAGCAGTCAGCTGATGCAACTTTTAAATGTCAATAAATCTGCTCTGAATCACAACCTTGCCCCCCGCCCCCCCAAACCCTGGACAATCAGGAAGAAAAATAAATGCTCGGCATAAACCACTCACCCTTTCAGTCTTTCAGTGTTTCTGCGTGCCCTGGACGCCTGTCTCTGCTCCTCCCCTCTCAGCTCCTGCAGGTGATGGCAAATGCCCCAACCTTAGACATGCTCAAACCCCATGCATGAAGGGTGCAAGATGTGCCTACACCACAGACCAAAGCTTTGGGATCCTTCTGCTTCTAGAGAGGCCCCTACAAGTCACACAGTGACTAGAAATAGGCACCACCCGGAGGGTTTTTCACCCCATCCCAAGGCTGATGTGATCTATCCCCACTGACTAAAGAGGTGATGATGAGTGCAGACAGTGCGCCTAAGGCTGGTGAGATGTACGTCACCTTCACATACATTGACATGCCGCAGTGGCCCTAGTTTCAGATTATTTCCACAATACCATGCAAGAGTTACAAACTCTTAACACACTGCTGCACTAATATGGTGCAGAGATCGCTGTACCACAGCGTGGACCGTGGGGACATGTCTGCACCCTGTCTGTGTTCTGCATTAGTGAAAGGCGGGTGACGGCATGGGGTTTGTACACATCCTATGATAATTGCATGTTTGCTTGCTGGTCATTGCAGAGAAGCATATGAAAATGCTTCGTTCATTAAGAAAGAAACACAATCCAGGACCTTACTAGTCTTAATAAGAAAACTATTATCTAATCAATTTAGATTTTTGCCTGGGGTGTTTGGTTAAGCTGATTTCAGACTCAGAATGACTTGCTCATGGGTCAGTTTGAAAGTATATTCCTTGTCAGTTGAGTAATATAGTTGTTTGGGAAGGGGAAGGTGGTTTACATACCTGCAGCAGATAACAGATTTTAGAGAAGAGAGCAATGAATAGTGTGTAACAAGCTATTATGATGAACTTTTAAGCTAATAAAGAATTGTACTAAACTGCGAAATTTTGGATGCCACAAATATCTTCAGCCAGACTCAATAATTATCCAGGAAATCTTTCGTTGATTCAAGTGTGTTGAAATAATTTTTGAGAAATCCTGCAAGGCTTGAGCCCTGAAGGTAGCTTGAATGCAGCTCCAGAACAGGGGCAGAACTTGACCGTTACAAGGAAGGAGAGCTGATCATTTATCTTAACGCTTGAAAACCTTGCTGTCAGCTGGAGAAAACCAGGGAACTGGAGTGGAGGGAAGGTGCTTCAGCCTCATCCCAAGCACTGAACTTCACCAGGAACGTGGAGGCAGGTTAGGAGCAGCGTGGCTGGAAATGTTGGCCATGGCAAGGAGGACCACATGAGGTCAAATTTCTGCTGGTACATAGCATGGCTTTTCTGCATCCAGAAGTCAGTGTGTGAAAGAGGAACAGAAGTTTTGACTTTAATAGTAAACAAAACATCTAGACACAAGTCTCAGAAAAGCTGTCACGTACTGCCATTGGTGTTCAAGCACTGCTTTAACAAGAGGGGACTGAATCCTGAGGCTCAAACCTGATATCAAATTTATATGCAAAGAAAAAAGAGGGAATTCTGAACTGGTATTTCAGGCCAAGCTGTCGTTTGCCGTTGATAGTGACAAGCAAAATTTCAAGTTAAATCTTAAATATGCAGAGCTGGCAATTTCAGAGCTAAAATTTTAATCATGTCTTAATTCTGTAATTGGTGTGTAGAGTCTTTTGTAACATAAGCTTCAAATGTCAAGCATCAGGACAGACCATGTGCAAACCTAAATTGCATGTATCTAAGCTTTAATCAAAGCTAACTGAAGCAGTAAGTCATCTGCACGTCCTGTGTCTCAGGATGAAGACACAGAGCATCAATACTGAAGCCTCCACTGGTCCAGAAGAGATCCAGCAAGCTCTTCTAAGAAAAGCCAGTTAAGACTATAAACAGGTAGGAATTCCCTATGCCACGAGAGATTTTTCCCTGGGGAATTATCATTATATGCCTGCCCCGTTCCTGTAATCTTCTGCTGTTGGCTATGATTGGTGATAGGAGGCTCAGGTAAACGAGCCTGTGCCTGACCGAGTACAACGCCTTTTATGAACTGAGCTTATCAGACACGCTTACGTGGCAGTCTGCAGACAATCTGCGCTGCTCAGTGCGCTGTAAGTAAGGGGCAATTTCAATGCAATGTCTGGAACTGTGCCTGCTGCTGAAATGCACAGATATAAATTAGAGTTAACTCCCCTGGCTACGGGAGCTACCCTGGATTTACACTAAAATAAGGCGTTAAGGTGAGAGACTGTTCTTGCCTGCTTAAGCCAGGTTCATATATTTTGAGTGGATATGAACAGAAAGAGTAAAGTATGTTTAATAGCTACTAGACATACTGACTACTTACCCTGCATATTTATTTTGCCGGCATGAATTCATTACACCAAAATTAAACATCTTTTCTAAATTATTAATAATCCTAAATGTTTATGAAAACACAGAACAAATAAACATGACAAACACTGTGATTCAGATGAAAGAAAAGATAATGATAATCCTTACATATTTGCATATGGAAAATGAAGAATTTTGAGTTAATGAGATTTATCCTTCTCTCTGACCATTTTAGTGAAATATTTTTAAAAAATCTATTAAACTCAAGATTTCCACGTAAAACAATACAAAATACTACAAGAAAAAGACATTAGAGTCAATCTATTCTTCATGCTAGTCACAAAATCAATTGCTTTTTTTGTTCAGAAAAATTAAAAACCTTTCTACATTTTATTAAAGTGCACATCTCAACCATATAGGGAGATAAATAATTGATACATTCCAAATACATCACCTACAAAATATTTAGTGGAAAAAAACCCCTGTTTTATCACCCATTTCCTTCAATAACACTGCTATGTTGTTATGATGTTTACAACTTTAATGGCTTTTTTTTTTTAACAAGAAAACATGCCAGCTGCTTATTATTTCATTGTGCTTAACATTATTTTATAACAAACCATCAAATTTGCTGAAGATAAAACCTATTATCTGAGGAAAACAGTTGTACACTAACAGGTATAGCAATTTGGTTATCTTAGCGTGATAGTACTTCAGCATCTCCACATCAAGTAATGTGTTTTTGCTGTGTTGAAGAGTCTATTGCTCCTTAAATCATGCCTGGATGTCTGTCTAGAGGATTTGTTTAAATCCTCCCAAAGGGGAGCTGTGGGGCTTGGTGAGTTCCTTGCTGTGAAATGCAAGGGTTGCAGAAATGTTCCTTTTGGGCAGCCGGTGGAGGATGCCCTGGGCGTAAGCATGGCTCAGTACAGGCAGCTGAGAGCAGCGGAACTCCCCTGCCACCACCGCAGCCCGTCTGCAAAAGGGGCAGAAGGGTGCTCCCGCTCCCCAGACATTCTCAGGTCTCCCGTGTCTGACTCCTCACATGGCAGCAGGAGATGTGGCTTCCTGCCCTCCCCAAACACACACATCGGGTCTGGAGCCAGGTGGGAGAGATGAAGTGACAGCCCCATGTTGTACCTGGACAAGGAAATCACAGCAAGTACTGCTAGGAGCCCAAGCAACAGATCTCAGGGACATCCTGAGGTGCTATCTCGGAGCTCTCTGTCTGCAGTCCTACATCATTTGAGTCCTCCCAACAGCCAACCTAATCTTTATTTTCCTTCATCTTGCTCCACTAACTAGCCTGTAACTCCTCTGCTGGGCAGGCATGTCAGCTCTCCTGGAATCAGTAGCAAAACTGCCTAGACTTTATATTTATCCCTGTGCAGTGCCCATGGAGTTTGTTACATGGTCTTCACGCAGGCTCCTTCCTCCTCCTGCTGCTTTCTCTGTGGTTTCAAGAGGAAGCTGATGTGACAGACTTAATAGCTTTTGGAGTTCACATGCTTTTCTTAGCACATCTATACCACCACACCGCACTATCTTATAGACATTAATCCTTCCACCACCTCTTGGCCTAAGGCGTTGCTGTGGCCCACAGATGAAGGTGGGAAAGCAAACCACAGAGAAATAATGACATCCAGAAGAACATGGACCTGAATGATTTGGCCAGGTCATGCCTTGATCTAAGGTCTTCCAAGTTCCCTGTGAATGTGATAATACTTCCTTGATAATGTTCTTCATATCATCATGTTAATATTTAGTTTCTTTAAGAGATCAAAGGGATTGGGAGGGATTCCCAGTCCCTGAGCCTAGTCCCTGGCTTTTGGAAAGCTGCCATTATTCTTCTGGTTAGGAACTTTTTGTTTGCAAAACTACCCATATTCATGACCAATTTGTTCACAATTGCTTTTATGTTTTTTTCTGTTTAAAATTTCCAGCATTAAAGGATATGTTTGAGAAAGAAAAGCTGAACTTATAATTTGCTATGTCTCTGAAGGGTTTAATAACAGCAGAGTTTAGACTCCTGGATGTGCTTATTAAAGAGCTAAATCTTAGATAGTGAGAAGCTATGGCATGTTTATTGAATGCAACATCCAATTAATAAGTAATTAATAGTTCAGCAAAGTTTAGTATATTGAAATAGGTTTTGAGGAACAGGGAATCATTTCCTGGCATCAGGAAATGCAGGAATATGATGAAAATCACAAAATGTCACGCCGGGTTGGACCTTACAAAGGGTATTAAGGGCAAAAAGGTAAAGTTTCTCCTGCCGTTCAAATAAAATGAGAACAGGGAAAGATCTGTAGCTGTGATAATGGAGAGGTAGAGATGAAATTAAGGGCAGGTTCAGGCAGCAGGCAAAATGAAGCAAGTACTTGGTGTTCAAATGATGTAGTAATTACTCACCATGGGTTGGCCAAAGGGAACAAAGTCATGGGTGTGAGAAGAGGTCACAATTAAAGTGAGAGCAAATCTCAGAATAACCGAGATAATGAACTCCAGAGAAGGGGACTCAGTAACCTCCATCCAGAATTTGGAATGACTTAGCATGCCAAGCCACACTTCTTGTAGCAAATGCATTCAGTAGATTTATCAGGTTTGGGGTGACTGGGTATGACTGCAGAGTAACAAGTGTAGTACCTATATCTGAAACAGAAAAAAAGTGCCTCTGGCTTGTTATTGTGACCTGAGTGTTAATAAAAACTGTACAATAAAGGTTGAATGAAAAATATCAAAAAAAGTTAAGTAAATGGCAAATGAAATTACATATACCATGGTCTACCACCAGTAAATTGTGCCAGAATAATTTGATGTAGTTCTGTGATAAGAAAACTGCTTCCCTAGGTGAAAGAATTAAGGATGCCTCCCCAGAGATATTACCAGGAGTGGAAGCGAACTGTCTTCTGCAGCAGCAAGATGTGGCACATCCACCTTTCTAATTCAAAGCAGAGAGCTTCTATTTCACATGCTCACAGCTCCAAATAAAGGCAGGCTGAAGCCCCGTTTGGAGCTTTGTAGATTAAATGCCTTCAGGTTCAGAAGAGTCACACTGGTTCATTGCCTTCATTACAGCAAGAACGTTTCTCTGGCACTCCCACAAAAATAAGCAAATAATTAAAATGGATCCTTCTATTCAGATAACTGCTTGATACACTGCTCTTGACTTCCTAAATCATACAAATCCACCAGCAGTGGGCATCTCCCTTCAGGCTCTGCTGTGATATTGAGAACATTTGCCAAGAACATAGTGAAAAAAAGACTATTTATACTGGCTTTAGCCATATTGATTTATTATCTGTAGCCCTTATTATTTGGCTAGTATAAAACAAGCTACTGTACACATCCAGCTCTCCATTTCCCAGGGCAATAGGGAATCGGGACACCTTGGATGACGAAATGCAAGGGTGACACCAGCACACTGAGTACTTGGTGCAGAGCTACTCAGACACATGGGATGCACACTGCAGAGTCAATTCAATGTATTTGCATGTTCCCCACAACCTGTGGCTCCCAGGGCACTAATTGCCTTAACCACAGTATCTGTATGTTTGCAGTGCACCACATCTGCACCAGGGGACATGCTTCAGAAATACCAGTCACTGCTTCTTCCTCTCGGTCCTGGGGAAACTCCTATCTCCTTCCTGGGCTCCCCTGGCTCTGTCTGAAATGCGGTGTAGGGCTGGACGAAACAGCACTGTGCAGAGAAACACAAACTGTCCTGAATGAAGACGGGTAATGTCCACGGTGCAGGAAAACAGAACGATTTGGAAGAGAGCTGTGCCTGGAAGCACTATGGCCAACCTAACGCTAACAGCATAGGTAATATATAACATGGATAATCTGCCTATGGATAAGAGAGTTGATATATATATAGTATATATAGTATATATAGTATATATATAAACACTATATATATAATATATATATAGTATATATAGTATATATAGTATATATATAAACACTATATATACGATATATATATAGTATATATAGTATATATAGTATATATATAAACACTATATATACGATATATATATAGTATATATAGTATATATAGTATATATATAAACACTATATATACGATATATATATAGTATATATAGTATATATAGTATATATATAAACACTATATATACGATATATATATAGTATATATAGTATATATAGTATATATATAAACACTATATATACGATATATATATAGTATATATAGTATATATAGTATATATATAAACACTATATATACGATATATATATAGTATATATAGTATATATAGTATATATATAAACACTATATATACGATATATATATAGTATATATAGTATATATAGTATATATATAAACACTATATATACGATATATATATAGTATATATAGTATATATAGTATATATATAAACACTATATATACGATATATATATAGTATATATAGTATATATAGTATATATATAAACACTATATATACGATATATATATAGTATATATAGTATATATAGTATATATATAAACACTATATATACGATATATATATAGTATATATAGTATATATAGTATATATATAAACACTATATATACGATATATATATAGTATATATAGTATATATAGTATATATATAAACACTATATATACGATATATATATAGTATATATAGTATATATAGTATATATATAAACACTATATATACGATATATATATAGTATATATAGTATATATAGTATATATATAAACACTATATATACGATATATATATAGTATATATAGTATATATAGTATATATATAAACACTATATATACGATATATATATAGTATATATAGTATATATAGTATATATATAAACACTATATATACGATATATATATAGTATATATAGTATATATAGTATATATATAAACACTATATATACGATATATATATAGTATATATAGTATATATAGTATATATATAAACACTATATATACGATATATATATAGTATATATAGTATATATAGTATATATATAAACACTATATATACGATATATATATAGTATATATAGTATATATAGTATATATATAAACACTATATATACGATATATATATAGTATATATAGTATATATAGTATATATATAAACACTATATATACGATATATATATAGTATATATAGTATATATAGTATATATATAAACACTATATATACGATATATATATAGTATATATAGTATATATAGTATATATATAAACACTATATATACGATATATATATAGTATATATAGTATATATAGTATATATATAAACACTATATATACGATATATATATAGTATATATAGTATATATAGTATATATATAAACACTATATATACGATATATATATAGTATATATAGTATATATAGTATATATATAAACACTATATATACGATATATATATAGTATATATAGTATATATAGTATATATATAAACACTATATATACGATATATATATAGTATATATAGTATATATAGTATATATATAAACACTATATATACGATATATATATAGTATATATAGTATATATAGTATATATATAAACACTATATATACGATATATATATAGTATATATAGTATATATAGTATATATATAAACACTATATATACGATATATATATAGTATATATAGTATATATAGTATATATATAAACACTATATATACGATATATATATAGTATATATAGTATATATAGTATATATATAAACACTATATATACGATATATATATAGTATATATAGTATATATAGTATATATATAAACACTATATATACGATATATATATAGTATATATAGTATATATAGTATATATATAAACACTATATATACGATATATATATAGTATATATAGTATATATAGTATATATATAAACACTATATATACGATATATATATAGTATATATAGTATATATAGTATATATATAAACACTATATATACGATATATATATAGTATATATAGTATATATAGTATATATATAAACACTATATATACGATATATATATAGTATATATAGTATATATAGTATATATATAAACACTATATATACGATATATATATAGTATATATAGTATATATAGTATATATATAAACACTATATATACGATATATATATAGTATATATAGTATATATAGTATATATATAAACACTATATATACGATATATATATAGTATATATAGTATATATAGTATATATATAAACACTATATATACGATATATATATAGTATATATAGTATATATAGTATATATATAAACACTATATATACGATATATATATAGTATATATAGTATATATAGTATATATATAAACACTATATATACGATATATATATAGTATATATAGTATATATAGTATATATATAAACACTATATATACGATATATATATAGTATATATAGTATATATAGTATATATATAAACACTATATATACGATATATATATAGTATATATAGTATATATAGTATATATATAAACACTATATATACGATATATATATAGTATATATAGTATATATAGTATATATATAAACACTATATATACGATATATATATAGTATATATTGGAATCTTGAAATTTCCTGAAGGATAGCAATTTCAGTTTTATACCAGCTTTTAGTACAGTTTCCACCCTGTGTTTTGTATCTCAACTTGGGGTTGATTTAAAGCAGACCTTTAGAAAGGAGACACGCAATTTAAGTTTAAAGACTCCCATTGATCCACCACATGCTTCATTGAGTTACTGTTGAGAATGTATACCTTACCTCTAATCATTCCATCCTGTTCTGTATTAAAGGGCAATCCATGTTCAGACAGACAGAGAAGGTCCGTGTATGTCAAAGGAAATGATTTTGCTATGAAATAACGTGATTTGGGAAAGCAACTTTTATTTCAAATGATTTTTGGTACACTTTTAACTTCAAAAATTCCTTTTGGTTGAATCATCATTGACAGTGCCATTAATCCTGATTATTGTTAGTTATTGAATGTTATTTCTAATGAAAATTTTCATTGCTTTTGAAGCTGCAGTTTGCTCCTTCCTAGCACCAAAATAATCACAAAAGGGCTTAGAGTTCAGAGCAATGGTCTGTCATACTATATAGCTCTTGGATACCATTAACAAGTTATTTGATAATTGCTTCCTAATACATTTTGAATCCTTTGTTAAAATCATTCAGTTCATAAAACTGTCATACAAACCATGTTCTTTAATGCCTTTAAGTTCCATTTTCATGAATAAAACATATACACACGAAAAAGTTCTCTTCTATACTTTAAAACAATTAGAAATTCAACAAGTTCATTAAAACTATGATCTGAGTAACTGTTAAATTAAAGTGAGTTTGCTGCTACTAGTTCTCCTGGATTTCTTCTTGATGTTTTCATGCATTGCAACTCTCAAATCCCATGACCAGAAAGCTCAAGATGTCCTACAGCTCTGAATGATGATGCAGTAACAGCAACTTCATTTTCACTGGGTCACTGTGAGGGGTAGCAAAAATCTTAACAACAGGCACAAAAATTATTAAATATATATATATATATTATCTCCCTTCCCCTTTATTTCTACTGGCCCTTTAAAGTCATCTTATTGTGAGAAAGAATGTTGTCTCAAGGGAAAAGCTACAAATCAGTAAAAAAATTGCTTATAACCCAAACTAAAGGTGGTGTACTGGCCAATGCTTCTTCCACTAATGCTTTTTGTCCCCCCATGCCCTGGTTTCCATGCTGCAAAAGCAGTAGGCTTGGGGCAGCCTGCAGCCCCAAGTAGAGGGGAACCAGAAACAAATGGATACGGGCATAAAAGTGTAAGACTACGTCTACATTTCATCTACCACTGCCTTGCCTCACACCCATGGACTAGAACAGCTGAGAACTTCTCTGCTCAAAGCCACTCGCCTTCTTCAGTGAACGGGGACATCAACACTGTGCTGCACTTGGCCTTGGGTCTCCTTCACACCATGTGGTCCCCCTGTGGTCTGAAGATACCAGGGTTTTCTTGGAGGGCTCCAGAGCAACTGAGCAGAGTGTTCCTTTTAATAGCATGACATCAGGGTTACGTGGTGTGTGCCCCTAGGTGTGGTATGAGGCACTGCGGAGGGTGCTTGAAGATGCAAAGAATGGTGAGATAGTGACAATGTTGGAAGGACTACATACAACAGCGGAAGCCAAAACTGCTACAGCCAGTATGGGTATACTGCCTATCGGAACCCCCAGGGAACTACATCACTTTTTAATTCAGGCATGTATCTAAGGAAATGCAGGCAACGTACAGACGGATGCCTGCATTCGCTGAGTGAGATGCAACCATGTGACTGAATCCTGGTGAAGAGTGTTTCCCAGAAGCTCACAGGGCTAAGACACTGCTATGTACTGAAGGCAACCTTCTCTTCTTTTTGAAACAATGAAAAAGGGATTGCTCCAAAGAACATTCAGGAGTTCAAACACTACTCTATACCATGATCTACAGGCAAAGTGCCAGGAATGTACCAGTTTCTAAGGGCTGGTATGGCTTTCACAGCAGTTTCTCCACTGTTCATCCACCTGATGACCATCAGAGTAGGTGTGCTCAGAACCAAAGCCCTTATTGAGATACCAGTGGCTGAAAGCTAAAGCTACAGGTATTCAAACAAGCTTTACATACTTTACTGGGCATGGCTAACCATAATGACAGGACGAGAGGAAATGGCCTCAAGTTGCACCAGGGGAGACTTAGATTGGACATGAGGAAAAATTTCTTTACTGAAAGAGTCGTTAAATATTGGAACAGGCTGCCCAGGGAAGTGGTTGAATCCCCATCCCTGGAGGTATTTAAAAGACGTGTAGATGAGGTGCTTCGGGACATGGTTTAGTGGGCATGGTGGTGTTGGGTCGGCGGTTGGACTCAACGATCTTAGAGGTCTTTTCCAACCTTAATGATTCTATGATTCTATGATTCTATAAGAAGAACTTCATCACTGAGATATTCTTTTGAAACATGCAGTGAAGGGACCTCAGGTTTGTGCACAGAGTGCCATGGGGACAAGACATGTCAGTCTTCCATGCAAATGACAAAATTATTTCCACAGCCGAGGTGATAGGACATCCCTTCCAGACCTGCTTGTTCCTGAGCTTCAGCCCTAGCTCAGGACAGTTGATATACCCATGACAGAAAAAGAGCAGGTGCCTTATACTTTCCTGTACACTGTGCCCCAGTACATGTGGGCATTGTCTCCAACATCTTTCCTGCTTTTCTCTCAGCAGGACCGGAGGACATCTGTTTGTGTCATGGAAAGGAGGATATCAGGGGTTTTTGCCTTAGCTTTGGAGCCTGAGGATGTAAGATGGTTGTAGTCCATCCATGTAGTATTGACTTAGTGCAGCAGCGTGTATGGCATGGCAGAATGGTTGATTGTAAGGTTCATGGTGAGTCTGTTCATTTGTTCCCCACTCTAAACAGTCTGGGTGCTAAACTAATTGCTCCTCAGTCTCAAAAACATGGAATTTGGACTGCATGTGAAAAAGAAACAGTGCCCTGGTAGAAAGGTTTCACTAATCATTACCATGATCCATCTAAAAGGCTGACCCAGCTGGGAGCTGTCTGTAAGCATGAGGGGAAATCACACCTTCCTCAGAGTCCTTTATAGCCCTAGGATTGGCATAATTTCTTCTTTGACCTTTCCTGGGAAGTAGATCTCACCTGTTTACGTGACCATATTGTGGAATAGTCTCCTCTCAACCATGACACAAGGAGAATAAACAAAGCTGCTCAGTATCTGCCTTGTGCAGATGCTGCAGATGTCAGCCCCACAGCGTGCAGAGCTCTACATTCAAAAACTCCATACACATGACTGCTGTGCATTGCCACAAGCAACTGTATGGGAGGCTGAGGCATTTGGAGAGCCTGAAGCCACATCAGATAAAAACCTTTGTGCCTGGAAGGTGTGTTTGTCTGTGGGCTCCTCTGGATGGAGGCTGGTGATGTTTCACTTGGCTGCCAGCTTGAACAGCTCTCCATGTTCAATGCATCCCACGCTCTGTTTTATTACACTTCAAACCCACTTTGTTTGCAAAGGAGGAAAAGCTGTCAGAGGCCATTAATCCAAATAGAATTTAATCTCTCAAACAGCATTTACTCAGGCAGAGCTGCTAAATCTATATATTAAAAAACTGTTGACAATTAATTAAAATGCTTCTCTGCTAAAGTGTGAATGGGGCTGCTCTGCAGGGCATTGTCATGTGTATCAACATCCTCTCCCTGGGACACACACCTCTGCTTGGATTAGAGGCAAAGCAACTGCTTGCTCTCTAGGCATTTCTGTCTTGGCAGCTCTGCTGCATCCTGGCAGCAGGACGACTGAAAGGACCGTCATGGGAAGGCAAAACTGTGGATGATACAAATGATGGAGGATCACAACCCTTATATTGCAAGGTTGCAACTTGGAAAAGGTGAGACAGGAGCCCAGAAGCTTATTTGTCAGGCCTGAACAAGCTTTAGAGGTGTTGGAGGTGTTGCCCAGTCAGAGATGAGAACACACAGTCTTACTGTAGTTCTTAATAAGGCAAGACATGGAATTGGAAGATGTGTTTGGGGAAGTCATCAATAAAGGGAGAAGCGGTCTGCAAGGCACATGCAAAACAGCCCTACGAGTGTGTGTGAGAACATGAAATAAAGAGAAGATGACATTTCCAACTGGCAAAAGTACATCTCCATGATTGTTCTGTTGTCATCACAAGGATCAATTTTCCCACATTAGCCTGAGGTATGTGACATTTCTTTTAAGTCCAGGTCAGAACTATTTTAGTTTTATATGAGACAGAAGCAGCTATGGAATTATTATTGCCTACACTGCTACTGATGACAAAATACTGCTGTCTAAAAGACCAAAGTCATAGAGATCAGAAACACTCCAAGGGCTAGGAACTGGGGCTGCAATGGCCAAAGCAGTATATGAGGCACAGGAGGTCAAGGGTGCGGGTGGGGAGGACACAAAATGCTTCACCTCTTTTCTCTTGTTACACCTTGTGGACAAGAAGCATGATCCTTTCATACTCACAGTGTGTTGGGGTGGTTGTCCGGTACCAGTGAGGAAGGGTCTGGATGATATACTCATGCCATCTGGCATATAGGCATAGAAGCTGATGGCTACCAAGTTATAGTAGGCTGCAGCCCTGTCTCTCTTGGTTGCATGGCTGGACACAGATTCCTGCCCACACAAGTCCTGCCTTTTCATGGTGTAATCTCCGCCCTGAGGAGACCAAAGCCTCAGGGTCAAGACCTGCTCCTGTTGCTTATTTTTCTATTCTTGTGCAAGTTACTCTGATGGTTCAAATCGCACTCTGGAAATGATGGGACAACATCTTTGGAAAATTGGCTGCAAATCTCCTCTACTCCCAGTGTCAGGAAGACAAACAGCTAGGCAGGAGGTCTCTCCCTGGACTAAGAATCCTGCCCAAGCTTGTTCTGGGCCACTGAGATCTCTGCTTCAGCCGTGTGCCATTTCCTTTGCTCTGATTTGTGTTGATTGTAGTGGTTTTCTTCCAAATTACTCCTCGGTTAAAGCTGCTCTTCATCATGGAAACGTGCTGGGTGTTCAGTCCTGTTTTGCTACCTACTCCTTTGTTTTCCTGCTGCTCGTACAAATGTTGTGTGATCTTAATAGGCAGTAGATCTAGGGCACAGGAGGTTCCTCCCTCACTACCAGCCGATAAGATACCATAGCATTAAGCAAAGGTCTGAGTCAGGCATCTTCACACCTACATAAGCTCTGGTTAAGGGACAGAAACCTGAGCCCCATGGGGTGCTGGCATTGATAGCTTTGTTGGGCATGGATTGCACACTGACCTATGCCAAAATCCACCAGAGCATATATGCATCACCTCCAGGCATCTCTAAATCACCACATTCAAGCCACACGTTGTGGTCCACCCAGCACAAAGAAACATCAAATCTCATCTCAGAAGACATGTTCTACTAATGATAACTGCAAAATTGAAACTCTTTAACTTACTGCAAAGCTTTTAAAGATCCGTCTTACACCTGCCTCATTGCTGTCCTGGTTTCAGCTGGGATAGAGTTACTTTTCTTCCTAGTAGCTGGCATAGCGCTGTGTTTTGGATTTAGCATGAGAATAATATGGTAACACACTGATGTTTTAGTTGTTGTTAAGCAGTCCTTATACTAAGTCAAGGACTTTTCAGCTTCCCATACTCTGCCAGCGAGGAGGTGCACAAGAAGCTGGGAGGGAGTGTAGCCAGGACAGTTTACCCAAACTGGCAAAAGGGATATTCCATGTATATAAGCTGGGGGGAGTTGGCTGGGGGACAGCAATCGCTGCTTGGGTATTGGCTGGGCATCAGTTGGTGTGTGGTGAGCGGTTGCATCACTTGTTTATCCTGGGGTTTTGTTCCTCTCTCTTTTGTTGTTTTCCTTTTCATTACAATTTATTATTATTATTATTATTAATTTCAATTATTAAACTGTCTTTATCTCAACCCACAAGTTTTCTCACTTTTACTCTTCCGATTCTCTCCCACATCCCACCAGGAGGGAGGGAGAGAGCGCCTGGGTGGGGTTTAGTTGCCAGCTGGGGTTAAACCACGACAACTGCACACAGCCTTTGAAGGCTGAGGAATCCCTGATAGAGAAAAGCTGGCTAGAGACAGCAACAAGCAACGCAGCTGAGAAACAGAAAATGTTGAGGGGTGATGAATGAAGCATTTTCCCTGGAGGCTGGCCACCTCCTGGCTGGCTGCTGTGGAGTGCAGCCTATCAGGGCTAATACATGGCAGGGAGAGCCAGCTGCTCTCTCCATCTCTCCAAGCACTGTCTTCAGGCTAAGGAATTAATACCTACTCCCGTTCCAGTTGGTAGCACCCCCAGCGATGCTTCAAATACTGCTCCTTGACTCTGTATCTTTGACAGCAGGAGAGACCTAGAACATCTGGGGCAGGGTTATACCATCACTGCCTGCAGTTGCTGCATGTGGGTGGACAGGCACTGCCTGATTCCCCCACTATCAACTTTCCCCATATGCTTCCCTTCCAGCTGCCTCCATGGACAAATAATGCTGGGACGATATACAACCCAGTGTGTATCAGACTGCTCTCATGTCTAAGCTTGTGGCCTTCAGTGATAGTACAGTGACACAGCATGTGCTGTGACATTGGAGAAGTCTAGTCCAGAACTCCTCAAAGATATCAAAGAGGAAAACAAAGGGGACTTTATGCCCCTTCGAGCCCAGCAGTATTTTGTCCCCATATCTACTAAATAGCATCCTAGACCTCAGAGTAAATACTTCTATATCTGCTGTAACTCCTTTTCTCTCCCTTCATCCTCAGTGGCTCTTTTCTGTGGAGCATCTCCTGCTTTAAAGACTCTGAGGAGGGAGGTGGCCACAGAGGATGACCCAGAACAGTTAATGTCCCAATTACCCATTTCTGGGCTTGTTTTCTCAGCTGACATCAGCAGCTGCATCATCTTGCTGGCAGTAATTGCTTTATAACATTGAAGCTCTGCTCTTTAGAGGCATCAGTAATGGTCACAAGTGAGGATCTCAGCGAGGAAGAGATCTCCAACTCCCACTAAGAGCAGACTGCTGATTAGGGTAGATTCATGAGTTCATTTCCCATTAGGAACTGTAGTAGGAAATGCTTTAGATAGATGGGAGACCACAAAGTCATTGTGCCTAAGCCTGTCCGATTTCTCCTTGCAAAGCAACCTCCTTGTTTTCTGTTGTGGAAAACCATTCAGATTTCTAGAGCCTCACCAATATTGCTGCCTTAAGAAAGCTGTAACAAGCAATGGGATTACATTTCTTCCCTTCTCTGTTGTTTGCAGAACCCTTGTAAGAGCTGAAAATGAGTGCTTCTTCCTTTTTGGAAGTTTGCCCTTCAGCTGGCAAATAGGGATTGATTTTGTTCCTGGGGGCTGTAGGAAGTTGAAATGAAAACAGCTAATTTTAATATTAGCAAAAATTTCAATTCATTAACACCTTTTCCTGCCAAAACATCTGTGCTGATGTATGCCAGACCAGCACCATGGTTTGCAAGAGCAGCTGGAGGAAATAGCATTTGGAGTTTTATTGCAACAACATGACTAGCAGTGTGGATGAGAAAGCTTTTTTGTTGGGTCTATACAAATACCAGTGGCACTTAATTTTGATTTTTGGGAACAGAATAATTGGTCCTAAAATCTCCCCAAATTTGATCTTTACAGTCTAAAATATTTTATTTATTACAGTAAGCTTCTTCCAACTGTGTCTGTTTATAAACTTCACATAGCATAAGACAAATTACTTAAACTTCATACTAATATAAAAAAGCTTTTTCAGGTTGGAAATCTGTTCCATTTCTGTGTATGCACCCAGGGCCGTATCCAACATGTCAGGCAGGACTGTTTCACTTGGAGGGATTTGTTTTTAAATGGGTGAGCACTTTGATTATTATTGAATAAAATAACACAACACAGAAAGCAATCTGTGGCTGGGTGCTTTTCTATCCTGCTGTCATTCAGTCTAAACTCTGCACAAGAAAAAAGAAAGGAAAAATCAGTTATATGTTTCTGCAAAACCTTATTATAAAATCCAGCTCAAGCTTTTTACAAGGCTGGGCAACTCTCAGGAGTCTTCCTTCAGAAGTGCTGAATCCACACCTACATTCCCTTCCCTTCCTTATCTCTGAGTGGGATAAGCACTCTGTTGTTTCAGGGAGACAATTAAGCTCATTAATATTTTCTGTTCTTAAAAAGATTAAGAAATGCCCTCTGCTTTGACTGATTCAAGCAGACACTGGCAGTCTATTACCCATACAGACTTTATCGTTGGCTGTGCTGTGGAGGCAGTGCAGGTAACGGGAGTATGTGGTGACAATGATGCTCACCTGCTCAGGATCATTGGGAGGGATTTTGGCAGGCACCAGGCTGCAGGAGAGCCCGGTGCCTCTAGATGAGGCTGGGGCAGATAGGGGCCATGTCCTTGCCTGCCAGGGCTATGCAAGAAGCTCTGTCACCAAATTTAGGAAATGCAAGAGGAGGCGAGCAGACTGCACGGTGTCAGGAAAGGTGATTTATGGGCCTTTGCAGAGCTGCTGCAGAGATGAGAGGCTGTGTTTTTTTAGGAAGCACTTAGAGCCAAGTCCTTGAAACTTTAACTGGCCAGTACTGTGCAACATGAACCTTGCACGATGTAACCGTCATTTCCAGTTTGTTCCTTGGACAGGTCTCTCCCACCAGATGTACCATGAACAGCTAACAGCTGACATTAGCACAGCCCAATACTGCCAAATACAAAATTTCCATCAGAGCTGGAGACCCCTTGCTCCCTATCACACAGGCTTGTGAGATCCCCTTTCCTACCTGGTTGTGATTTCTTCTGATGCTTAGCTGTGTAGTTCTTCTTGATCAGTGCCTGTCTGAGATCTCAAGGAACACAGATGACTGTGTCCTTATTGCCGTATCTTGTCTGTCAAAAACCTCATGTGCTCATGGGGGCTTCTGGAACACCTCTGGTAGTTGCATTGCTCTGCGCTATACATACCCACAGTGCCATTTTGTGCAGTGGATGCTCCCAGGACCGCAGATCATTTCATATTTTTCAATCGGCCTTGTCAATCCCTCCATGCATCTGCAAGTCCCTAGTGGAGCTGATATCAGATTCTAGCCCTGCAGCCACTGTGATTGCAGTTTTCTATCGAATTAAATGTTGGATGAGGGGGTGTTAATGTCTGATCTAAGCTAGTTGTGTGCTGTTACTGGGTTAGATGGGCACTTCTAGGGGTAAATGATTTCATCTCTGTGTCTCCACTGATTGCAGAGGGAGCTTGGGTGACTATCTCAGACTAGATGCCTGACTTTTGCAGGGCAAAGTAGATGAGATGAACTCCATTCCGGCTGACAACTACTGGTCTCTGAAGCCCCTCTGTAGTTTAACTTTACTGAATACAGATCAAGGAGACTTTCCAATATTTTTCAGAAAGTATGTAACTATTTTTCTACTCTTTTCAGCCAGGCCTTGGACAGGCAGATTGAAAGGGAAAGTTTAAAGACAAAGTACACTGCAAAGAACCAAAAACCATGCCCTATGCTGGAGATTGGGGTGGCCGTACAGA
Organism: Aptenodytes forsteri; assembly: GCF_000699145.1. Lineage (NCBI taxonomy): Eukaryota > Metazoa > Chordata > Aves > Sphenisciformes > Spheniscidae > Aptenodytes > Aptenodytes forsteri. The sequence continues at coordinate 758,705 of NW_008795533.1, forward strand.
GTGAGAGCAGAGGTCTGTCTCCTCATTATCCCCTATGAGCCAGAGATCAGTACAGCGAGAAGGTCCAGCCCTGCTGCTCCCTCTGACTTGGAAAGCTGGCTGCATTGGTCTCAGCAACAAAGCAGGCTCTCTTGCCATGGAGCTCCTTCTTGCACAGCCCCAGCCATGGAAAGCAGAAGGAAAAAGCTATTGCCTTGGTTGTCATCACCTCAGCACCATCCAGATCATCCTGCCCGTGCTCTGGTACTGCTCTGCCTCCACAGCCAGGTCCACGTGCCCAGCCTCCAGGCCCTGCAGAGTCAGTGCAGGGAGATTGGTTGGACAATGCTGGCTTGCACTGTCCTTCAAAGTCTCAGCAGTTCACCATTGACTCCAAAGGTTGACTGAAATGTTGTTCTTCTACCATGACCTGGACCTGGGTGCCCTTTGGACCTGCTGGGAAAGGTGTGTGCATGAGGGGGTTATTTCTTATTAAGCTCTTACTGTACAACCCTCATTGTGTGTACAGCTGCAAGCTTCCCCCAGTGTGGCTGTCAGGATGGTTTTGGCAGCCATCACCAGGACCACGGACTTTCTGGAGTACGCAGGCAAAATCCCAGCAACTTGACACATCTCCAATGATCTGTTTCACCAGGTGAGGGTCACCTCTCCCATCACAGCTCAGTCCTGTCATGGGAGAGCTCCAATCCATCCCTTGTCCCCGGCCCAGGGAAGACCCTTCTCAAGTGCCTGTCCTTCAAGCATTGCTAGCCAGCCAGCCCACACACACATTAATAAACTCATGGTATCCAGTCATTCCATCTCCAAATTGTGCCTGAGAAATACGGATATACAAGTCCCACTTGCTTTATCTCCACAACTATTCTCTTATAGACCATTCACTCCTAACTTGTAATAGGTTCTGCAGCTTCATGATGTCTTCTACAGTCAGGGCTTCAGTCTCTTTATCTTCTGGCTCTGGCAGTATGCCTTCTTCAGCCTTGTTCCTCTAATCTTCCTAGACAATATAGTGGCATTTGCTTATTTTCTTCTCAAAAGGTTCGTGGTCTTGATCACCGGCTCATTTTTGTCACTGTCAAGCAAGCTGGCGGTGTTCAGAAGACATCATCTAACTTCAGATGGTGCAGGGCACAGGAATTTAATTTGGCTGCTTCTGCTCAAAGGCTACTTCAAAGCCTCTTCTGCAGCGATGCCGAGAACAAACGTCAGAGGCAGAAAGCTGTAAAGGGTCCAAGTCATGCTGACTCCTTGCAGTGCACCGCTCTGTTCCTACTCCTGGAAGAGGGGTGGGAAATCACCAGAACTGTGTGACAGAGTTCTTTGGGGGGTTCCATAATAACTGACCAAATTTCCCATTTAACAACAAGCCCTGAAAGGAAATACTGGAAACCCCAAAATAAGATGTGGTATCTATTACCTTTATCTTTCTGTAAAGGGAATTGTACTGAAACACCTTCATGGAGAGAAAAATTCCTGCATGCTTAAGAATTGCTTCCTATTATGTATCTTGGTACCTGGCTGTTAGTACAAAGAGCAGTTCCTGATACAGATTTCTGGGTGCTGATAGCAGGAAGCGTGGTGAATTAATCTGTAGAATAAGGCTAACAGGTTGGGGTTTGGGGCTTTTTTTTTCCTTCTGCTTTGTAAAGAATTTATAAACTCAGAATAAAGACAGAGCTTTTCAGCTGCCCAGAGCTACCTCAGGGACACTCTTGGCTGCTCTGAGAGATGGTTCCATATTCCTTATAGTTGCTGAACTAGATTTTTCACTGTTGTTAGCTGAGGACAACATCCCAATGTTCTCACCCTTCAGTACACCAGAGACCCCAACCATTCAGCACATGATTTAGGCACTGATTCTCCAAGTAACACTCCAACCCAAGGTGTTTTTCTTAAAAAGAGGAAGTCATCAAAAGTCTTGGGTTGATGAGTCCTTGCAGTGATCTTGGTAGTAACACCCGGGATTGCCACTGCCAGGCTTTGCGGCATGTGGTTTGAAGCCCATGTGCATAGGATTTTCCAAAAGGTGTGTATGTGAACCATAGCTCTTCAGCAGAGTAGACAGTTTCTGTCTGACAATTGAGCATCAAATTTGCTGAAGACTGTGGGCTCATGTCATTAGGGGATATGTAGGTGTGCACAGCTGCCTGCCTGGAGTAGGACACAAGGTCAGTGTTCCCATGACACTCACAGACGTCCAAGTAGGTGACCACAGCTCCAGAAGGTGTTGTCCCAATGAACTAGGGAATACGCAAATGAGGAGGGTCACCTGGCTGATTGATATAGAACTTGTGAATCCCATTTTGGTGGGTTTTTTACTAGATGGTGTCAGTCACAGGAAGGAGCAGTGAGCAAGGCTCTGTAAGCACAAAGGCTTGAGCACTTGGTGGGGTTTGATTCTGTAAAGAGGTTCCAGTTTTCCCAGTCTCTTGAGCAGTTTTGGGAACTGTAGGTCTAGGTGTAGTTTGCTGCAGTCAGCCTCTGCACTAAGCCTCGCACTGAGCTCCCCTCCCAGCTCTACAGGAGCGGCCTGAGGTCTTGGCTGTCCACCCGTGTCTTTTTGTGCCCATGCCATCTTGTCCAGCAGCTGTTTGCAAAACACTCCAATAGTTCGACAAGACATCTTGGGCATGAGCAGTCTCTTGTCAGCAAACTGAACTTGATATGAGCAGGCACATATTGTCATTGTAGCTTTGACATCAGCTTGTGGCAATAAGAGGTATCTCCAAATCTGTCTGCTGCCCAGGAACTCAAATACTCTGAGCATCCAGTTCGGCTTCCTGACACACATGTTCAGAGTAGCTTTTCTGATTTTCCCTGGCAGACATGACCTTCTCAGCGAGCCATCCAGCCTGTGGCTGCCAAGGGAGCATGAGGAGGTAATGTCAGAAGGCTGGGAGGTGTGGAGGCGGGAGAAGGATCCAGGGAAGGAGATGAGGGGTTATCTGTGGCAGCCTGAGGAGGCAGGAGCAGGGACTGGGAGTGGGAGATATGAGGAAGTGGTAGTCCAGGTCTAAAAGGAAAGGGCAGGAAAGGGCAAGGAGACAGAGGCAGAGGTGAGGATTCAAGCTGCTGGCAACCTAAGAAAAGGGTCAAAAGAAAATGAAAGTGGTGACACAGAGCACATGTTTTAGAGCCACTGTCCTGGAAGCAATTTAAAGGTGCAGTTCCCCTCACTGTAAAATCAGTGCCAGACCTCTGGATAAAGGCGGAGGGAGTACAGCAATGCACAAGACCAAGTTCAGCTACTGGGAGGCACACAGTCATGAAGGGCAGCAGAGGAGCTGTTGGGAGGGGAGCTCTGACCTGGGACAGCATGGCTGCAATCTGTGGAGCACTCATATACCCAATTGAAGTGAGTCTTCTGGGAAGCAAAGTCCTGTATGCTTATACATGATACATTGAAAGGTCATTGGATAAGATGGATAAAGGGAGTCAGGAGCACAACTCAGGAGCACCCCACTTCCTAGAGGCTTCCCATTATCCAGGCCTGTTTCTTCATTCTTTCTCCAGCACAATGACTCTCATTATACTTTTCTGGACCGAGGCCCAACTTCGGTCTGGTGGGACTAAAGTGTAGCCCCATCTCCCTCTTCTTTGGATCTCATCAGGTCAAAGAGGGGCTAAACCCACCTGTCAACTTGTGTAGCCTTACGTTCTTTTGCAGATTATAGCTGGCCTCTTCCCTGCCTTCCTTCACTCCTCGACCGATAAAAGTAGCACTTAAAGTGATTTCAGAGCATATCTGCCAAGGGGAGCCACCACAACGTTGCCAGGTAGCCTAATTTGAGAGTCCTAAATAGCTGGAAGGTGGAGACAGGTGCTAAAAGCTCAGTGCAACTGCAATGAAAGCCTGTTGCTTTTTTTACAAACCGACTTCAGGTCCCTGTGTAATTTATCCATCCCAACAGCACTGGTAAAGCCTGCTGAATAATTTTCCTTGGATTGACCTCACTTTTATGAGTTGAACACAGAATTATCCTTTCTGCCTTTAAGGCATCTGCTGCTGCAAAATCCTTCCCAGGGCGTTTTCAAGGCTTCAGCATCAGCAAAGGCATCTTTTCAAGGACTACTAACTCCTGGAAGCGCTGGTATGAGGCAACCTCATTTCCCAGCCACGTGATGGCTGCGCAAAAGCAATGAACCTCCTAAACTTTAACTGCTAATCTGGAGTGTCTGGAAAGGTATCATTAATTAGGAACTGCACTGATTATACCTTGTTCTTTCAAGGCCACAAGCAGAGCTGAGCAAAGAATTTAAAACTAGTCATTCAATTAATTAATTAATTTCAGCAGAGTTTGTGCTGTCCAAATGTAGTGAAAAGATCAGATTGATCCCATATCTAAAATTATGCAGTTATGGTTTTAAGTGGCCTTGTGCTACTGTAACTTTATTATTGCAGGTGGGAATCAAGACCTTACACTTTGTTGGGACTGGTTACGCAGCTGTGACCTCAGTGAAAGTGTTGTTGAGGTTGTAGACATAATTTTTAGTCTCAGAACACCAATAAGAAAGACCGACACAATTTAATTTTGGTTTTGGCATGTGTTTAGGATTTTCTCATAGAAAAGTGTTTTTCTGGGAAACATCCTGGTAGTGAACTCCATCATTCAGAAGTTTATAGCATGAAAAGTCTAACAGGTGTGGACAGGACAGTGAAAATTCCTAAAACTTGCTTTCTCCAGAAAACTTCCCAAACCTGCTAATGTAAATACCTCTGTCTGGGCCTGTGTATACTTGTTGAACTGTAAGAGAGAGTCTTGCACTTTACATCTACTGCAAAATATATTTCTCAAAAATAGAGCTTTATCTAAATCTGTGTTTTAGCTGTTTCTCTTCTGGGATTTATTTATTTCTTGTTTCAGTCTCCAAATTAATGCATTTGTTTCTTGGCTTTTCAAGATACAAATATACTTGGAAAATTAATTACGATTTTTTTTTTTTAATTTCCACTATTCCAGTTTAGAACAATCTACCATCTTATTACCTATGGATTTGTGACCTACATCCCTGATCTCTTCTTTCTACAATTCTCCTGGATTCCTGTTATTTTCCTGTTTTTTCAGCCCTCCATCTTCCTCTTTTTTTTTTGTTTGCCTGAACCAACACACAGGTGGTGGCTTGGTGTTTTAAGCAGGCTACTCCTTGTGGAAAGAGTTAAGGGCTGAATTTTAACTGTGTTTATGGGTTTTTCTTGAGCTGCTTGTCATTGAAACCTCTACTTCAATCTGCTCAGTTGCCTCATGCATTCTCCAATAATCAGGAAAAGGAGCTAAGAGACAGAGAAGTGAACAGACATCCCACTCACATAAAACATTTCCTCAGGAAACAAGGCTAAAAGGTGAGGCTTTTCTCACTAAGAAAGAAAAAAGTCCCTATCTACCAAAGCAAAGGTTCACTGGCTTCACTACTGAATGAATTTGCTGATCGTGTGATATATTGGAGGGAGTGTGCTGTTTACCAGCCTTAAATAACTAAGTGCAGTCTTCACATGGGTGAAGTTTTTTTTCCAGCTTCTGAATGCCATTTCTATTTTATCCATAACCCTTGACGTCTACTGTCAACCTCCAGCATGGCATAGAAAGCTGCTCTGCCCACAGTGAGGTTCAGTTTCTTGTACTGTGCTATGAAAGTAGCAGTCACTCTTGTTAAATAGTGTTGGAGATGTGAATTTACCTTCTCAGGTTTATTAATTTTTCTTCTAAATGGGTTCTTACACTATGATCAGCACAACCATGTTCCAGTACTATCCAGTAATGCATTAAGCAGTATGATTAATAGTCATGTGTTGTTTATTCTCTCACCTATGCAGAGAGAGATGTGTGTACTTTGGAGTGTATTATTTTTCAGAGTCCTGCTTTAGTCAATAATATGCATGCTTGGTGGGACGTTTAGTCTTCCAAAGCATTGAAATGGAAATTCCCTGTATTCTCCTTAAAGCCAGAAGACCAAAAATACCAAAAAGGCTTCCAGTCTCTAATGCCACTTTTTATTCAAACACAAACTACAAGGTAACTTTTGAAATAGAGAGCATTCAGCTCCGCTGTGCAAGGCAGAATTTTAATAAAGAGGCTTGAAAACAAATCTGTTCTTGTGTCATGCTGATAACCTGGGAAATCAGATCCCACCCCTGACTGGGAGGTAGAGACCCCATCAAGCTCCTTATTGACAGGCTTGTGGCAGGGAAGAAGCTACTCAAACTTTGGAGGTACCTCTGGGAACCGGTGTTTTCCAGCTTTTTTGCATGACTGCACATGCTGGGGAAGAAGGAGAGGAGTATCACAGGGAGATATAAATAAAAAGGAAATCATAAAACTGAAAAGAGTTTAAAATAAGCTGGAGCAGTGGGACAGGCAAGCACTTGGCAGGGGCCTGTGGACAGGAAAGCTAATGTCACGATGTGACTGCAATGGTGCCCAGGGGATAAGAAACATATTCCTGTGATCAGCTTTCCAAATAATATTAAATTCCTTAATATATTTCCCCACAAGGGGTGGAACAGAGGCACAGGAGCCACAGAGCTCTCCAAGGGGAGTCCAGAGCTATTACATCCTTATACGATTAGCACATACACTTCTGCTGGGACTGGCACCACTGCGTTTAGGAAAAGCAGGAAGAACAATGAGCTGATTTAAGGCAAACCTCAGGGTCCAACTGGCAGCTGCACATCGAACTCTTTATTTTTTTTTAGCCTGAATCTTTTCAGGCATGACTGTGTGAAAGCAGGGGAGAGTGTCTTGTTCTTGCTGAGGATGTCTTCTGACAGGTCCCAGAGTTAACTCCTTCTTCTCATGACAAGGACCCCGCTTGTTGGTCACAGCCAGCCCGGCACATTATGCTTTGGGAGCTCATCTTGCCCAAAGGACTCTCCAGCGTGTCTCCTAGTCCTTCCTCTTTGATATTAGCATATTGAAGGTTTGGGGCAATTCAGAAGTGCCTGTATCAAAATACTCACACTACTGAAGTCAAGGGTCTCTGACAGACCTCATGGACCAAGATTTCTCACACACTCAACCTGATAGTCCCTCCATACACATAACCTGGGCTTGCCAAAACAACATTTTCCCCTTGGTCCCGTGGCTCTGGACCTTGTTTTTGCCCAGCTCAGCAGTGGTCGTCCATCTGCTCTGGTGGGCGGGTGTCACGTAAATCAGACTAAACTGGCTGGTCCCAGAGACATGGCAGAGGGGGTTTCTGAGAAAAGGGAAAGCAAAGAAAACATAGCCATGCTGCTCTTACAGTAACTTTGATTTTAATCCTTAGGGAAACAGGACTGGATGCCTTGGTCCCACAGAACTGCACGTGCCCATTGTTGAAACTTTGAGACAAAAAATGTGAGAAGAAGAACAGGTAGCCAATACCAAACAGTTACGATTCTTCCCACAAATCCTCTTGGATACAAGTGAATATGGACACAAGCCGAAGCAAGCTCACTCCCTGAGAGCTCATGTAGAAAAACTCCAAACTCCCTGGGATTATAAGAGGGAAAAAAATCAAAATTACTACAAATGGAGTAAAACTAAAGAATCTTTCAAAATTCACATGAAAAGCCAAGATCTCTGGGCAGGATTTAATCAAGTCTTGGTTCTGCAAAATCAAATATATTGAGAAGACACTCCAGACTGGCCACTTTCCCGGACCACTCTCCCATCACGTGAGGGGCCTGTTAGAGAACAAGGAGTCCAGAAGATTTATAACAGTTATATTTCCTAGTTCTTAACTTACTGTGCTCAGAAAGTCAGGAGAAAAGTTGTGCTGTGGAAGCTACTGAAGCATTTCATCTTACAAGTACCAGCATAGTTTCCCAGGATGACCTCCACTTCACTTTGTCACACTGGGTTAGAATAATTTCATTTTTATCTCTGAGATTTTGGTTTAGTTCATCTGTGCATTTAAGACCTGGTAGTAATTTTTTTTTCCCTTTGTTTTTTCCCAGGATACATGATGAAATCATACAAAATCAGTATATCAAAAAGACGATGATACATAAAACAGCAGCCCATTCCACAAACAATAAAAATAGGTAAAATTCAATATACAGCATTTCCAAGTAATTTCAGCAGCAACTCCAAATTTATTGTCTTGTTTATTTATTTGACTGATGTCGATAAACATCACCATTCTCTTTTGATGACGAATCCATCTTTTGAGCAATGTTATGTTTCTCTTCTCTGGAGACTTGCAGGGTCTCCAGAGGCCTGGTGGCACTCTACCAAATTCAGTACTTAGCAATGCAGGAGCTGCTGCACATTTCTCTCCCCACCAGATCGAGAGATGTGCTAGATCTGGATCAATATGCAAGGTACAGCACAGCACAATGTCAAGACTCACCATGCCAAGACTCTGACAGATGGGCAGGGGCCCGTGCTAAAGAATTTGGTAGGATTCAGTCCAGATATTTGCAGTCATAAAATAAATTATTCAAATGGGAAGAGACCCTGGGGAAGGGTTTGTTCAGGAAGGTGAGTTGTTTTCTCGCGAATGGTAGGCTTGGCCGTTGCATTGCAAAGGATGGACATTGTCATGGCTGTTGGGATGTTGAGGGTCCATGGTAATCCAAGAGGCCAGGACCTCCTGCTGCAAGACCTCACTGAAAGAGCTCATTCACAGTAGAGCTTAAAAAAATGATGTTCAAACAAGAACATCACCATGGTAGGCAGGTCTCTAAGCTTGTCCAGGGTCTCCCGAGCATTGTGAGGAGTTGCAGCAGACTTCAATAAGCAGGCTAAGGGCCAGACACTGAGGAGCAGTGGATGGCATTAAGGTTTACAATGAGACATGAGGAGGTCCAATCTCATCCAGTGAAGAGCCAACCTGAACATATTCCTTTGGTGGACACTACTCAATATTCCCTGGGGCACATCCCAATGAGAGTACCTCTGAAAGGGTTTGCACCAAGACTTGACGTAGGGAATGCTGGAAAAAGCTCAGCAGAATCTGGAAGTTTCTCTGGTGGAGACTGGTTCTGAAATAAGTGTAATAATTCCCTGTCCCTTGGCTTCTTGGAAGGATCCACGGTAATCCAAGGGGCCAGGACCTTTTACTGCAAGACCTCACTTAATTTAGTGTAGGTCCTGAAAGAGCTTATTCACAGTAGAGCTTAAAAAAATGAAACACACAGGGTTTTTTTGAGAGAGAAGTCCAAAAAGATAAATGCTGTGCATTACAAAGAGGACTGGGGTAGAAGGCAGCAGGACTGCTCTTGCATTCTCTGTAAATATCCAGGCTGGTAGGACAAATGCAATAAGCTGCCTATTTCTCTCCCACAGTACTAAGCCTTCAGACAGTAATTGTGGGTACCCCAGAGCCTGCACGTACCATGGTTACAGCCCAGAAACACTTAAATTTGCATCCTCCTAGATAAAAACATGGCAACTCAGCAGCTGATTCAGCTATAAAGTCTTTCTCAATAAGTTATGAAAGGAGGACTGGGGACCTGCATTTTTCTCATTCCTACCCTTTCCATTTTTTTTTCCTTTTTAATAAAACTGTTTTTATGATGGTGGATAAAACATTTCTGTCATCCTTACTAAAAGCCTTTACTACCAATCAAAAATGAGTGGTGGATGGATAAACTGTATATCAAAGCACAGCTTGGAAACTGGGCATTTTAGCAAAGTAGCATTTATGAGAGCTGCTGATGATAGGAGATTACTTTTTATATCAGAACATATTTAAATTTAGCTGGAATTAACCCTACATCTTCACTTCAAAATCTTCCAAAGGCATCAAGGCTATTTGATAGGTACCTGACCGAAGAAAGTTGCCATCAGTGCAAGGGAGGTGATAGAAAAAAATAACTGAAGGGGGCAAATTTTAACTGAATCTTTCCCAAGGAGACAAGCTACAAAATTTTGACTGGATCAGAATTAAGAGCTGATTTTTTTCCTGTTATTTCTCAGTCTCTGGAAGATGAAATGACAGTATTTCAGGAATCACACAAGCTGCTTTTTGCTGTAATGAAAACACTTCATTTATTTAAGTATTTCTGTTCTATGAGGATATCTTTCTGCATCTTGACATTTGGACACAGCCATGAGCTGAAAACAGTTGGTGCAAAACAGTTGGTTCTGCTCTAGCCTGCAAAGAGTTACACAAGCTCTAATGGGAAGGGAACTGGCGGGGTTTTTTTACCACGAGATTGCAAAATATTCCTGCAAAGCCAGATGAAGTTTGAACGCCCACTGGCTCAGACACCCAGAAACAACTGGATAATTTATGCACCTTACAAAACAGGAGAAAAAGCTAGGGGCTGGGTCTAAAATTCATGACCAACACTTTGCAAAACGTCCTTTTCATAGGGGACTTCAATCCTTGCTCCATCTGAGTCTTGTGTACTTATGTAAGTAACTCAAATAAATCAATGCGCTCACCATCACCCCTCATACCACTGTGTTGTAGGCCAGGTTTGCACCTGGAAATCTTCAGGGACACATCCAGAAGAGGGGTCCTCCTCGTTCTGGGGTGTCAGAGCTTGTCCATGAGTCATCTGCAGAGGACACTGGCTCTGAAATTATTTGTGGCTCATTGATTTTCCTGATTACTCACAAATCATCTCTCCTTCCTTCAGGTCAATAATCCTTTTAAGTCCTGATTGCTGTTTAGGGAGCACTTGGAGGCAAAGTTCATTTCCCATCACCAGCCCTGGCATTTCATGAAAATTTCTGCTTTCACTGGAAAAGTGCAGAGATCTGGGCGAGACCCTGGCAGGCCGTGTTCAGCTCAGAGGAACCAGAAGATTAACCTCATCTCCCTTTAATGACTCTGGGATTGTGTGTCTGGTAATTAAACTTGCTTCTGCCTCTGCAGATGTATCGCCGCCATTGGCACTGGTGTGCGAGCAGCAGCTTCTCTGTGCATCCCTTTGATGTGTTTTAGCTGCAGCAGGAAAGCCGGTGTGTGAGTCAGAGGGGCCATTTCCACCCTCCTTCATTACACCACAGCCCTTATCAATAATTCATTCCCCTACTCCCGTCTGAGGCACGGGCAAGTCTATTTGTAACTCAATAGTGCCCCAGTCAATAAGCACCTGTGGTTATGTATTATTCTCCTTGCAAGGATGTACAAGCCTGTAAATACAGAAGTGAAACCTCGGAAGGAGACAAAACACAGACTTAGCTGAAAAACTGCCTCTTCTCAAAACAGCGTGATGGACCATGTGTGGCACGAGTGGGTGCAGGAGAAAACTTCATCTGCTGCTCTGACTTTGGACCATCCTGCCAGAAACCTGCATCCTCAAGTGAAGGAACAGAAAGGACCATCGTCTCCGAGCACTCGCGTATCGCAGCCCTTCACTGCGGTCCCAACATCCAAAGGTTTTCAGTAGGCTAAATATTTTGCTCCTCAGATATTACTCTGTATATCATCAGTGAAGAGCAGGGGGGTGCAAATCCCCAGCACTACCCCTCCACCATCGGGGAGCTGATTAGACGCAGAGAAAGTGAAACCCACTGTCAGACAAATTCCAGTGACACTGATTTCAGCTTCTCGTATAAATGAGGGTTGAAAGATCAAGCACCTGCTGAAGATTAAGTTTTGCATCTTGAACACGAGCAATTTAAATAATGCTAAGAAGAGAGTAGAGGGGTAGATAAAGATAATTAAATGCTACTGTTGTGATCCGTTTGACATGCAGAGAATAAGAAACCAGAGTTATTTTTTAATAAAAATAGAACTCCTTCTGGATTTGATCTTGCTACCTTCAAAACCTTAAGACAAATACTGTTGGCACTAAATTAAGCTACAAAGTCTTTCATTAAGCACCACGCATGGGAATGTAAAAATGTTCTTGGAGAGTTGGAGGAAGAAGCTTTGCTCTATGAATGCAACAGAAACAGTAATGAAAATATGGAGAAATATACCCAAGATATATAATCCATAAAACAACAAAGACACTCTCAGCGGGTCCAAAAAGCAATCACAGACAAAGCATCACAAAACAAACCTGGCATTACAACATTACGATGTAAAGACAGTGATTGTCTTCATTAAGTGAAATATATCTGCAGGTAAGGAAGGAATAGAACACTGTAAACAACAAGATCCACTGCAGCAGCAGCAGATATGAAGATTTTTGTAAAAAAATTCAAGCCTAACTCAGCAGACTGACTAGACAACTGCTCCCACGATTAGAAAGCATTGCTACCAGGGTTCAGTTAGCCACCACAGCTTTCAGGAAATTTCCCCAAATATCTGAAATATGCAAGAGGAAATTACCAGCCATAAGACATCTGCAAAGTAGGGGGAAAAAAAATGTACTGGCTACAGAATGAGATTGTATGCCTGGCTGTAAGTCAGTGATTCACACCTGGTCTCCATAGTGAGAATAATATCCACAGAAATGCCACACAACTGGTGGCCACTTGCAACATGGAACATCTACATCCGTCCTACTTGATGCCTCATTAGGACACAACGCTGCGGATTGTGCTATCCAGATTTCCCTCGGGAAATTCTCAAGGCTAGGCAGAAAAGCAAGAAAGTTTTTTCATTCTTCTGTCAGAGGAGAGGAAGGAAAAAGTGCATTTCGCTGCATGCATTTTTGAAAATAGACTGAGTGGCACTTCTGAAAAGTGCCCTGTTTAATGAACCCAAGCACACAGAAGAGGAATGTTACTGTTTCATCAAAAAACTAGAATTGAGTGTCTTTTGGTTTCCCTGCTGGTGGTGGGGCTTGCTCTATTGTAGGACAGTTCCCAGATAATGGAAGCTAGTTTTCCTATTACAGATAACACTGAAACCTCTAATTTTAGTGTGGTTCCAGGGGAAGGCATTGGTTGCTATCAGTATTAGACTCTGCAGACATTATAAGCCCAGTGTAGTATTTCTGACAAAGCACATTATGGAGAAAGTAGATACAGCCTAAACAGAACTGAGGTTGACAGAGCAATTTTCACTCCTTTTCTTGCAATGCTCCTTTCTAATTATAGTACCTGCTGTGTGTGTTTTTCTTCTTGATACTCAGAACTAGGAGGAGCTCCAGGAGAGGAACTGGAGTCTTTTCTTTTTACTGTCTGGAATATTTTGTTTCTGAATATTAAAATCAGCCTGATAGTCTCTGACCTGTGCTGCAGCCAGGAGCATTAGCAGCTTAAGGGCTTTTCAAAGCTTTGTCTTAGGGCACATTTAACACACGAAGACAGTTGCTTTACCTATAGGTTTCTCCTGCTCATGCCTTGAGGTACTGTAACTAGACAGAGACGTCCCAAAGGGTCCGGTCTTCCCTGTTCTTTAAAGAAGGAAAGTTAATGAAACTTTTAAATTTAGCTAGGGCTTTTTGCATAGTTATGGGAGTGTTTTAAACTATATTCAAGAGAGTTGCAGCACATAAGGCCAGAGAGCTTATTACTTAACACTGAAAACAGATAACTTGGGTGGGCCAAGAAACAAAGCCGGTCAACAGGCACTCCTGACCTAAGGAACTGGCCAGAACAGTCTCAGCAGGACCTGGGACTGGGACCAGTTGGGGCTGTGGATTAAAGTGTTTTCCAATAACGGTCAACACCTTCCCCCTCCTCTCCTACTCCCCCCCGAGAAGGCCACAAAAAATAAGCAAAAGTGCTTGCGAATACCACAATTCCACATCAGCTGAACCCACATTCAGTGCTGAAGGCTAATGTTTCCTAAGGGCTTGTTATTTTACGATGCATCATAAGCATTTGTACGTATTTGATCTCTTCATCATTTGTAAGACTATCAGGAAGACTTAGCAGCAATTATAGTGGAGACAGAAGCAGGAGGGCTGCTAATACTCAAATATCGTCTGTCTGAATAGTTTCAGTGTGCAGTCGGATGTAATTTCTGGATGCAAATCTGTGGTGCGTGATCCCATCACAGCACAGAAGGAACCATCAGAAAACACAACCATAGCCCAAGTTGTGCCAATTCTGGGCCAAATTCAGCTCTTGGCACAGATAACACAGGACAAAGCTCTTTGCACTAGACCCTCACCCACAGCAGAGACCCTCACCTGCAGTGCCTCCCTGCTCTGTGTGTCATTGCTATCTGCAGGGTGGAAAGAACAGAGTTGTCCGGAGACAGCCTTAACCTTTCCTTCATTTTAATAACTCCCTGCAAATGAAGACAACAGAGAGCAGTGTGGGGAGCAGAGGGGAGAGCAGGGGAAGTATTTCAGAGAAGGGCCTCAAATGTGGAAACGCAAGAAAGTCGAGATCCTAAGGGGGAGTGGAAAGAGGCTATCAAGATTGTGGTCCCTTTTGAGACCCAGCAACCACATGGTACCATTGATCTGGTGGCACAGAGCCAACATTGTATTTATGGCTCCTTACAGACAGCTCCTTTTGTAGCCTGTCCACAGCCATCCCTGGATCCATCTTTTCTCTCATAGTTTCTTCAGAATGGCTAATTTTAAAAAGCATCAATGAGTCCCCAAGGAGGGTTCCTGAGTCTAATCCATTTGTCATGTAAATACAGCATGGTAGTGCCGGAAGAGGACTCAGGAGTCGTTAGGTCATGGTGTGGAGGAAGGGCCGGTGATGTAAATACATTGCAGACTGTCCCCAGCTCCTGGGAATGGAGATTCATATTTTCCAGGTAGAAAGGGAAACCATAGGTGGGAAAGAGTGATCTCTGGCAGTGCAACAAAGCATGTTAGACTGTTTCTGTGGGAAAGATCTTTTCTTACAGGTGTGGGGAAGCTCAGTCTAGAGGAGTTGAAGACCAAGCAGCATGAGGTGGGATAAGGATGGATGTGACCCACGTAGCTCTGGAGATAAGAGACCTGTTTCTCCTGTAGGTGGTCAAGGGGAGATTGACACGAGGGTCTGAGGAGGCCTGAGCTTTGAGCAAAGTTTCCCTGCTGTCTAAGGCTGTCTAAGCTGAGCCTTGCATTTGCCTGCGTAGCACCACAGCTACCATCTTTTGAGCTGTGACACACAGCAAATGCCCGTAAAAGAACATGTCACTTGGGAATCACCCTGTCCCACACTGGGGTCTTCTGAGCTAGACACCGGCTGCTGGGGAGGAGAACAAGCTCCTACTTTTGATACGTGGGAGGAGACCTGGTGCAGACTGTTAGACAGTCCAGCAAGGACTCCTAGGTGAGTCAACCCAAGGGATGGTCCAGGTGCTGGGATACAAAGGAGCTGTTATCACCAAAATGGGACTGGCAACAGCCTGAGAGCCACCTGGAGCCATTCAGATGAAACCCAGTGTCTAGTTTCAGGTGGGCTTCCTTGGAGTATTTACTAAAAATTAACTGACACTGCTGGGAACGTTCTTGTTGATGCGTCCCTGCTACTGGTTCTGCTTCTAGAGAAGCTAGTCTGTCCCCAGGGCTGAACCCCCCCCACACCCAACAGCGTTCACAGCTCATCTGTATCATGGTGCACACCACCAAGTAGAGGAAACCAAAAATTAGCAGCCTTGATTTTCATCTTCAGCATTCTGCATGATGCACAGGCTTCTCTGGATCCACCTGTCCTCACTTGCCTGATAAATATAAAAAAACATTTAATCCAAGAAATATGAAATGATAACTCTGTTTCCATTTTGCAGGGTTTAAAACAGACCTCATTGCTGTGCTCACCACATCTGCCACCTTATTTTTACACCAATCTTATCATGATTATTGCACAAAAATCTGAAAAATCCTATTTTCTGCTTGGAAGTAAGATGTGTATAGGCAAAAAATGTTGTTTTGTTACAAGATAGCAAGCTGGAATAAAAAAGACTGATAAAATTCTAAAAATATACAATTTGGATAGTGTTAAAAATTCCTTCAAAAATATATTTTCCGAAAATGATTTTTAACAGAAAGCTTTTCTTTGCAACACTTCAGTAGTCTCTGCTAGCAAAGAAAGAAAAATTTGGCATTTGGTCAGTGCCTCTTTTTGCAGACTTGGACAGGATATTCCAACAAGACGAAGTTCAGCTGAGTTCCCCGGTCACTGCCTCAGTACAGGGGAGAAAAGGATGGTGCACCAGCTAAGAAAGCCAGAGCACTGTTTTTTGAGGTGCTGAAGAAGTTCATCTTTAGAGGCTGATATTCATACCCAGGATCAAACAACTGATTTGGCATCAGTATCCAGTGCTTGGTAAGGTGGGAATGCCTAATAATATTTCTCCAATAGAGAAGCACAGAGTGGTGAACTTGGGATCTCTTGTTTGACCAGCAGCTGCTGCTGGAACCAAGCAAGCTGGCTTTGAAACTTGTTTGTTCATCCTCTGCTGAAAGCAGATGTCTCTGCAATTAACAGCGATTTAAACAATCAAAAGGAAAGTGAAAATGGAGACAGGACGTCCAACACTGTGGTTCAGAGGGATGTGCAGAGTTGAGCTACATGGATGCTCCTTTTGCCCTGTTGGATGAACAGGAAAGGAATTATTTTCTAAGCTGGACTGCAAGGCTGGCAGCCTTGATCAGCTCGTTCCTCCTCCAGCAGGCAGCAGCAGCACTTCTGCACGTGCTTCTCTCTTTTCATGGTGCTTTTGTAGGTCTTTTTCCCCAACTCCACAGAAGCAGGTTGGTAATCTTATGAAAAATGCAGCAAGACTTTTGCCTCTAGTGCTGTAGCAGGACACCTTGCTGAATGGCCTGCTTTTTGCTTTTCATAAAATCACAGAATAATTCACATTGGAAGGGACCTCTGGAGGTTGCCTGGTCCGACCCGCCCCCCAGGGCCGGGTAAGCTGGACTGCAAGGCTGGCAGCCTTGATCAGCTCGTTCCTCCTCCAGCAGGCAGCAGCAGCACTTCTGCACGTGCTTCTCTCTTTTCATGGTGCTTTTGTAGGTCTTTTTCCCCAACTCCACAGAAGCAGGTTGGTAATCTTATGAAAAATGCAGCAAGACTTTTGCCTCTAGTGCTGTAGCAGGACACCTTGCTGAATGGCCTGCTTTTTGCTTTTCATAAAATCACAGAATAAATTCACATTGAAGGGACCTCTGGAGGTTGCCTGGTCCGACCCGCCACTCAGGGCAGGTCTTCAAAGTTACATTAGGTTGCTCAGGGTCTTGCCCAGTCAATGTAGTAATATCTCCAAGGATGGAGATTCCCACAGCTCCTCCAGGCCCCTTCTCCAGTGTTTAACCACCTCCATCCTCCATTTCACCTCATTTTGCATTACATGCAGGGTCTCTCGTTGCACAGCCATTTCAGCAACTCTTGGGAGAAGACGGCAGATTTAAGAGGGACTATCCATCAAGTTCCTCTACTTACCAGCATCCCTACAGGACAGCACTGAGCTTAATCCAATCTGTGTATCAGCTGCAGGAAGGCACAATGTTATTGTCATGTCCATCTGTCCAGGCCTTAGCAATCCAGAGTGCTATAACTCTTTATCTTGCTGAACCACATGCTTTTGGAGAGCTCTCTTCATCCAAAATGAATTACAGCTTCCACTCTGGGTCTTCTTGGTGAGAGCAAGTGTTCTGTCTGCAAGGCAGGTATTTTCTGGGGTGCAGAGCAGATACTCTAACACAAGCTCTTGGAGCTCAGAAAATTGTAAAAATAACACTTCCATCACTCAGGAAGTTCTGTTGCTACCAAACTCTCCTAGGCAGTTTTCTGGGTTACAGAGGCTTCTGAGGTTATAGAAACTTCATCATATATCTGCTTCTTTAGGCTTCCACATCCCTTTGAAATTCTTCAACAGATGGAGGATGAAGCCCTGAGTCAGTTGGCCCCGAGACAGCTAATTTCACAAGGTTCATGTGGAAATTTGCAAGTCTTGTTATTTGTAATAAAAAGCCTTGGGATATTTGAGCTCTCGGTCAACCCCTCCTTTGACTTTTTCCGAGAAAACTGCCAGAAAAAGACCTAATTATATTATTTCATGCATCATTCTGATGCATGTTCAGTGTTGAACATAATGGCTAGAAGTCCCCTTGCTCAAGGGCAAATTTATTTCCTGGCTAACATCTGGCTACAGACTAATCTTTCCTGCAATTTGCCAGTTGCTGGCATGAGTGAAAAAGAGAATTATTGAGCTCTTTACCTGCTTGTATCTAATTAGGCAAAGAAAAGTTGCTGAAGGTAAAGTGATACACTAATGAAAGATGCAAATGCCTTCCTCTCTGCTGGCTCCTTCTTGCCAGAGCTTAGTGCAAATGTGGGCACTCAGATGAGTGGTAGATAACCACTAAGTTGACCAAAGATCACCCACTCCAAAACCTTATTTCCTTAACCAAACACTTACAGTACAAAAAGCAGAACAAGTAGAGATCATAGTCACCTGCGATACCCTCCCTGCTTCTGGCAATCAGCATCTGGGGATTTTAGAATAGAATAGAAGAGACTATTTCAGTTGGAAGGGACCTACAACGATCATCTAGTCCAACTGCCTGACAAGTTCAGGGCTGACCACGTTAAAGTTGTTAAGGGCATTGTCCAAATGACTTTTAAACACTGATAGGCTTGGGGCATCGACCACCTCTCTAGGAAGACTGTTCCAGTGTCTGACCACACTCTCGCTAAAGAAATGCTTCCGAATGTCCAGTCTAAACCTCCTCTGATGCACCATTCCCACGCATCCTATCACTGCATACCAGGGAGAAGAGATTAGCACCTCCCTCTCCACATCCCCTCCTCAGGAAGCTGTAGAGAGCGATGAGGTCGCCCCTCAGACTCCTTTTCTCCAAATGAGACAAGGCCAAAGTCCTTAGCCGCTCCTCATACGACATGCCTTCCAGCCCTTCACCAGCTTTGTTGCCCTCCTCTGGATGCATTCAAGGTCCTTCACACCCTTCTTAAATTGTGGAGCCCTGAACTGCACACATCACTCAAGGTGAGGCTGGACCAGCGCTGAATACAGCGGGATAATCCCCTTTTTTGACCAGCTGGTTATACTGTGTTTGATGCACCCCAGGATGCGGTTTGCCCTCGCTGTCAACCCACCCCCAGAACCCTTTCTGTGGGGCTGCTCTCCAGCTGCTCCTCTCCCTATTTATACTTGTTCCTGGCATTACTCCATCCCAGGTGCAGGATGTGGCATTTGGACTTACAGAATCATAGAATCATAGAATCATTAAGGTTGAAAAAGACCTCTAAGATCATCGAGTCCAACCTTCAACCCAACACCACCATGCCCACTAAACCATGTCCCTAAACGCCACATCTACATGTCTTTTAAATACCTCCAGGGATGGGGACTCCA
>NW_008795533.1:780278-790446 GCF_000699145.1 Aptenodytes forsteri
CTGGTTTCATCAGCAAACTGTCTAATGGTGCATTCAACTCCTGCATCCAGATCGTTGCTAAATATATTGAACAGCACTGGCCCTAGAATTGAACCCTGAGGAACACCGCTGGTGACTGGTCACCAGCGAGATGTAGCCCCATTCACTACAACCCTTTGAGCCCTGCTGTTCAGACAGTTTTTCACCCAGCACACCGTGAACCCGCTCATCCCACAGCTGGACAACTTGTCTAGAAGGATGCTGTGAGGGACAGTATCAAAAGCCTTACTAAAATCCAGAAAAACTACATCCACTGCCTTCTCTTCATCCACTAGGCAGGTGACCCTATCATAGAAGGATATCAAATTAGTTAAACAGGACTTTCCTTTTGTGAATCCATGTTGACAGTGCCTGATGATTGCTTGCTGATTTTCTGAACCAGAAGATGCATTAGACATCAAAGTCTCCTCCTACAAGAAAATAGGAGACATAAAGTGGATCTATGGATCTATTGAAAAGAAAGAAACCTCTTACCTTCATGTTATGCACAACACAAAGACAAGATCATGGGACAAGTGCATATTGAGCCCGTATAACTGAGCAGAGGTGAAATCAGTATGGCAACCCAAGAAAGTGTGCTGTCTCTGTAAGACTGCATTATGATCTTGCAGAGCATAAAGCTGATTTTCTTCCCAAACAGAAACAGACAGGAGCATCTCTGTCACTTACAGCCAGACAGAGCCATTTCCACCGGCTCCACTCTGGCCCACTCAGAGCCATGGACCTGTTACCCCTGCCCACTCATGGACAGGCAGGTCCTGAGTCACTGGGCATGGCCATGGAGCACCTTGAAAGATAAGAAACAAGTCCTCAGATTTGTAAATCCTGCATGCATTACCTTTATGCCCCTCTTCCATCTCCAGGTGTCCACAGGTTCATCAGCAATTTTTCCTCTCAAGGAAAGACCCTAGGAAAGAAAGAAGCTGAGGCTCAAGGAGCAAACACAGCTGGTGCTCAGTAATGCAGGTATATTGCTACAGTGTACGTGTTTTATAACTTCCTTCTGAGCCTTGCTCCCCATAATCAGGTTATGAAACCTTAGAATCAAGTTAATGCAAACAAACAGATCATGCGGAGAGCAATAAAAATAAAATATCATAATAAAAACCTAAATAGAGAACATATTCGGTAAACAGAATGCTGTAAACAAACTAATGTGTCTCTCTGTGACAATATTCAGTGAGATATGGAAGAGCCCCAAGAGATGGCATGAAAACACAGCTGTTCTCTCGTTGCATTAGGTGAAGAGTGAGAGGGGGGACGCGACTGCAGCACAGCTCCTATGACTCCAGGGTCACGGCAGGGACAGCTCTGCCCATGCTCATGGAGCAGGAAGGTGGTTCCTCCTGGTGCTTGTGCTCCAGGTGATGCTCTGACTCCTCTTCCAGGTGAGACCCATGGCAAAATGATCAGCTGAACAAAAAGGAGGCCATCAACCAGGCTGCTCTCCCTGCTGGCCATGGCTCCTCTGCAGACACAGCGTGGTGTGTGCTCAGCAGGAACAGGAGAGAAACTGCCATTGCACCTCTTACAGCATTTCTGAACTTTCTCTTCTCCGTGAGCCACTTGGATGAGCCACACAACTCAGTTAGGTATGAAGCTTTGTCTTGCAGCTCTGGGGACAGCACTGAGTCATCACCCTGAAGCCACACAACTCAGGTATGAAGCTTTGTCTTGCAACTCTGGGGACAGCACTGAGTCATCACCCTGGGCCGGGACACGATCCAAGCTAGGTAGGCAAAGCATGAATTGCAGCATCTCATGGAATGAGATGGGGTTTAAAATGAAAAAAGCAGGATCATCTTTACTGTCATCACTGCCTGCATAATAGCCTGCCAAAGAATAGCATCTCTTCCCACCAGTCATGCTCCAGCCCCTAGGGGTTGCCTCTCTTCCTCTGTTGTCATTTTAAGGAGATCCCATGGCACCAAAAAGCTCAGACAAGGCATGGCGTTCTGATAAACATCAGCTGAAGAAAGGCCTGAGGTCACAGGCTGTTTGGGGCAATACATTTACCTGCAAATCTGCTGATTTGCAAAGACCACTGGAGTTCCAGGCAGTTTCCTATTTCACTGATCATTTTCTTCCACTCTGGCCCTCCCAAGTCCTGGTCCTTTTTGTCTCCCTCTCCAGTAAAAATGTTACCTCTACCAGTGGTGAGTAGCAACTTTATCATTATTTTAGAAACACAAGCCTTCTTCCTGAAGATGATTGCTTGGTTTGGGTCTCCTGGATGCTCTTCTGCTCTTGAAAGGGGGCCTCTGTCTCTGAGTCTCTGGGAGCACATCTTGTTCTTCCAGACAAGTGCTGTGCCTAGATTGTCCCCATTTGGATCAACAGAGACCAGACCAGCTGGGGACTCATCCAGGTTTAATGCTTCCCAACATATTGTTTACTCAATGAATTTGCCCCTCTAGCTCTTCTCCAATCATCCCTCTAAGACCACCATGAGTTTTACAAACGTGTTCATGATTCAGAATTGTTTGACAATTCTGTTTTGTTTCACAACATTCACCCTCAAGGACGCATGTTAATTTTTCAGCCTGAGTATTATTCTAATCACTCACAGAAAGTTCATTCATTATCTGTCTGTGTTACAAAATGCTGCCACTTTTCACCATATTTCTACTGGTAGGGCAGCCCTCCAAGTCACTACCATTGTGTCATCTCCAAATCTCCATCCAGCCCTGACTACTGTGATGAATTCATGGTTGCAGATGTGATATAAATGCTTGTGTTGAGGTCATCAAGCTGGAAATTAATCCATGGGATGTGCTTTGCACACACAGCTTTACCGTTTGCTGGAGAGTCCAGCCACAGAAGTCACAGACAGCCACTAGCGAAGCACGAGGTCCATGTTGCCCTAACACACTCACTGATAGCTGACCGTTTTCACTTTCCACGAAGCACTGATCTAGGGAAAACCAAGCACAAAGGGAGCAGAAGAGGTCCCTCAGCCATCCTGCTGCCCCAAGGCTGGGTGAGTTCTACTTAAGTGATTCCTGACTGATCTTTGTCCAAGCTGTACCTTAAAAACATCAATGGCAGATACATCATCTCCCCAGTCAGGTTATTAAAGTCTTGTTAGGGTATGGAAAGCTTCTTCTAACAATAAAATCGTTCCTTCCTTCACAGAGATGCAAATGACAGGTTTTTTCCTAACATTAATGTATTTGAAGACCACCACAAAGTCCAGCCTCAGGCTTCTTTTTAGGACTAGATGAAGACCAGCTCTTCAGTCTTCCCTTGCAGGTTGTGTTCCCCAGGCCTTTGATCATTCTCGATGGTTTCCTTTGGATTTGCTCTGAACAATAAAATTGTTCCTTCCTTCACAGAGATGCAAATGACAGGTTTTTTCCTAACATTAATGTATTTGAAGACCACCACAAAGTCCAGCCTCAGGCTTCTTTTTAGGACTAGATGAAGACCAGCTCTTCAGTCTTCCCTTGCAGGTTGTGTTCCCCAGGCCTTTGATCATTCTCGATGGTTTCCTTTGGATTTGCTCTGGCTGATCCGTATCTCCACAATACAATGCTGGGTGCCTAGACTAACAACAGGACCTGATTCAAAACTCACTGGAGTCAGTAGGTCTTTTCTGATGATACTGAATCAGGCGTTGTTTGCAGATTTGTATGGATGTCTAAGTATTTTCTTTTTTTTTTTTCTTTTTTTGTACAACTCTGTATATGGAACAAGGGATTTCTGTGATCACTGGTCTCCTACATCCCCATGCAGGGGATCTTTTGTGGATAAAAGGATGAAATACTGCTAAACTACTGGATCCTGGGAAGACCTGTTCTCCACAGGGACAAAGCAGAGCAAAGTTTGTAAAGAATATAAACAGCATTTCCCCCAGAGGAGGTGAGGTGGAAGCAGGCAACTAGAAACTTCAACCGTTTTGACTCTGCGAGAAGAATGGAAGAGGCTGAGACCTGGAAGACGGTACTGACCGGTACTCCCTGGTACTCTCATGCCAGGGAGCCTCCCGCATCGCTCACTGCTCATAACCAGTTAAGCCTTGACATTTAGGGCAGAGGAAACCATCCACTTCTAGGGCTTTTGACTGGCACTTTTAAAGACAGTATTTTTACAGATAAGCCTTTACCAAACCTGTGATTGTGTGCCAGTTCATTTACAGCCTCTGTACAAGCTGAGTCTCTGCTCTAAAAACATTCACTTTTCCTAGCCTGCTATTACTGTTCATGCTCTTAAACTTGTCTTGAAAAGCAGTTTACCACCTTGGGTGGTAAAGGTCTTTGCATGCCTTAGCAGTCAGTGCAAACGCAGTTGCACATGAGCTGGGTTCTAGGCTGGCATAACCAGGCACCTGAAGGATGTCAGGAAAGCGTGTATTCCTGTGTCTGATGTATAGGGGGTCTGTGGATCCATCCGAGGACTGTCTACACTGCAGTGTCCGCTCCTGTTTTGCTATGAAAACTTACAAAAATTTTAGTTGAAAGCTTCATTTTAGAGTCAACCGATTATCTGTAAATTCTAGCATGATCAGGACAATGGGAGAAGGTAAACTAGTGATCCTGATAGCAGCTGGTCTTGGGCGCAGCAAGAAGCAAGTCTGCGTAACAAATAGAGCAGAGAAGGCTGGAGGGAAGATGCTCGCCACCTAGGGCTGTGCTTCTCCCACAGTGATGAACTGACCCTCAGTGTCTAACTGCTGAGTATTTCCAGAAAAATACTGCAAAGAGTGTGTGTTCCTGTGGCAGAGCTTTCCTGAGGAGCCCTCAAACACGGATGAGGTTGATGATGTGGGCTCAGCTCTGTGAAGATCTTTGGGGCCGTGCACAAGGCACGGGCAGGAGAGTCAGCCCTCTCCTGAACTTTGAATTAAGACATTCCAACTACGCAGCAAGGGCTTGGGGCTTTTTGGAAAATGCAATCTAAAGACAGCTTGGATTGTGCACAGCAAGATCCTCCCATACATGCGGGACATACCTCTTTTCTGGAAGGACTGGGGAGCTCCAGCAATGAGTCGCCCGCTAAAGCTCATTTCTAATTTAATTATTCGAAGTTTAACATGACCATGTAAAACACTCATCCCGCAGGCCAATAAAGAAGCAAAAAAAGAGGCTGGTAGAAATGTTTTCCTGGGGCTTTGTTACTGGAGTGCTCCACTCAGTTGTCCTCGCAGCACTCACCGCGAATCAAGGACTGCATGCACCTGGAAGAAATCAATACAAAACCCGAATGAGTGCTGCTCAGAGCAGACCCACGAGTGCCAAGTGGATCGATGAAGGGAGCTCTTCACTCCAGGTGTCTGTTTGCTGTCAGGGGGGAGGAACCACGGCGGGAGTGGAGGCAGGGAGGACATGCAGGATGATGGGCAGCAGGGAACAAGGGCGGCTTTGCTGGAGGAGTGCAGCAGGGCTGCGGTGCCAGGTTTTGCTGTGGCTGGATGCTTTTCATTAAGAAGAGCCAGAAAAATAGGAAATCAACTTTTTTCAGACAAAACATGCTGGGATTTCTTTTAAAAAATGGGAAGAATACGCCATTTTTGTGATTTTTTTTTTTTTTTTTTTTAAGGGAAACCTGAAGACTAGGACTAAAAGGAAATTCTACTTGATTTCATGTTGGGCTTTGGTTCCACTTTACCTCCAGAAACCAAGAACCTAGAAACTGGGAGTTTTCCTTTGGAAAACAGAAAAAGAAATAAAATACTTCTTTTTTTGTGTGTGTGGTGTTCTCCATTTAGAAATTACAGAAAAAGTGGGGACAGGTGAGAACAAGAACATAACAGATGAATGATCTGTCTCATAATTAGTTTTGAACTAGGAAAAGTTTTGAACTGTAAAAGGTGGTACTACATTAAAGCAGAAAAAAATACATTTTTTAAAATATGAAAAAGATATTTTTCACTCCCACTTATAGAAATACCATCAAAATAAGTAACAATACTAAGTAACTACTAATAAGTAATATTAGTAATAAACTTATTAGTAATTACTAATAAGTAATAATACTATCAAAATAAGAAACTTTTTATACACAGTGAGAAGTATGCAGTTTTAATTTTTTTCATTATTCCTCAGGAAACTATTGGTTTAAAAAAAATATTTTCTGGGAAATTTTTCATGCTGGAGAGGAAACGGATTTTGAACTCTTTCTCCCAGTTCGTCTCTAAAAAACCTCATAACTGGGAAGGAGGATGAGGAACACTGGTCTTACATCGGCTGCCAGCTGGGTTTCCCCACACGTACAGAGACAAAGAGACTGCACCTGCAGCAAGGGACTGTATTTCAGGGTGAAACAACAGAACTTGTGGTGGAGGACGAAGTGTCTGAACCCTTCAGCCCCTCTTAGCATCTGCATATCAGGGTCCCTTTGTGGTCAACGGAGACTCATCAGTGGACACAAGGCAGCTTGAACTGCTCTCTGAAGGTGCCTGTTTCTTTGCTTTGATTGCACAAGAGGCTGACAGTGACTAGCTCAGATGTGCATGTCCAGCCATGTGAGCTGCTGGGCTGGAGGAGATTGCTTTTACCATATGTCCCTTTGAGTAGATCTCAAATATCTTCCAGTTGGCTGTTGATGTTCTGCTTAAAACAACCCATCTTCTCCTATCTTCTTGGGCAGTTCAGGAAAAAGGAGCAAACGATGCTCATGGATGCTTCCTGGCCGTGGGCTGTGAGAAGGGACCATCACAGGCACTGCTGCCGCTCCAGAGACTGGCAGGGTAGGGATTATTAGGATAGGGATGATTAGACCACCCTACCACCTGGGGGTGGCTATCACACACAGTTTTTTGTTAGCCATGTGACTAAATATGATCTGGCATTGTTGTAATTCTTTCCAGTGATGATGAATAAGAAAGAGGCATACAGAATGATGGCAGAGTTATTCAAAGGGAAGCATTTCAACAGCTACATTGTTGCTGTAGCATTATATTTTATACATATACAAACATTTTTTTTTTTCCTGAATACATGGATTTTTCCTAATAAGACCGAATTCTGTCTGCTCTGCTCAGAGAAAAATGTAAAAAAGACTATAGAGGAAGGAAGCCTCTGAAATATCAATTTGTGGAGTGGGTTTGTATGGCATTCTAAAGCTTTTAGTATTTCTAAAGGAAGATCAAATTCTGTTCAAGCAGTTTTTCTGACAATGAAAATAATTTGCTACAAAAATCAACCCCTTCTGAATTTTCTCTTAGCTCTGGAGTTCTGTGATGACATGACTCAATGCTGTTTTCAATTATCTCCCTTTGACAATGAAGCACAGCGTTGTCCTTTATATCAAGGTTTTGACAAGAGCCTTCACACTTTCATGCTGCAGTTGCAATTCAGATGTTTTCTTTTGCTCCTAATTTTTTAATAGACTCTTCCACTGAGCCCATCTCAAAATGAAATGAATCTAATTTAGATTCAAACGAATCAAAATGAGACTTTAAAGTCTTTTTTTTCTGAAAGAATACAGCATCAAGAGAAATCTTTGAGCACAAAGGAATCCCCAGGGTAGAAGATAATTTTGGCAACAGATTGTGCCATGTTCAGAGGACAAGACCTTGGAGATGTGACAATCCACTGCTTCGGTCTCTGCAGATAGACATTGTGGAAATACCCAAAGCAAATGCCACTATTCTGATCTAGGAATTATCACGCTTTTTACCAAGGCCTCCAAATGAGGTAGACCAGGAGTTTCTGTCTCCGATTCCCAGTTCCAGCTGAGTGAGCCATATGCTGAGTGAAATGTCAGCTAACCTGGGGAGAGGTCATTCTGGGGAGAAATTCAAAATACCTCTGGTTTACGTTGCATTGTTGTTACTGCCGCCTGCAAATACTTGAAAAACAGCTACAAAGATGATGCAGCAGACTTATTCCCAGTAGTGGCAGACCATAAAAAAAGAGGGGCAACAGCCACAGACTGGGAGTTTCAGTTTGAACATTAGGAAAAACTTCTTTACCAGGAGGCTGGTGCAGCACCGGGATAGTGCTTCAGTGAGTGGAAGCATCTCAGATCTTGAAGGTTGACCTGCTGTTTGGAAATAGTCCCGTTTAGACTGAGAAGCTGGAGTGGAGACCCCCAATGGTCCTTTCCAACTGACATTTCCATGCTTCTACATCTGACAAACCATTGACAGAGACAGCCTGATAGAGCTCAACGTAAAGTAAGGGAGAAAATGTTATGTCTAGGCATTACCAGAAGGCTACATGAAGACATGTGGGCCATAACAGTTGCAGAAACACTAGGAGGCCAGTCCAGGTGGAAGTTTGGCTCTCAGGTGGTTAGAGAAAGGCCATCCCTAAAGAGATACACCAGTGGGAATCAGGGAGCAGCAATGTTTCCCAGGAAAATTAGTGGGTGGTGGTGTTGGGTCAATGGTTGAACTTGATGATCTTAGAGGTCTTTTCCAACCTCAATGATTCTATGATTCTATGATTCTATAAAATAGCATTCTGTAATTCAAGAGCTGTTGTTGGGCAGCAAATATAGGTGCAGGGTGCAACCTGCTATTACCCTGTGCAAGTAAATGACTTGTAAATCCCACCCATAAATAACCCATGTTTGGGCTGTGGATGTGATGTCAAAGGCTTCCGGGCACAGAGAAGCAGAGCATCTTGCTCAGGGGACTCCCAGAGGGTTGTGGAAGTGACGGAGGACACGAGCTCGTCTGCCGTTCAGCCTACCACCTCTGACAGGCACGAATACCCCCTGCAATGGCAGATCCCAAACACTGACCACTAATTAGGAGCTATTTTTTGCCTCTTTTTCCTTTACTGGGGTAACTTCCTGATACTAGGTAATTATCTCTGGATAACAGAGGGAGGCTGATGTGGAAGACTGGAGACTTCCACAGGTATTTCTCCATTGTTTTTTCTGCTGACCACACATGAAAGGCTTGCTCAGCCACCCAGACTGTGCCATGGTCCTCACCTGCTCTTTCCTTGGGCATGTGCTGATCATGACATGTCATGTCACCGGGAACTGCTATCAGAAATGGCTTCCAGCTTCTCCACAGTTCATACATGATGCTGGTGGCATCTTACTGTGTCATGCGTGGTGATGGTGACACACGTGGCAGATGGCAATGGTGGCAGGTATACCCGGCCATGCCAGCACTTTGCAGCATGTTTCTCTTAGGGGCTGAGACAAGAGCCGTCGTGGGCAGAGACAAGGAGTTTCTGAGCGCTCTTGAGGCACTTTGCAGTAAAAAAAAAGGTGCTCCGTTATGAAATGTGAAACCCTGTAGGACTTGGGGTTTCTCACCAAAAATGTTAGTTGGCCAAACAGGCCTTCTCAGCAGTCTTGTGCCTGTGCTCTGTGCACACACAGCTTGCCTGAGACCCTTTGCGTCCCCTCGCTCACTTCCAGCTTTAGGGTTTCTGTGTCTTTGTAAGCATTTCTGTTGCCCTCATTCTTCATAATTGTCACCTTAAGATACGGATGGACTACAGAGAGAGAATTGCATCACTGTAGTCTGAGAGCTGACAGCATTTAGTGCCTCTCAGCTCATCAGAACTTCATCATTACTGTAGGAGCAAAGCTGAAATCCTCTGCTAAAGGGAGGGTACTCATGCCTTACCCAAGGGAATCATCTCCATTATCCTTTTCAGGAAAAATGGCTTGAAACTTCTTGCTTCCTTGCTTGTTTATTCTCCTAAGGAACTTTGTTCTGCAAGGAACCTTAAAACAATTGGCTACTGCCAAAGTCTTCAGCAGAAAAATTTTACTTTTATAATAAAGAACCAGCAATTATGGAAATGGACTGTTTTCAGTGACAAAGTGCTGGTAAGAACAACAAAAATAATTTTGCCAATAATTATCACATTGAGGCTTGCTGTATTATGACTAAAATCTTCCACATTCCAAAGAAAAGGACCTGTCAGGTGTGTTGCAATTTGGCCATATAAAAAAATAAAAATATTGTCTGTAAAATGGTTACCTGAAAAATATTTAATGACCTCTGGTTATCTATTTAGGATCTATAACACCCAGTGAAGTAGTTGTAGTCCATTTAGTAGCAAAATCATCGCAGCACATTAAGAGGGAGCAGAAATAATTGAGGTCTGGAGGGGCTGAATGCAAGGAATTATTAAAAGAGATACTTATGCATAATGACTTGAGATGGAACATAATGGGGGTGTTGGTCCACAGCCAGCTGAACATGAGCCAGCAG
>NW_008795533.1:790943-807004 GCF_000699145.1 Aptenodytes forsteri
TGGTGGACTTGGTAGTGCTAGGTTAACGGTTAGACTTGATCTTAAAGGTCTTTTCCAACCTAAACGATTCTATGACTCTATAATAAGTTTCTTGGAGGGTATATGTGGCAAAAAGATGGGATTTGTTTAGTGTTGCACACTGGGGCATAATTAGAACTAATAGGATTAAATTTATGCATGGAAAAATAATCTGATTATCAGGAATCATTTGCAGCTGTGAAAAAGAAGTTGTATCTGCAAAGGGTTAATTGGTGTTTACAAGCTGCAGCATCTTCCCTCCAGGCATATTCCTGCGCCAGTGGCTCTAGGGCTGGAGCACTTCCAGCAGGTTGCCATAGGTCGAGCTGTTGAAGAAGGCTCCCTCTTTGCCAGTGTAGTTTAAATTAATCTCTTTTTTAGGAACATAATTATTTCAGCGCAGAGAGGGTGCTGTTTTAATGGGCCTTTTCCTCCACAGTCCTTCGGGGACCACAGCTTCATCAGAAGGGGGTGTCCCAGGAGTGAGGACAGGAAGAGGAAGAAAAGGAAGAGGAGAGGGACAGACCTCCTTCAGGAGAACCAGGGCCAGAGTGCCAGTGAAGCTGTAGAGTTTGGTGGGAGGGAGAGTACCCAGTGAAATGAATCTGTAACTCAAGGCACATGACATGTTTCTATTAGGAGGTGGATCAAAAACTGTGTCTCCTACTGAAAGACCTTGTGGAAGAGGGTAAGACAGTTGAAACTAAATGTAATGGTCTCATTAAAGTGCTGAGTGATTTTTATTCACCTAAGAATTATGTTCTTACTGAAAGACATGATTATTTCCAAGACTGCAGGCAACACCCAGATGAAAAGACGTCTGAATCTATAACAAGCCTGAAAGGCCTCACTTCCAAGCACATGTCCAGCCTGACAGCAGAACAATAGCTGACTGTTTGGTGTGTGCCTGCATGCGTTAGTAGTGAAAAATGCAACAAATCACCCGGTGCAGCCAAAAGGAGGGAAAAGTGGCCATTTTGTGTAAGCAGGAAAAGGACACTGTGTCCCTCTTGGTTTTGTACATTAGGTCTTAAGGTTGCATCCACGCTGAGAAGCCAGAGTGCATCCTGCAACTCTCACACATTGGTGGTCTGAACGTCCAAATTGTGAATCTCACTGGACTGCACTGGCCTCTTCTTGCTGTTTGAAGGCAGGCAAGGAAGAGGAGGAGGGATGGTTTACTCCAAAGCTCTCGTCCTGTTACAAGACTGGGATGTCCCCAGGTCACACATCTGAACCTGTGAACCTGGAAGAACTCCTGAACACACCAGTTTGGGATAGGCATGGGGGATTCTCTTTCTGAGGAGCTGAACCCAAACCTCCAGAGGCTCCAGGTGACAGACTGTCCTGGACTGATCATCTGGGCACAGTATCCTGTCTCCCCTGGGTCCCTGGTGTATTCATTGCCAGCGAATCTGCCTCTCATACCTGGAATCAGCCCCTGATCTCACCAAATTTTTCATTACGTTTGCACCACCCCTGCCCTTGTGACCGCATCTGAGTGGTGTTCATGAAACGCCTGCAGCTGTACTCCAGAGTTTGTAGGTTTCATTGCAGCATATGCCTCCTGCTAGGCTTTTATAGCCCATTCTAAATCCTCTGCCAGCAGAGTCCCCACTGTCTGTACTTGAACTAGCTCTCTTGGTGATGTCTTTCCTTACTAGATGGGGAAAAAGACACCCAAGGTCATCTGTCTTACATAATCACATCACCTTCCTGTCCTCCTCCTAATAAGCCAAACAGATCGAGCTCTGAAATCACTCTCTGTAAGGCATTTTCTTTAGTCTTCAAATCACTGTGTTTCCTACAACCTTCCCTGCCTTTTTACAGACTTTTAGAAGGTCAGAAACTGAGGTGCATGGCAAGACCCCTTCTCTCACTGGTGGAAGAGGAGATGCACGAGAGCTGCTGTGTCACTTGTGTTGCAACAGGAGTGTACTATGTTAATAGTAGTAGCACTAATGATCTGCATAATTGGAATTATTGTGCATTTTCAGCTCATGGATTTCAACAGGGACAACATAAAACAAAACGAGAATATCCACTGAAGAATATTTTTATATTCAGGAATAAGAAGGTACAAGTGTTTGATGCTCAGAGATGGATATGGTTCCAGCAGACACCCTTACTGTAAGGAACAAGCAATAGTAATAAAAAGTCTGAAAAGGAAAAAAATTAACTACTTCATGCCAAGATGTTTTCTTGCCTACAGTATGCCTGAGAGGCCACTGAGCTACTGCTCCCACAGAAGCCACATTAGAATTTTGTAATCATAAATGATGCCTCAGTAAGAGACAGTTACCTATTTTTGTTATCTTTCAATCTCACATGTTTCTCTATGGCGAGGATGTCCCATATTTTATTGAATCAGTATCCCAGAGTGGGGAAGTATAGATTTTTCTGGCTTCAAGCAGTAAGAGTCTAGAAGCAATGAGAAGAAAGCAAACAGGGGGATTTACCTTCTCTTGTGGGGATTCATTTTTAACTCCTAGCAGCATGTTGGATACATTCTGTTGAATGTTAGTAGTATTTTTTGATCTATTGTTTCACCTTCTCTAAGGCATATTTTATTTCAGAACAATCTTCTTTTGATGTTTTAGAGGTTCTCCTGGCAGATTTCTGAGATGAATCACATCTTTGTCTAACTATTCCTTTTTGAGACAAAAAAAACCCAAAAAACCAACAAACTTTCTTGGGTGAAGTACCATCATGAGAATTTGGGGCTAATATTTAATTCATTGACACACTGGAGAGAAAACCTTCTGTATTGTGCCCCAATATTAGTATTTTCATATATTAGGATATAAAATTACTCTTTCAGTCTCTGTCTTTTGTTTTTAACATTGGATGAGTGTTAGTGACAATTCCCCCGCCGCCCCCCTTCTAATACAATTAACCTATTTTGCCACCAGTGTCACATGTCCCCAAAGTGAGCCCTTGCTAGCCAGCTTTCAGGGAGAGATCAGTAATTTAAGATTTTAGTTATATTCTGAGTGCCACCAGTATATTATTGCATGAACAGAGAAACCCACACAAAGAAATTCTGGAGCCTATATGACCACTTCTTCCAGGAATTACACTTCAACAACCATGGCCAGCTCCTGAAGAACATCTTCTGAATTTTCCACAAACTCTTCCACCACCCAACACAGCCTCCGATACCAATTGCCTCTAAACCAAATCTACAGAATGAATTCCACTACAGAGCAGGTCTTTTCAATACTGAACATTTGCTCGTACATAAAACCAAAATAAACAAAAAAAGAATGAGGAAGAATCAATGTAAGAGTGCCATCTGGTGACATCTGCCATAACCTTATATCATAGACAGCTGCTTCTCTGCAGTGCAGAGTGGAAAAATTTAGGGACAAGATCCATGACACTACAGGAGTTTACAAAACTGATCCATTTTCTCCACAAAATTGGTCAACTTATGTAGGTAATGCAAAATTGGTAGCTGAGGGCTAAGCTCTTTAAAAATCCAGCCCCAAATGTGTAAATAGAGGTGCAAAGTGCCTGTGTAATATTCACGGCCATGCATGCAAATTGAGTAATTGTCCTTGCAAATGGCTAATTAGGTACATTGGACATGGAACTGGGATAACTGTGCACACAAATTAAGCTTGCACTTTTGTGCTGAAGTGGTCTGAAAAGCTGCCTCTGGATTTCTTACCCTAATTTATTTAGATATTAACATCTTGTATTTATGCAAATGCCTGTCATGCTTGAATGTTTTGAAATGCAATCATGACGATTTGAACATGACCTAATGTCATATTTCGCATAGTAATGGCTCTTCTTGTCCAAAAGAGGTTAATTTCTATCATGTCCCAATTTAACCAGTTTTCTACTGGGAATCTGCTCTACTTAAGAAAACAGAAGTCCAGGATGTATTTCAGGGAGAAGTTGCTTGGAGTTGTCTATTGTTTGTGAATATTTTCACATTGTCTCCACCTGTAGAGACTGCACAAGACCAAGATTCTCATTTAAAGAGGCTTTGAGTGGGGCTTTGGCTCTGCTAGCTGAGCTTGAACTTTACTCGAGCAGGTAAGGTTTGAGAGACCTAGTAACTATTCTGCCTGCTAACCATAAGGACCGGTCTTACATTTTAGGGGTAAATAATAAACCCCTGCAAGAAATCTGGAAAAATTAATTGAGTGACCTAATTTTTTTGGGTGTCCTTTGCATATTTCTGCTCTTTAAGAAAGATGGCATAGAGCACACAGAGCTATGCTCCCTGGCATGGTTTTGATGTGGGCCGAATAACACTGGTCCAAACCCATTGCCAGCATGGTTTGGGAGTAGGAATGGTCCAGGGACCATTCCCAAGAGGCTTTCAGCATGCAACCAGTCTGTTCAGGAGGACAGGAGACTTTGTTAGCAAAGGCAAAACTCTTCCACGCCAGCTCAGAGACTGGGTACATGCTGGGACACTTGCAATGTCCAGGGCATCTGGACTCACAGCAAATGAGGTGCTCTGCTGGGAACCCAGTTCAGGTTGTTGCCTTTTTGCTAAAATGGTCTGGGGCTTTGGGCAGGTCATTCAAGGTATCACAACCCCTAAAGTACAGGGGGATTAAAGGTGCCAAAGGAACAGCTTACAGTCCCTAGACAGTCAATAAGTAAAAGGAGAACCTGAATCAAACTGCCGAATAGTCCCATGGCAAGCCAAGGAGCAACCTCCCATGACCCACAAATACCCACCAGGCATGGGTGTGCATCTGATCTGCCATAGTGGAGATCCACTACACAAATCAGTGATGATGTGTGTCAGCAGTCCAAATGCAGAAGGCAATACACACCTGAAAATCAGCCCCTCCAGGAATGTGGTTCACTCATTTCAAAATACAGCCCATGGACAAGGAGATGGTTTAGCAAGATTTAGCGCACCTCCCTTCCCTGCACACTCATCCTCCTGGCTCCAGTAGACAAGTTATGCCTCCTCCTTGCTGCACTGTCATATTCAGGACTGCAAAAGGATTTGATGGAGAAGCGTGATACAACCCATTTTATCAGTGTTCTGCCAGATTTTTAGGCACGTCAGTGGCTCTGTGAGTTGCAGCAAAGTCTGCCCAGTCCCCTCAAAACCCCATGAAGTTCATTGCTGCCAGACACAAGTCCTCGCAGGCGGCTGCTCACCTCCCCTTAGCAGTCTGTGCTGAGCTGCAAGCTCCAGCAGTCCTGCCACCATCTCCCCTTCTGCCAGGCACACACCAGTCTGGGCAAGTCTCTCTCCCAGAGCAGGTTTGCTCTTCTCAGGCATGGAAACAACCTTACCAGGGATTTCTATCAGACACTGCTTTTCTGCTAAAAGGAGCATAGTGTATAAACCAGGGACAGACGGCATTGGGGTACTGCCGCTGCAGCAAAACAGCCCACTCCCATGATCTTGTGTGGCTTCATCTCTAACACACCAACTTCAGTTATTAACTGTCAGCGTCACTCACATCCCATTTACCACACATGATTTTGACAGAGATCTTGGCTGTTATCTCTGGGTATTTTCCTCTGGACTAATTTAGCCTTTCTATCACTAAGTTTTGTTAATGATGATAAACAACACAGTGTACCGGCTGAAATGGATTTCTGTCATTCCAGAAAATTTAGGACACAGGGGTCTGCAAAATATGAACTCAATTTAAGTCCATCATTTTCTCCTCCTGGAATTGCTCAGCTGGAATAAATATCATTACCCAGAGCAGGGAGACTGGCTGAGTGAGTGGATTGCAGCACGTGTACCTGGAGTGGAAGAAATGCAGCTAAAAATCCTACCTCTGTGACAGGAACTGTGAAAAATTGAACTAGTATTCCCAGAGGTCCAGTGAGGACCCTGAACAGTGGCTAGCTGAAAGTCAACCTTTTTTTTCTTTCAGTTCAAGAAGAAATTTCATGGTTGGCCTGAGAAATGGCACTGACAAAACATTCGGTGAAATGGATTATTTTCCAGCAACAAAAAAAACCCAACTAGTGCCACCCCCACCCCCCCAAAAAAAAAAGTTCCATGTTAATTTGAATATAAATATTTTCACAAGTTCACACAATGGTGCTTGGGCAGCAGTGTGTAAAGACACAACCTCATTTTTCCTGAGAATAAAGCTTTTTATATAGTAATGGGGAGGGGCCGAGCAACTTGGTCACAGGATAAATTGGGGTACAAAGAGGAAGGAAAAAACCCTCTCTCATAGGTTTCTGATAAAGTTGTGCAAAAGGCACCACCAGCATTATGGGTAACAGCAAAGGCACGTGCCAACTAAGCCCAGCAGGTATGCAGGTATGCAATGGACAGCAAGGATTTCATATAGGAAAAAAATTAAGTAATCTGTGGCAGGGATTCAGTGCTTAATTAGGAACGTAATCATCATCCAAGGCAGGTTGTGCAGAGGGTGGGAGGGAGCTGATGCCGGTACGTGCAGAGAGCATGGAGATGAGGGTGGAGTGCGCGTTCAAACACAGGTGGGAAATGAGAAGAGTTCGGGAAATCAGTTGCCACAGGGGTCTCTGGCAGGAAAAAGTTTTGAAAGTGCTGAGATGAAAGGGTATGTAACCCCTCCGGAGTGAGAAGGAGGCTGGCAGGGAAAAATGTCACAGGCTATTAGCCTCTGCAGACCAGAGAGAGACAAGAGTCATTGGCATTTGTATTACAGGAAAGGGTCAACAGGAACAAGCTGAAAATGCAGTGTCTCCATGGCGTCCCTGATTTTCAATCAGCAGTAGAGTTATGAAATTTTAGTTCCTACATTCTCCTTGTGAAGGTTTCGGTCTCTTCTGAAGACTGGGACAGAGAGGTCAAGGATGAAGTATTCATTTTGTGAAAAAAAAATGTTCTCTCAATAATAACTGTTTTTACCTAGGCTTTATAGATTGTTTGTATGAGTTCATTCTGGTAAGTACTGGTTGACCTCAGCCTAAGAGCTTATGGGAAAGCATCTGGTACGCAAGATACTGCACATCACTTTTGGCATTGGCATATGTAGGATCCTTGGGTTTTGATCTGCTTTGCACACATGGGTCATAGTAATTCTGGAGAGAGACTGACAGATTTCATGTATTTTTACATTTACTGCATTAACAAACTTGGTGCCAGTTGCTATTTCTTGGTCTACAGAAAGTTTGCTCCCAGTCAGAGGGGAGGCTTTGTTTGAAACATAGGGAGAAAGAGTCTGGGAAAAATAATTTTGTGGCATAATCTTCTCTTGGTATAGGCTGGAACTGTTTACAGCCGTATACATCTGCCTCAGACCATCATTTTTCCTCATGGACTCCAGCACAGGACTGTGTGAGTGAGAGAGAGATGTGCAGTTGGAGGGGTGGGAGCTTCCTTTTTTATTGTAATAAGCTCCTCTAAAATGTCTCAGTAACTTGTACATAAATGTGATGTACTTCCTGGGAGGCTGTCTTATGCGTTGAAAATCATCTTCAGTTTGGTGACGTCTTGCTAATTCTTCTCTGAGCAGATGTGGTGATGTCTGAAGGCCTGGCTGTACCTCACTGCTTTGGGTACTTTTTGCAGAGTTGTGGGTTTTATGAAGCATGTAAATGGGCTTTTTGTAAGAAATAAGTTGCAAGATACCATTTTCATACATCACTTTAGTATAAGGATCTGCTAGAAAAGCATTCCCTGGGAGGGTAGTAGCTGTTGGATCTGTCCTGGAAGAGTGAGAAACCAGATCTTTGGACCAGGGAATGTACAGGCTCTCATGTATGGGCTGTAAGCGCAGCATATAGCTGGTGGAGGGAGATCTCGCGATGAATGCAGTCCAAAAATACAGTAACCAGGGTCTGGAAACTCAGCATTAAGTTTCTCAATGCCAAGCTTGGTTTTACAGCTGGCGCTTGACTACACAACTTGACATGGTCCAGACTGAAAAAAAAAGGACAAGAAATAATCCCAGTTTTGGTCAGGTATTTCACCACATGGCAAACATTACTTTGCCTCCTGTCTGTGACATCAGGGACTATCCCTGAGGATCTTCCAGTCCTGTTTCCTCTGGTACCTATCGATCTGACTGTGTCAGCTACAGAAGCCTGAAGTTATTCTCTTGCCTGAGGATCCCAAAGGGATTATTGAAAGATCAGAGCTCATAGTTCATTCATATAATGGAAGGCTCATGTTGGCATCAATGTCTAAGAAATAGTCAAACTAGAACAAGCTGCTGCCATAATTTTTATTTGCAAAACTCCACAGTCATCTATTAGTCTCAGAATCACTGATGGGCTTTTCAGTCTTTAAATTACTATATGGAGGGTATTCTTTTCTGCCAGCAATCCTGGCAGGAAGAAGGGACCAAAAGTCAGAGCATGATCTAGTGGGTGATAAAAGCAAGGAGAAATTTAAAACTTACAAATCCTTTGCTATGGATGTTACACTCAAAACCCTGTTGTAGGCAAAAGGGAACACGCAACACGTATGGAGGTAAGAATACGCTCTCAAATAATTAATATTTTGACAGCCTAATAGTCCAAATTATCTAATTATTACAGAATAGTCTCATTAATAATATGGTCAAAATCATTGTATATAAACTTCATGATATTATGCCCCTTTTCTCTGGTGTTGTGCTCACCCTCACTGTGTCCCTCTGGGTTGGCAGCTTCAGCCTTCCCGGAGCCCAGTGTAGGGGCTGTGACACAGCAGCAGTGTCCTGAGCCCTTTGCTGGGATGAGTCTGATATTCACGGTGGGGTTTCTTTCTCCTCCAGCACGGGTTATTTTAACACACTTCTCATCACACTCTGCTTCCTTGTCATTGAATCACAGCTAAAATTTGAAAGCTGCAAAACAGCCCCACTTAACATAAAGGACTCGGGTTCTTTATGCACTATCTGCATTTGTTATGTCTTTTATATATATGATATTGCTGGAAGTATTATCGTATGTGGCATTCCCATGAGTTATGCAACAGTCACTTTGACCCCTAGACAACTGTTATCACAGCTAAAACTAAAACCAGCCCAGGTCACAGCAGTCCCTGGGATCTCTTCCGTAGCTAGATCCTACTATTTCAGCTCTTTTTTAGGACTTCAGAAAGGGCACGAGAATAGACCCAGAACTAACATTTAGGGAAAAACTATCCCCAGCAAAGCAAATGAAACCTAAGAAGCTCATTAAAAGTTTGCAGATGCATTTTCAGCTGTAGACAACTCATCAGATGGATCGTGACATTTTCCTAAAACCTGGAAGTACTGCTTGGAAGAGTTGCTTTTGCATACCCAGGGCAAGTTTCTTTCACACACCCCATGGCTTACAACAATTTTGGGTCTTCTTTTTGACTATATGAAACCTGACAACCTTTTAAAGACATACGAATGAACAAGATACAAGGTTTAAGGTATATTTCTTGAAGGCACTGTGGTCTGCATCATCTCAGGCACCTTGAAGGAGGTGTCCTTGACTACATTTGGATGATGGTTTTACCTGTTAACCTGCTTAAGAGTCAGAGCACTGTGACCAAGTATTTAGGGTACACCTAAGGATATGGGAAGATCAAATCCTTAAAGGTAAGGTTAGAATGTAGTGCCCTGTATCTGTCATCAAATGACAAGATAAAAACTCATTTGAGATTAACCAGTATAGTCAGGATTTCATACCCTGTACAGCGTAACCAGGCAGCCCAGAGGCTCGTGGTTGCCTACTTGCAACTGGCCAGATAAAGTGCATTCTCCATAATATCCTGATATTTAAAGGTTTGATGTTGTCAAAGGAATCAATTTTATATAATAACCTTTCTGAACAAGCCCGTGATGGAGATGTGAAGATTGGAGATATCCTGACCGAGATCTGAGCTGGAAGCTCCTTTCACCTGAGCAGAATCACTGCCGGGGTCCTGAGTGCACCAACGGGCTCTGCAGCCACTCTGCCTCCTCCCTGGGGGCTCAGCCGCCCCTGCTGAAGGTCAGCTCTGACTTGGTGCAACCTGGGACGAGACCTGGGAGAAGCCTTGTTGGTGGCCTCCCCTCTTTGGATCCGGAGCTGCATTGAAGCTATGTTGTAGGCACGTCTGTGCTCGCTGATCCTGACTTTGCCCTGCTGACTTGAGTTCCTGCATTGACCATGGACCTGTTGTGTCACTGTAGGCTTTTCTGGCCATTGCTGGGCTTTCAGCTGACCCTGGTTACTGTCACCGGACCTGTCCTGCTCTGCTTGCTCAGGTGCTGTGGGAGTGCACTTACTTGCCAGTGAGGCCATTGCCCCTGTCTGCCTTGCACACCCCTGGCTCCCGGCTCGCCTCTCTGTGCACAGCAGCCCACTCTTGCAGTGATAATGTGACTGCATGCCAGGGGGGCATCTGAAGCTTTTAAGTACCAGTTTCTTGGAGCTCATCAACTCTTGGCCTCAGTTGTGCCCTGATTAAATAGCTGCAAGTTG
Source organism: Aptenodytes forsteri (assembly GCF_000699145.1). Classification (NCBI taxonomy): domain Eukaryota; kingdom Metazoa; phylum Chordata; class Aves; order Sphenisciformes; family Spheniscidae; genus Aptenodytes; species Aptenodytes forsteri. Next base: position 801,327 of record NW_008795533.1, read on the forward strand.
TGCAATAAACAAATCTCTGTCCAGCCTGCTGAAAACTTACATTTTAGCCTACGCCATTCACAACATGCAACCGGTCCAGGACCATTGTTTTTCTCATTAAAAGATAGAGATTTAATGAATGGTGAGAGTGCCTCTGGCTCCATTTCTGGGAGGCAAGAAGCAGTAGGGAATATGTGACTTCTCAGGGCCCTTTAAGAGCTAGGAAATCAGACACATTGCTCTGTAAGGAAGCAGTATGCTGGGAATTATGAGTCACAGGTGAAGGATTTAAATAGGGCTCCAGGTTAGCAGGAGGGGTTGAAATGGGGAGATGGTGGGATGGTGGGAGAAGGAGGCAAGAACCAAAGTGGGCTCTTTAGGCTGGGGGAAGGGGTAGAAACATTTTTCGGTTCTGAATAAAAGGTACTGAAGGATTTGCATGATCAGAGTAGGAGTAGAGATCTTGTTTAAAGTACGCATACATATCTATGCATATGTATATGAGAGGGGGAGGTGTTTGAGCACTGAAAATAAAGCCAGATTAACAGATCGGTCAGGATGCTTGGGTCAGCTTATTTGCCTGGGTTGGATGATAAAACAGCAGCAGCAGCTGCCCTGCTGTGGTGTTGAATGGGGCAGATTTAACAACTGGAGTCTTCAGGTTGTCCAATTCATAGCTCTCTGAGACAAAGGCAGGCAGACAATGTTTCCTGGTGAGGAGATGGCTCAGAAATAGCAAAGCTCCACCTTAGTTCCTGCTCTTGGAAACCTGTATGGCTAGAAGTACAATTTACTAAAAATGTTACATGCTGCAGTAAGCAACGGGATGGTGCAGGAAGCATGGAATCTGTCCCATGGAGCAATACATCAGCGTGAACCGGGCATCCCGCCGCACTGAAGGGAATAGATTTGTGGAAGAGATGTTTAAGGGACTCTTAATACGTTTCATGAATCACGGAAAGGGGAATTTATATCTTTGGGGGGTCATGGCAGTTTAACAAGGTTTTGGCTGAGGTTCTAATGGCTTATCGCTGAAATGTAACTATTATAACATAAAATTTAAAGGTCTTGGCCAGATGAAGCGGCTGAATGTGGAAGTACTCTAGAACCATTGATCTGAAGCTAAAACCTGCTCTTGTGTGCCCTGGTATGAATTTGGAGTCACTCCACCAAATTTGGTGGGGTGAGCTGCTTTTATGGGATGCGACTGTGCTTCTGTAGCTCCTCTCCTGTATAAGCAAGGCTGCAGCCTGGTGAATTAAACACATCTTCTCATGACCTCCCAGGCTGCACAACATCCACTCCACCACCTTTCCTGCACTTTGCAAAGTTTTCCCATTATATGGAAATTGGTTTTGTGCCTTACAGGGAAAGCCTAAGGCCAGAGCCAGGTTCTTGGCCATGCAAATTTCAAATGAAGGATTCATGGGACATCAGAGCAGCCTTTCCTTAAAGAGCTTTTTCTTACAAAAACTGTTGCCTCCTTAGGCTAAACACATTTTTTTTTTTTCTCAACAGAAAAGGAGATTAGTTTCTGGTAAAGGGAGTTCTTTCAGATGTGCAGGACTGCATTATGGAGAGAGAGATATATACCTCTGTGTAAATTTTACTGCAGGTATGAAGTTTTTCTTTACATGCCTTTGCTTATGAAGCTGCTCACACTGGAGATACTAAATGTAGGAATGATTATTACAACACCAATGTAGGCACCTGGTCCTCTGAGATAGTGGGCTCGACATCCTTCTCCATCCATGTCCAGCTTCCCCTTCCCTGTGGATGCTCAGCAGCCATTTCCAACTCCAAAAAGCAGGGCAGTGTGACCCCCTTTCTTGGCAGTATGCACCTTTTCTCCTACAGCGGCTCTTATCAACCTCTTCGATGCCTTTCTCACCTGATTTCCACGCTGAGATCATCCTGAACACCAACACAATACCTTCTGGGAGCTATTGCATTGGGTAACAGGATCCTTATGGATTTCCTTTAGTAGGTGTACTACAGCCGTGGCATTATTTTTCATTACTTATCAGTTGGCCATGTCTCAGGTGTTTCTGCACGTTTATCAGAGTACTCTGGAGCAAGCCAGTTCCACCAGCTGCTGCTAAAAGGTGTAGCAGGAAATAGATACCAGACTCCTGAGTGCTGATAGAGAGAAATAGTCATTTTCTAGGGCATGATTAGATCTCCAGAACAACTCAGATGAATGGCTCCAGCAGTGCCTCTTTCTCTCCCTAACTCCTTATAGGAGCCTAAATGATGAGCTCAGATGAAGACCTCTATACTGTAGACATCTGAAGTTATTTCTACCCAGTGTCTGCCTTTGGTTTTTAGAAACTGATCTGAGGAACAGCATTCAGGAAGATGTTGTCTGCGTGCCTGATGCTGAAGGAGGCTGGCGTGGCCCAGGGCAGAGCTCCACTATGGGTCAGTTGGGGAACTGCTCACGACATGGGGCCGGTGGAGAAACGGGGTGGCTGGCAATAGGAGACTGTCCTATGGGGAAAGCATCAGGGACCAGCACTGCATCCAGACACAAAGAGGAGGAAAATAAATCAGGCAGGACTCAGGAATCTGCTGGGCATGACTGATGAGCACTTCTCCTAGCTTCTCTAATAGACAATTCTTTTTTCTTTCTTGTTTTTTGTTTTTTTTTTGAATAAAAGATCTCTCTCTTTCTGTCTCTAGGCCGAGATAACCTAATCAAATCCTGGAGTGGAGCACAGAGGGTATTGTTGCGGGTTCAGTGTATGGGAAAATGAAATCCTGTATCCCTGATGGAGCAGCACAGTATGGCTGACAGCTAACAAGAAATTAATTTGGAACACTTTTACTGCTTATTTGCTTGCTTGTCATCCTTACTATTGCTGTAGTTTCCTGTTGGTTTAATTTTTCATATTCTTCCAGCTCATGATATAATTTATGTGATGTTTTGCCTTTTCTTTCCACAAGACCCAAGTCCTGAATTTATGTTTGTAGCTTCCATCAAGGCAGAAAAAGAAAGTAGGGAGGGGGAAGCCCCCAAGAGAGTGTGTTTTGGGATTTGCTTGTTGGGGAAAAAACCTTAAATTGTGACCCTAGTATATCTTAAAGGTACAGAAAAGAGCAGGCAAGGAAAATGAAACTTAAAAGCGTTATTAAAAAAAATATACTTTGAAATTAATCTGGGATTCTTCTCTTTGAATTCTAGATGCTGACAAGACTTGAGCAGTCTCATCGAGAAAAATACCATCTCCTTTTATCTCTGCCAAGTGCTGTTATCAATAAATACAGGAAATACGAGCTGGGACTGTAGTGGATGCTGTAACTGAGCATGTGCAGATTATCCCAGGAAAGCCTTTTGTTAGGATCTTGCTAGGAAAATGGTCAGGGAAAGTCAGGGAACGGCAATCCCACACTAGCAGAATTACCACTGACTCACAGCTGACATATCACAGCTTAAAAACACTCACATGCAGCAACATAAAGCCATGACAGTAGCCTATCACACCTCGCACAGAGTCCACACAGTCAGGAAGAGCCAGCAGCAAGCACAGCCACGTGTGGCAGCTTGCATAGCCCGGCACTGAGGGCAGCAATGGGTACACGCTGCTCCTGCTCTCCTCTCTAAGCCCCCAGTTCTGCATGGCATTGGGGCCACTCAGCTGAAGCCAAACTTTTGCAGAGGTAAGAAAAAGAAAGAAAACAGTTTTATTTTTCCTCCTTTTGCAAAGTATTGCAGCCTTTTCTCCCATCAGCAGCAGGACGTGGTGTGCTTGGATGTGGGATCGTATTTCTAGGCAAGCACTTTAAAGGAGGGTACTTCTGAATATACGTGCCCAAAGGAGGTAAAACCAATAAAAATTGGACTTATTAAATTAAGAAGAGGGACATAGTAGATGTCTATAAGCCAAGAAGGCTGCTTGCACAATTTTAACACAAAGTACCCCCTTGGTTTGAGTAATGAGGAAATCCCATGTGTCCCAGGTATTAGAGCAAAATGTGTTGGGGCAAGAGATTAGCGCACAGAGAATTTGCAGGTGCATCTGTACAGGGCTGGGAGAGGAGATGTGGATGGGGCAGAGATGTGTGTGTGTGTACTGGAGGTGTGTGCCAGGAGCCAGGTAACGCATCTGCAACGAAAAACACGTTTGTGGTGACAAAGTCCCTCTCGCCTCTCGGATATGCTTCCCCCATACAAGCAACAGGTTCACCCTGTTGGTCTTGGATTGATCTCCCCATCCTGGATAAAACCACAAGTTTTTCCCTTGATCGGTGAAATGCTGTCACCTAATACTGAACTTTTTCCTTTCCACTCAGTTTAGTAAAGCCTCAAATGCGTAGCAAGTAGCAAAGGCTAAACCTCTCCAGATGCAGTGAATTCCCCCGCACCAGATGCACAGATGCTGCCGGGGACAGACCTCCCTTCCCTCAAAAACAAACCACAGAGCTTCCTCGTGCATGTCACGGTGTGGGGAAAGGACACGCATCTCATTAAACCCAGTCAATCTTCCCAGCGCCCTTTCTTTTAACTACCTCAGCTCTTCTGAAATATATCGATCAGTGCTGCTGAGCTCTGGATAAAGGTCAGGTTACAGGGCTTGTCTGCTTTGATCTGAAGGCTTTTTTGGAGCAGGCACCGCAGCTGCCCTTGCTGTACTCACAGCAGAGTGGGTTGCACGTACCCCCCCCGTCCAGGACCCCTCACTGTAAAATGTATATGTCCTTGCCCTGCAGTTCACAACCACCTCTGCTCTTCCTATAGACTCGTGGGTTTGGAGGGACACACCACAGCCAGTATATTCAGGGCTTTTCTCTGCCAGCCTGAGCCACGTGCTTCACACTGGGAGGTGAGGAGTACGTGCTGCTGTATGGGAGAACAGCAAGAAAACTGTTTTCTGTCTTATCCTGGCAACGCCAGGTGCAGGGGGATGGGGAACCCTTGGGGAAACCCCTGGCTCCCATCGAGGGACAGCATGGCACAGGTGCTCTGTAGGGGTTATCCTCTGGTGTTTCACAGATGCAGGGTGAAAGATCCTCTTGGCTTATCAAACCCAGTTCTCCCTCATGGGAGCCAAAAGATGCTTCTATCAAAAAACATCTTAAAACCGTGTAGGCTTCTTACCTTTGCACCTTTTATTAGAAGGTTATTCCAGGAGCACACATTTCTAACAGTTAGAAAGTTTCCCATGACAAACTCAGGCTGGATTTCATGGTCCCAAGTGATGCAGCTTCCAGGCCTTTTCCCATGCAGGAGGCTCCAAGCCTCACAAATCTCAACACCAAAAGCTTTCTCTAGTGTTTACCTTTATCTCGCCTTTCTTAATATTAGACAGTTCCTATTTAGTCTCCTGCCTCCATGATATTTACTGGTCTTCCTGTTTGGAGTAGGACTATTCCTCCAAGCCTTTTCCCTTTATGCATATTCAGATCTATTTAATGAACGTTCGCAAAAATGGGCATCATTGGGATGATGCTGTTGTTCTCTTGTGAGGCCTCCAGTTGTCTGCCAGGAGTATTTTGAGTCACAAACCACATTGCAAAAAGTCACTCTTTTTTCCCCTGGCTTGGGAGGATAGCCCACTGGCTTGGTCCTTATCTGGGAATACATTTCCTTGCTTTGTCACAAAATATAGAATCATAGAATCATAGAATCATTGAGGTTGGAAAAGACCTCTAAGATCATCGAGTCCAACCGTCGACCCAACACCACCATGCCCACTAAA
>NW_008795533.1:808467-850275 GCF_000699145.1 Aptenodytes forsteri
CTGAGTACCCTGAGGATAACTGGTCTGCCTGTTAAAGACTGAGGCAAAGGCGGCATTGAGTACCTCAGCCTTTTCCTCATCCTCGGTGACAATGTTCCCCCCCACATCCAATAAAGGATGGAGATTCTCCTTGGCTCTCTTCTTGTCATTAATATATTTGTAAAAACATTTTTTGTTGTCTCTAACGACAGCGGCCAGATTGCGTTCTAGCTGGGAACTTCGCACTCTTGCAGTGCTCCTTTCACCTCTATTGTACAGTCTAGATAGGAAGCTTCAACACTTAGGAGGGCACTAGAAATAATCAGCTAATTACCTGCCTATCACATAAAAAGGGACACGTATTTGGCAAAAATGTATTTCAAGGAGCAGAAGTAAAACCAGACAAGTGCAAGGAGCCCGGACTCTAGGAACGATCAATCCAGCAAGTGACAACTGCAAATTAGCCAGCGTGGCCCAGCGGCAACACCAGTGAAAACCAGAGGTGCCCTGCCAAAACACCCCCCCCCTTTGCACCCTTTCAGCCCATCTCTTTTGAGAGAACTGCTATAGATAACTGAATAAAGGCATTCCCTTTCTCCTAAGAGCCTTGCAGATGATCATTCCTTGGGGGCATTTAACCCCCAAGCTTTACCAAAGATCACGTCCTGGAGTCGCCTTGTTTCCAAACAGTTCTCTGTGAAATTGTCCATCAGAGAAGCCGCCTGCATGACCCCACTCTTGGTGCCCTTTTAATGCAGAGAGCAGTTTTGCTTCTTTTCCTGTTGGCAGAGGGATCAATAGGAGGGGGCAATTGCCTGAAGACCGAGTTCAGCTTCACTCACTTTTAGCAAAGGGAATATCACCCCCTCTGCAGGGGTCACAAGCACTTTGTCTCTAGCACTGCTTTTCATGTCCATGTTGTGCTTTCTTCCAGAAAACTTTGTGTGTGTGAGTTAAATCTTTTGGGGTTTGGTTTTGTTGGGTTTTTTTTTTTCCCCCCTCTATACAGTGAAAGCCGGTAGGGAATAAAAGCCCTTTGTATACGGAAACATCACACTACACTCTAAGGGGATCCTCTGGGATAAAAGGTAGTAGAGAAATGTAAATGTATTCTTTGGATGAGCCCTCTGGATTAGCATGTGAATTTTCAATTGCATTTCCCCGGCAAAGCTCTGAGCTGCGAGGCTCTCTGATTACACTAATTCACATGTAACCTCTCCAACAGACTCTGGTACAAGGGTGGGAGATCCCACCTGGGCCAGGCTGCTCCCAGCTCCTGTGCACCTGCCCCCTGAGCAGTGACCTTCAGAGCAGTTTTGCTGTGTGGGGAAAGCAGGTGTGTTGCAATGGGGAGCGCACCGGCTTTATCACGCTGCCCTCTGACTATTTCAGGAAAAAAGGGCAGTTTTTCTGTTTGTTCTCAAATGTAATACAAGCTCAGGTTTAAGCAAATAAACAAAGCTGGCTATTATGTAATCTTCTTTTGCTCAGCATCTGCGTTTCAGGATGCAAATCTCGGGGAGGCTTTGACTACAGAAACTGGGGCACTCGCAACCTTGACAACAATTTCAGACGTGCTCTGAATACAATGCACACCAATGCGAGCAGATACTGGATCCCAGGGGGACTCCTCACCAGTCTCTCTGGGCTCTCAAGCACCTAGGGTTATCTCTGGGTACAAGACCTACTGGAAATGGCTGCTTGAGTGGTATTATACACTTTAATGAACAGAAGAATTTAAACCAAAGCTCCTGTTCTGCCTCCACAGAAGCTGCTCAGAGCAACTGCCCCATCTGAGCTTCCACCCTCAGCGGGATTAACCCAGGGAACACATGTATAAAAATGATCTTGTAGCCCTGGCCATAAAATGCAAATATACAGCTCTCCCATCCTCTACCTGACCCACTGATGCTGGAGTTAGCTTGGGCAAGCTTTCAGTAGAGTCCTCCTGAGGACAGAGCCCTGTCTTGTGCTATTTTGTGTTTTCTACCTCTGCTTCAGAAGTTGCTATCAGCTTGCAAAGTAATTTTACTTACTTTTCACTAGCACCATTCTCCACTTTCCCCTGTAACTATATAATTAACACACTTCATCCAGCACCTTCATATCCACTATCCATCATTGTTTAAGTTGAGCACGGCCTTACACATAAGCATTGCACACATTAGCAATCGCTGATCAAGGGGAAATGTATGTTCAGTTGTGAGAAGTGACTACAGGCAAACCCAGATTACATGGAGTAGCCATGGGGCTGTTTCACACACTTCATTATCCCTGGACAGAAGTGTACCCCATTTCCTAACCTAGGTGAGCTGAGTTGTTCCCTGGAAATGACTGTATTCCAGAGATAAGTCAATTTCTACATGCTAAAATGAATCTGTGTGCAGGACATTTAAATGACCTTAAATCTGCCTTGTTATGATATCAAGCTATCTAGAGCTATGATTAACCTATTTCAGTGCCTGTGGTACCAAAGGAAAGGAAATAAACTCCTTTTTATCCTGTGGTGCCCAATCGGGATAAAAAATCCCTCCCAGGCTGTTTAGAAACCAGTTAGTCTTGATACCTTTCCTCACAAAACGCCTCCACAAACACCTTTGTTTCATCTTTTCTTCTTACTCTGATTATTCCCATTCTGCTCCAAAACCAGATGTGAGACTGCCAATGCAGCTTCACCCAACGAACCTCACTGATTAGCAGTCATCTCACTAATAATAACAACTTTCCTGCACTATTTTCTCGTCCTGAACACCTTTCCAAAATGCAAGAGTGTGTTTTGCCAACTGTCTGCGCAAAGCGCGTGTGTTCCCGCAGCTCCAGCTTTCCTTCCTGGAGGAATCAAAGCCTGTCCACAGCTCCCCTCGGATCAGTGCAAGCCTTTCTGATCCACGGGAGTTTATAGACCCGGGTGCTGCCTTTTTTGCAGCCTTCATTCTTCTCTTTTGTGGTGCCTTCATTTTGTTCTTGTACCTTCTGGAGTCCTTTCCCACATTCTGTCATTTCAGCTGGCACCTGCTTGAAGTTTCGCTGCCGCTTTGTCACTGCACCTCTTTCGCTTGCCCACTTTGGCTCCCAGCATCTCCTTTTCAGCCGTGCGTTTGCAGCACAAAATACCCCAGCTAGCTCTGCTGGGAAGACTGTCAAGGGCTCTCAGTTTCAGCTCTGCTTTTGAGAGACCGTGAGCTGTCTTCCTATCAGGGAGATACACATTTCTCCTGCAGAGTCCCTGTTATCCCCCTCTCAGTGAATCAGGGAGGAATACTACAAACCTTTTATATTCATGCCCTAATTTATTTTGCAAGAGCTTTCCTGTATAAAAAATGCTGCATCTCCCTCACCCGTAAGACATCTTTGTTCCTCTCACCCAGCATCAGAAGTATGTAGAGCCAAGCAGGAAAAGGATGTTTGCTTGGTTGTTTATTTACACATTCCCCTCGGTATTCACGGCTTCTGGGGTAAGTTCTCTTCTTCGCAACAACCTGAAAGCAAGGAGGCTGTTGTGGGCTTTAGGGCCCACTGTATTTGTTGGCATCTTTCATTTTCCTTTAATGAGGCCCTCTAAGAGCGGAGGCTGCAGCCAGGCTGTGCCCATTCCTCTTCCCCAGCCACGGAGTGACGGCTGCAGAGAAAGCCCCAGAGCACGCCACCACCTGCCTTGGCGATGCTCCTCCTCCCAGGATCCTACCTTGGTCCAGGAGGTGGATGGGGATGGAATTGGCTGATGGGGAGTATCCCTTGGAGGGAGGGGAAACGCTGAGTGGTGGCAGGGAAGGGGGCGGCTTTTTCGGAGGAAGGAGAGACAGGAAATGTCGACTCCTTCCCCTGCACTGAGGGACCAGTGGGTCCAGGAGAGGCTGTGTGCACAGAGGTTTGCTAAAAATGTTGAACAGAATCAAATTAAAAGGAAAAAAGGAAGATCCCAAGGAGCTGAAGGAGGGAGGGGTAAGGAAGCCAGCTCAGGTGTACCAATGGGCTTTACCAGAGGGAGGGGAGAAGCACCCACCAAGAAATGGGAGGACTGGAGAGGAAAAGAAAGGAAGAGGAGGTGTACGTTCACACATGCTCCGTGTCACTGGGGATGAGGCTGACCTGGGGCCAGGGGTAGAAGATGCTACACGCGAAGGGTGAAGCACCGCTCCACATGTGCTCCAGGAGGAGGTGGGTAGAAGACCTTCGAGATGTTCCTCAGAACCATGCTGCAGCGCACCAGGGATAAAACCAGTGGCTCTCTCACCCCTCCATTTCCACAAACAGCAACCTTGGCCCTGCAAAGGTGCTCTCTGAAGGCAGCAGCCTTCTCTCTGCTGTCCCTTGCAGCTAATCAGAGTCTCTGCTTGGGCTCAGAGGAGCAGCAATGTCCTGCAGCCTGTAGCTCCTATTCCCAGGGGAAGCAAAGGTGTACAGGACGCAGGGAGTCCTCTCCCCTCTGTTCAAGCTGCATGGAGAACTTGCCTGCATCCTGGGCATGTGATACCACATACAAGTGAAATGTAAAAAAAAGTTTAATTAAATTAAGGGTCAGAAATTCGGAATAAACAAAGGTGAATTTTTCATGGCAGCCTGGATTGTGGTTGTATTTAACAATGACTCATCTGATATGAGAACAATTCTAACAGTAGTATTAGAAAACAAAAACCCTGTAAATCCCTGAGCTTGAGTATCAAAGCCTTCATGAGAAAACCTATGGAATGGCAGTATCCTTTCAGGGCCTATTGACATCTTGTTTGATTCACCAACCCAAGCCAAATGACAGCCTCTGGGCTGTGGAGCTGTGGAGCTGTGGGCTCCCAGTTAGTCACCCACCCAGCTCACAAGGGTAGCTCCCCTTTCAGAGGTGATGGTGGTGGAGGTGTCTCTGGTTGTCCCATCTCCAGGCGAAGGAGAACTGAAAATTCCTGCAGTGCTCCTGGGGCTCTGAGACTATTATAAAGTGACCATGAGGGGAGACTTAATTAAAAGTGCACACACTGTGAGCAGCCTTACAGTCTTGTTGCTTTGCTATTCTCTGTCTTCTTTGTTCTGACACCAGTCTGCTGCCATGCATCCTTATTTAAAATGGAAGTGTCTGGGAAAAGGCTGTTTTTTTCAATGTCTATTGAGTCCTTAACATGTTTTCATGTGCTCTAAAGTGAATAATCATAATAATGGAAAGGACTCCCTGTTACAAAGCATGTGAGTAATAAAAGCTTCATGCTGCTTGAATAAATCACTAGGAAGCTGTAATATGGATCTATGACACACATGGTTTTGATTATTACAAAATGCTACTGCACTGTGATGCATAAGAAGTATGTGCATGGAAGGCAGATCAGAGAGGAGCATCTCTCCTCATGCTCCCTGGCAGAAAGAGATGCAGAGACAAGACTGCTAGCTGACTGCCATCTCTGGGACAAGGAGTACACTGAGATCGTGACAGGGTGTGAAGGAATCACAGAAGATCCTGGGTGGACTCATGCCCACTACATTCATGGACTTAAGAGTGAGACAGAGTGTCTGAACCAGTTGCCTGAGGCTCAGTTTAAAGTCCATGGAAGAAAACAGACTCCTTTAGGCAGGAGTCTGTGTGAGCTGGCTGAGAACGGGATAAATCACCTTCTGCTTTTGCTTGGAGGAAACAGTTTTGTGGACAGAGCTATCTAACTTTAGTGCCCAAATTGGGGCAAAACTATTCCCCCATGTGAGCCCATGCAGACATTGCAAAACCATCAGGCTTTCAATCCCCCACACAGAGCCCACTGGGGAGTTCCCATTTGTCACCAGCGCCCTCAGTCCTTGACCAACAGGACCAAGGACAGATTGTTTCCCATGTTAGATGTGCCTCTGTGCCTGGCTGGATGTGTCACCATTCGCACTACACTGGTGGTTTCAAAATCAGCTGCCATGAATCAGGAGCGCACGAACATCACCCATCTCCTCCGAGGGGAACTTACTTACCTGCCAGTACTCAATGTATTCCTGTGTGCCCATTAATATGACTATTTAATTAAAGAACAGGGATCTCCAGCTCTTCCAGATTTCTCCATCAAGTATACTTGATTCATGTGGGAATACAGAACACGCTATTTGAGGAGCAAAACTATGTCATGTTTCCCATACACAAAGAACAAGATGTGATTGTCTCCCTTACTTTAGAATAGGGGAAAATTACACCAAAAGAGTCTGAAACATGAATGTTTTGGTTATAAATGCGGATGTGTGCGTGCATGAGCATGTGTGTCTTGCTATATTGAACCAGACACAAGATGGCAACTGGTGCCATCTTCAGCCCAGCCGAAGACATTCAGCTTGCAGCGTGAAGTCAAGGAATGACACCAAGACCGCAGCTGCACAGGCTGCCTGACACATGGGGAAAGACAGCCCAATTGCTCAGCCCGTTCTGTTCCTTGGGGCTGCTCCTGGCATTCAGTGGAGGGTTACCTACAATCTGGAGATTAGGTACAGTCCTGCAGTTTTCTTCCCTGCTGACAGTAATCCCCACTGCAACAAGCTTAAAAAAAATGTAGACAAAGGAAAAGAGTGGTTAATGGAGATCTCTCTAAGGATAGAGGTTTACCCAGAGCTGGGCTGCTAATTGAACTGGAGTATTTTCAGAACTACTTAATGCACAGGTTCAGTATTTGAAATATGGAGTCGGTTCATATACTTAGCAAGCAGCAGCACATGAAATGTGGGCACCAGAGTCTAGCGAGACCAACTTTAAGAAATGAGAGGAAAAGGAAGCCGCATCTAGAAAGGCCCCAGACATGCTGTACAGACAGACTGAGCACAGATGCTGGATTTGCAGACAGAAGACCTTGCTGAAGCGTGTTGATAATAGAAACAAGAAAAGAGTGTGATAAGGAGAAGCTGAGAAGGGATAAAAATGAGACAGAAAAAGTAAGGCTTTTGTTATTTTGTCAAGGAACAAAAACTAGAAGAAGTGAGAAAACTCAGTGAGGAATAATAGCAAAGCCACTAGACAAGCTAATAAATATGTCTGATGAACAATGTAGCTCCAACCAGGAGGAGACAGGAGATGGATACCATTTTCAATTTAAAACAAAAAAGCAGAAATAGGGGAATAAATAGTTATATTGGAGTGCAAAACTCTGGCATCCACATGTAACATTGGAAGTGGAAAAGTTTCCCTATTTAAAGACAAGATAATTGTTGGGCATGTAAGTTCACCTTTAAGGTAAAAGTGGTTTGGAGAAGGAAATCTAACTCCAGGTAACTATGCCTGATTGCACAGACAGCTGAACTGCCCTAGAAAACAAACCAGACTATGGCAAGGCAGGAGTGGCTTGCCTGGGTGTTCTCCAGTGTCCTCTACTGCAGGACTGTGACAAAGGCACAGACTGTCCCAGCACAGGAGACAGTTACAGACAAACTCTCTCTGCAGACATCTGAGGCCACAGTAGATATTGCAAAAAGCATTACAAAAGGAAGAAAAATGCCCATCCTGCCACTTAGTTTCCAGATGACACAGCCACACCAGCAGCAGTATAGGCATCTGGGTTTCTGTTGGAAGAGATTTTCTGAGTGAGTTCAGCAGATCCAGAGATAACCTTCAGAAGGCATCTGCCAACCATGCATTTCTCAGCTTTGCTATTAGACTGATGACTATTCCTTTACCCACTGGGCTGCAGAACCAGCTGGGATATAATTCCCACAACGCCAGCAGATGGGAGAAATATGAATTATTTCAAGCATATTTCTAAAAACTCAATCTGTGCATAAAGTAATTTTTCCACAAAGAAGCCACAAAACATGATGTGCTGTTGCCCAAGAGGTCTTTGAACAAGGGAAAACCCAACCTTGAGCAGAAAGGCATTGGTGGCCCGTGCTCACAGGACAACACTGGGACATAGAAACATAACGGAGAAGGGACCTGGCAGCATGCAAACCAAATCTAAGGCAATATTCTGCAGATGGGTGCCCAGCAGACAAGCAGAATGTAGAAATAGATCCCAATGCAGCCTACGAGACAGCTGGAACACATTCTATGAGCACTGGTGGAGGAGGAACTAGCAAGTCTTCAGCTAGAGTCCTCATTACTCCTGTGGAATTGCGCAGTGAGCAGCAGCCAAACTTCAGTGAGACAGTGTCAGGTGAACTGAGGAGCTGATCGACTAGAAACTACTGAACAAAGGAAGATGTTCTTCATCTCCAGTGCCTGGGGACCTAAGCCTTGTTTCACAGGGGTCTGCTTCCAAGCAAAAAATTCAAAGTGGCCTAGAAGGAATCTTGTTAAGCATGATCTGGGTGGGTTTGATGGTTGGACTCAATGATCTTAGAGGTCTTTTCCAACCTTAATGATTCTATGATTCTATGATCTAGGATTTTATTTTCTTCTTTTTTTTTTTTTCTTCTTTTGTCCCATGTCTGGATTTCATTTCACCTCACCACCTATAAATTAGATGTCCAAGTCTGATTTCATCACCCTCAGACCCCTTCAACAGGGAGAGACAGACATCTCTGCAAGGTAATTTATGCAACCCAGCCTTTGCCTCTGGTTGGAGCAAACCGTTTCTTTATACTGTTTGCAAAGGAGGCAGGTGGGCAGAGCAGAGCAATCCAGAGGTCGTGCCTCTGAGGCCTGGCCTTCATAAGAGACAGTATTTTTGTTTCTTGGCAACAGTGAGTCAAACTGCTAACAAAGAGGATTGCCCTGTGCCTGCTGCACCCATCTGTACTAAACCCTGGGGCTGCACAGACCATGAAGCACAACATCTGCAAATAGAACCAACGCTGGAATGGCACCTATCATCCAGATGAAGGCAAAAACTCTGGGGGAAAAAGTGTGGTGCATCAGCCCAAAGGTCTTGCCTTGAAAATCAGGACTTGCAGTCACATCCATATCAACCTGGCCATTGGGCCTGTGGTCAAGGAAAGAAAGATTTCAAAGTTACACATTTTAAAAAAGCAAGACATTAGAAACCACAAGACTTTTGAGCTATTAGGCTGCCAGGCAAGTCACAGAGATAGCCCCTAAGATTTATTAACATTATCTGCTACGCAACTCCTGATACAGCTTCAGAACTTGTGGGAAGTCTTATTTATCAACCACAGGGAAAGGACAAATGCAAGAACAGGCCATGACAGATAATAATTCAATGTGCTGGGTGAACCTACAGAGACTGGCATTTTTCATTTCACTTCTCTGTTTGCAAAGAACTTGGCACTGGTGTTGTTTTCGTTTAATTTCTCTGTTTGTAAGAGATTTGGCCATTCATTTTGGCTGGAGATCTGATAAGCAAAGCTAAGGAAATACAAGGCACATGTTGTTCTTGAGTGGAGCAGAGTCAGGGAAGCTGAAAAGAAAATAGCTTTTTGTTAACAACTCAAATATTGACTGGATGTTGCAAGGAGGGAGGGAGGAAAAAATTGCTCCAGAAGTAACCTCAGAAGAATCCCAGGCTGTTGCTGGAAAGTCTTTATTTTCTGGTTTCTTGCCTTGATAAACGTAGTGTCACACTGGAAAATGTAGTCTTGCATTGTGCAAATGTCAGTGGTCAGTGTGGGGAGATGCATAGGCACATATGATGTGGGTATATATCTACAAGGAGCCATCATGCATGGAGTCACATGGATTGCTCAGGTGTAGCTAGATGGGGACAGACCGGTGCAGCACCAGTTCAGATATACCTAAGAGCAGATGTAGAGGTGTGAGAGTGGTGTGGCACGGTTGTGTCAGAGGGATTTGAGTGTGGGTGGAAGAGCAGTCCCATGTGGTGTGCAGGAGTGAGGGGATGGCCATGCCAGCACACCATGGAGCTGCAGGGTGCCAGGCTGCAGACAAGTGCATGGCTGCAGGCATCAAAGTGTAAAGGCTGGTGGAGTCCACAGGGACCATCCTGGGGCTAGGAGCAAGAGGGACTAATGGGCTCTCTTCATTCCGTCTTCTGTCTTTCAATAAATGAAAGACACAGGAAAGGAAATTCTTCTTCTGAGCCAACCAGAAACAACCCTGCACTTCCTCATCAACTTTTCCTTCTTTTGAAAGTGATAGGAAACGAGGGCAGAGAAAACACAGCCCGTTAGGCATTGCCAGATTCAGTTCTGGGCTGATGTCTGACACAGTTTTCACCAGAAATACCCAACCTCTCAGCTTAGGCCTCCAGGGGCAGTAGCTGGTGATTGACAGGGTAGGGAATAAGGATGGGATATTCTGATGTGGTGACTGATGTAAAGTGAAGTGTCCTGCAGACAGGAATTGGCAGGATCTGAGAGATACAGACAGGGAAAGCAAAGGTACCTTGCATGGGAGCAGTCACGTCAGGATAAAAAATGGGCCATCTGGGTTACCTCATTCCCAGCAGATCTACTTATGTCTCCTGTAAAAAAGTCAGAAGCTGCTCCTCTTTTGGGAGGCAGAAAATACGATCTACTGGCCAGAAAGCTTCAGATACGGTCCGTCAAAAACACTTTTCTGCCCCACATTTCCACTGGTGTGTGAGACGGGAGTGGGGTGGAGCAGCCCCTCCAGAGAGCTCGATGGGGAGAGATCCCTCTGTCGAGAAGGCTTTGCTGGGGTGCAGAAGGTGGAGAAAAGTCCTGAAACACATCCAGATTGCTCTTTTTTCCTGTATGGGGAAAGTTTCTGCTTCACCTTTTCCTGTCAGAGACACCCCCCTAAAAAAGGAGTGAGGGAGTTTAGAAATAAAGGCAGGTTTCATTGGAATAGAAACTGGAAAAGGCGTCTTCTTAAAGCAGAGACAAAATGAGGCAGAATAAGAGTAAAAAGAGGCTGTAAATAGATTTGTCTCCTGCCACCGTGCCCTTCCAGGCTTGCCTCCAGCACATTTTTGCAGCTGTCCAAACCAGCTCCAGGTAGGTTGGTAGGACCCTAGGAAGAGCTGCTGTTTCTGCCACCTTGGAGGGTGGTCACTGTGTGTGCAGTCCGATCCCCTGTCCCCAGCTGTCCCTGGGTCACTGCTGCTCACACAGGGAGCTCAGGCACTCCCCGTGTCCCCCTGCCCCATCATGTCCTCAGCAGGTCTGGTGGCTGCCAGTGCAGAAGAGGCATCTCCACCTTCCCAGGTCCTGCTTGATCCCCACTTCCAAAGCAGCACATCCTAGCAGGGAGGGGTGTTTGGTTCTTGTATGAAAGCCGTGCTTACCTTCCTGTCATCTGCCTTTGATCCCCTCCATGAAGCACTGCCTGTCGGTAGAGCTGATAACCACCACTGAGTCCCAACACTGCCTACATGAGTGTCAGACTCTTTTGTTACCTCCAGCCAGGTTTTTGGGTCAGGGCTCACACTGCAGGCCCCTAAAAATTGCTCCCAGCCCTTGTTCCTGTCAGCCAGGTCCTGGCAAAAGGCTACGAGCTGAAAAAGGAAAAGCAAAAAGCACAAAGATGACTATGAAAACAGCCCCAAATTGCTCAGTTTTGCTGGACTGAATTTATTGGCATATTCGTTTTCATCAGAAATGTGTTTTCTGTACATATTATTTAAAATATTATTGCCTGAAAACCGAGGGATTTTTCGTCTGTTCCCCTCCCCCTCTGCAGAAAATAAGTTCTTAAAGGTAGAAGAAAGGAAAAGCAAATGGAAGAAAATGAAACACAACTCTACTTTTGCTATTGGCTGCAAAGCCATTTCCCACTGGAAAAATGTGTAAAAAGAATATTCTCTAGAACTACAGCAAAATAAGAAGTTATTTTTGTCTGGGATTCTAGGGATAGGTATGGGTTAAGGTGGTTAACTCTTTTTCTACAACCTTTTTTTTAAATTCCTTGCAAGTTACCTGTTTTGTCTTATAGGAAAATATTGATGTTTTTTTAAATTCCTTGCAAGTTACCTGTTTTGTCTTACAGAAAAATATTTTGATGATCCTTCTCAGGCTGAATACTTTGTTTTCTGATAGCTAAAAAAATAAAAATTACAGCTTTCCTTTTTGTTTTTAAATTCCTTGCAAGTTACCTGTTTTGTCTTATAGAAAAATATTGATGATCCTTTTCTCAGGCTGAATACTTTGTTTTCTGATGGCTAAAAAAATAAAAATTACAGCTTTCCTTTGAGCATCTCTACAACCCTTCTGATTTTCAGCCGAACCTAGTCATTTGCGAAGGTGTTATTCTAGTATCTAGCAGACACCCTGCAGAATCCATGGACAAGTTCAATCCTTTTTGGTCAAGTTAAAGCCTGTTGATAGGAATAAAGCGCTCTGGAAATTGTAAAAAGTAGACAGGAAATGTTTCATGAAAAGTTCTCTGCTGGGGGAGCCTTGCAACTTGGTGTAGCAGAGTGATGCCTGTGATTATTTGCACCGACACATTTGAAGGCATTAGAGTTTTGTTAATTGGGTACGTAGACAATAAAGCCTTGGAATGTTTTAATTTCTAGGACTGGACGTGATTCAACGCTGCAATGAGGACATTTTGCTAAGATATATCTGGTGTTGGCTATCCTGACATCACAAATTCTGCTGAAGTACAGAGTTTAATAATGTTTTGAATGTGATAGTGATGCTAGTACACATTAATTCATGATGGACTACAGGAATATGGTACTCCAAATGCATTGCATGATTTATGGCCATGTAGAGCTCAGAGTAAATGTAGGAATAAAATGTGCCGGGTTGTGAAGGGACAAGTAAGGTAATGGGTCTTTGGCCACTCCTCCACAACGATGACTTCACTATCTCTTCGAAGTTTTGTTCTGCCAGGCCAAGGCAGCAGTGAGCATGGAAGGGGGCTCCCTTCAGTGACCCATTTGCCATCTGACAGGCATCATTCCCACCATCCTGGAAATGCAGAAGGTCCTGCCAACTGGTTAATTTATACCCTGGGCAACCACACTCAGATCACACTGCAGTGCCCCTATTAGCATTCGGCAATAGACAGTTTTGAAACTGGCTTATCAATATGGATTATACTGAATAAATGAAGCAGGTAAAGCAATCAATAGCAACACTTTTAGAAGAGGAAACAGAACTGGTTGGACAAGAACGTATAAGTTTTCCGTGCTTTTTAATGCCTGTGTCACCAGCGATACAAGATGTCCGATCTGCACAGCACCCATGCTAAGTGTGAATGGAAAAACAGCCATACAAGCATGTAATTTTTTCAAAGCTTGTGGAGCAATAGATGGACATTTGGTGTAGGCAGAAGCTTCACTTGTTTGTGTGTGTGCTTATGCAGTGCAAACCTTCACAGCTTCACCACTGGAATAGAAATGACATCCAGGATGACTCACGTTTATTTGTCAGGAAAAGGTAAAGGTGAAGCCACAGTGGTACATTTGCCCTGCTCCTGCTTTGGAAACAAACTTCCCAGCCATTTCCAATCAACAACAGTGATCCAAGCAGCTGAAGCTGGTCCTTCATTAATCAACCTTCAGATTTGCCTGGGGCTTGTTCTAATTAATTTAGAGCAGAGCTTCAATTCTCCAGAAATGAAAAATAAAATAAATTTACCAAGTGTGTCAATCCAATTTCCAGTGGTTTTATGGTTTTATTTCCTTGGACCATTTTCTGACACTCTCAGCTTGGTAGTGCAGGAGCATATTGCTAAAACAGCACTCTACATGTGTGCAGGAATGCAGGCAGGTCTGTGTTTTACCCACCTCACTCCAATGTAAGTATTTGCCAGAATAAAGCTTTTTATAAGTTACACCTTCTGTGGTGTGATCTGGTTCCTAGATCAGGCCACTACTTAGACCACTGTAGGTCTTTCTCAGGGATCTGAACGAACCATTCGTGGACCCTTGTTTGCTTAGGAGTGCTGCAAGTTGATTTGTAATTTAGTTTCTGTGGGCTATGAGACCTCCTGTAGGTCCAAAGCTACTGTCACATGAAATTCCCTGGCAAATATGTAAGGATGGTCTTCTGAGTCCAGCTAAGAAGGAAGGGAAGGGCAGCGCAGAACCTTGCTCACTCACCTCTTTGCTCCGCCATTTATGCAGACATTGGCAAGTTACTCGGGGAATATCCCCAGGGAGCTCAGCTATCAGAGCGAGTCCAGCTGCTGCTCCCTCTCATCTGTGCTGCTCCCATTTGCCAAAATCCCCACGGACTCTCTGTTCCTCACATTGCCCACTGCACCACAGCTGCTGCTGCAAGGCAGGCCGGGGACACCAGTACCTGCTGACATGAATCACTGGGTGGGAAGTAATGGGGACCAGTTACCTACTGAGGTAGGTGGAGTGAAAGCGAAGCACAGATAGCAAAAACTACTCTTGCACAGTTCATCAGCAGTATGGATGTTTGCGCAAGTTATCCAGGCCCTGGGAGGTAGGAGAAGAAAGTTACACAAATGTTATTAAATAGGTTATGATTTAAGAGAAGCAGCAGTTCAGAGTTAAAGTGCATATTTGGGATCAGAGCTTTGAAACATCCATTCAGCTATTCTGAAATGTAACTTTTGATAATGTGACCCATAAAGCTTTCCTTAAAGTTCACATCTCTCTTCTTTTTTCTTTTTTCTTTTTTTTTATGCTGCAGCCTCTGAACATAAAATTCAAGCATTTGCTCCTTTGGCGTGCACAATTTTTTGTAATAAATGTCATCCCATTCATGTAAGAAGCAGAATTTCTCACTGTCCCTGATTCTGCAACAAGAGCAGTAATCCTCATACTAAATCATGATCTACGAGCATTTACAATGAGACATTCCTGATTTGCCTCCTGTATCTCATAATACTGGGTAAAACTGAAAGTGCCGGGTAAGAATGAAGTGTTATCAAGTGAGGACTAAGACCATCTATAATCCCTCTAATCCAAATTGGATTAATTATTTGCAGAAAGTGTTAAAAGTGCTTGTATTAGATCAAGGGCTAAATGGGTTGAAGTGGGTCGTACAATTTCATGGAGGAGTGGGTTAAGCAAAAAGGGGATTTGTCAATGAGAAAAACTTTATTAAACAGCTGCTAATTGAAAACAAATTTACTAAGGAGCTGTCTGCAGTCTGAAGAGTTCTTTATGCACTTTTATATAAATCACAATTTAATTGAGTCCCTTGGAACTCCTGGCCAGCAGCACATTAAGAAGCAACACCATATGCAATCTGTCTTCCTGAAGCATAGGTGAACAAGGAAGGATCTGATGGACAGAAAGGGCACCAGGGATCCCATGCCTCAGCTCCATGAGTGGGGTGGACACAAATATTGAGATATTGGCATTAATATAGTAAGCTAGAGAAGCCCATCTAGGAGGCATTCAGCTGGACAGATGCATTCATATGAGGTTTGTTGCAAGGCAAACCTTATGCAAGTTACGAATGAGTCGTGCAAGCAGCTTGGGGCATTCATATGACACAGAGTAGTCCAATTTAGCTCCGAGTTTCCCCCATAGGAGGAAGACCTTTCTGCTGTGACATTAGAAGGAGCTGCTACTAGAGAGGATAGGCTGCTGTCATTCAACCTACACAGGTTTTGTTCAGGGTGCTTTTAAAAGGGTAATGCTCGTAGGAGCACTACCATTAGGAAGATGGTTCATACAACATTACAAGGAGCTAGACTTGGCCCATCACTGCTGCATATTACACCCTATCCTGCCTCAAAACCCCAACCCTCTGTCACTGCTCTTCAGTTCTCCACCCCACAAGTGTCTGTTTTTTCCTGTAAAGCACTTCCAGTAAAGGTCACCACTGGCCTTCCAGTTTCCTGATGCTCCCTATTGAAGTAGTGTAGGTTATAGTTGCCAAGTCTTCCTAGGGCATCTTCTCTCCACCTCTTTTTCCTTTCCTCAGCTTTACTGGTTTCCCTGGGTTTTTTCCTCATTCCAGTTCCTTCCCATAAACTCTGTTCCTGAGTCCCTCTCCCTCTGATTTAATTTCTGTTCCTGCAACTGTAACTTTATCTACCCTGCATATTTCTCTCTCCCAGTGAGGTAGACCTTCCTCTAAATCTTCTAGGAGCAGAGCAGCTGCAGACATCCCAAAGCACATGCCAGCTCTCCTGTCTGATCCACTCACTCCTCCCACCTCCCTAGTCCTGCAGGGACATTGCTTTGTTTTCCCAGTTGGCTGACCAATACCATACTCTTCCACCTCCTTCCTCACCAGCAGCCATTGGTATAAATATCAATAATGATTAATTATGAATTGGCTTAGTGCTATTTAATAATTTACTCATTATTTTAAGTTCTTCCAACAGTTTGTCAGAGCCCAATGCTTAGCTAAAGAATTTAACTTTTTGAACATTCTCTGCTGTATTAATTAAAACAAAATATAAAAATAAATAAGAACAGAAAAGTTAGAAAAGTAACATAAAATTGTTCTGTGGAAGGAATAACTACCAAATGTCTGCATTTAAGAAGGGTGATTTAAAGTTTTATCTGGGAGAAATAATAGAATGTAATAGATTCCACAGACAATAATCAGGGCCTTATCTCAAAGTACCAATCTTACCTCATTTGCTATTCTGGGGAAGATGACTTTGTTATCAATAATGAAATGAATTGGTTCCTTCATTAGAATCTTGTTAATACCATGCAGGCTATTCTGTGTCCATTTATTCAGTAGTCTTAACCAAAAATTAATTCTATGGCTAAAATGGAAATAATTTCCTTAAACATCAATTAGCTCAAACGTTGTCTTTGGGGGCAACGAGTGCCAGTCTGTTTTTTCCTCACTAACACACTCTTCAGAGCACCTCAAAGGATAGAGGACCAGACTGAGTCCATCAGGTCCAGGGTCAAACACAGGACTCTTGGTGGAAAGTTCTCCCTAGAGGAGAAGATCCTCCATAGCCCCTTTCCAGGGAAAGAACAACTAAAGCCTGAAGCAGGGAAGTTTCTCTTTTGCGTCATTTAACCATATCCCATATAATCATGGCAGAAAAATCATTATCAGGGTTGGATCCTCCACTTGAAAACCATGCAGCACTTCACCTAGCAGACATCCTGGCTCCATATGAATTCATTAAAACTGAGGCACATAATTGTATTGTCCTGTATTCAACTGCCAGCTATTACATTTTGTCACAGTGGCAGCCTTAACCTCCTCTAGGTGACCTAGCAAAGATTGGTGTTTGACACTCAGGGATGTCCCATCCATGGTTCCTTTCTCTTAACTCCCACATGATCACTGGTGACCAGGAGGTAGGTGGCTATGAGGACCATGCCAGACCTGTGTTCCTGACAGGGAGGAACAGTCGAGTGGCTTGTTAAACTACCCTTACAGACACACAGAACAATTTTAATTTAACAGATGAACTTCCTGTAACTTTATGCTCAATCAAGCCTATAAATACTGCTGTTGTCTTAACTATTCTTGTGTCAGAGCACCAACAGCTACGCAGAAAGGCCAGGGAAAGTTTTACTATTCATCATAATCAAAGAGAGCTCTCTATCAGCATTAAAATTGACACTACTGTGTAGGGTCAGACACCCATGTATATGAGGCACTGAGGACAAATAAGACATTCATGTCAATTTGCCACATTACTCCCTCCATAGGGACCTGAGGAATGAGACTGGAGCAGACCTCCATGGTCTTTGGTTTGTGTCTTCCACAGCAACAGCCATATCACAAAACCTCTTCTGTAAACTGGACAAGCTTCTCATGGACTCATCTGGATTTTAGCCACAATCTGACACCTCCTGCCATTACCCCTTGCCCCCAGTGTAGCTTGCAGGTAGATGTGAAGAGCTGAGCAGCGTGGGAGGGAAGCTATAAAAATAAGCAGTCTTTTCAGTCTTGGAAATGTCCACTTTGAATAAGTTGATGTAGCAACTCGGTTCATGAGATGAGCAGATCCTCCCCCCCCTACATCTTTCCAGTAATATTCATTAGGTTACAAGTTGTTCACCCCAATTATAAGCTCAAACTCAGAGTGCTCATTAATCACTGCCCAGAAACACGACACAGCACCAAGCAGATGTAGTGCTGAAATAGGTGACTGCATCCTGAAGGAGAAGAGTGGAAGAAATGGTGCTGTGAGGAGAGAGGGAGGAGCTCAGCAGATCAAGGGCTGGAGCGTTCCAGAACTAAAGAGACAACTGGGAGAGACTCATAGAAGTTTGTTTTTTATCAGTCAAGTGAGTTGCAAAAGTAAAGATTAGATACTTTTCATTTTGCAAGATCAAAAGCACAAGATTTGTTTAGAAGTGTACACTTAACTGAAAAAGAGAAAGCTGGTTATCAGATGGTGAGTAGCTGAAAAAGAGATAAGTATAGATGTTCTGCACAGTAAAAAAAAATATATTTCTTGAAAGTACCAAAAGGCAGCTGCATATAATGACACTCACGTCACCTTTAGCATGGCTAGACCCAGGTGTGCACATTAATGTGATATCCAATTTACAGACATAGGTTTAAGAGAACAACTTGTCTATTAAACACAGGCTCATAACATTCAGATCATACATCATTCCTAACACAGGTGTCTGTGAGCTACCTGAAGAAGATAATATTTGGGGTTTTTTTCCCTTCCCTTGTTGGAAAATAATGCAAGCACTAGATCTTGATATAGGAGGACAAGATTCACCAGAAATAAAGAGAAAACAGAAGTAAATGAAAGTGTAGAAATAATAAATGAAAAAACCCCCAACAAACTAAGCCCCACATCTGTCTAAAAGACAAAGAACATACACAGCTAGGATTAGTCCTTTTTTAAAGAAAGAAAAAAAACCTACCCACAACCAGTTCCAAACCCTAATGTTGGGCTTATAGGCACACTAAAAGAAACAGTTTTAATTAAGGTTGCTGTAGGCTGGCTTATACCTGGCAAAAACACTGTGTTACAAACGCTAAACCACTAAGCCTCATACGTAAAATTAATATTCACTACATATTGTATACTTGTTATCGTAATGACAGACAATAGGACCACAAATTAAGCATAGAAAGATTCAATACTTTATATAAGATTGTAATTTAAAGAAATCTGAATCCAGGAATCAAACAGTCCTGTGGAATAGGGTGCCAAAGAATGATATCAGATATAGGAACGTCAAAGAGCAACATTCTGTCTTTCTATAGGGAAGCCAAATTATGCTGCAGCACCCTTGAAATACGGGCGGTCTCCAGATGACATGATATGAAATAGAGAGTTTAGTGCAAGACTTGCTGATTGTCACAGCAGTGACTGGCTTCCTGGAGAAAACAGGAATCTCATGGGTGGGATTCACCTCCTGTAACTTAGGCTTGTAAAGGTCAGTTGTCCAAGTCTACACTGGACGCTGCAGGTTCCCTATGTAATCAATAGAGAAAAACAGATTATGACACATATGGATGTCATGTCTCCACTGGTTTTACAGGGCATCCGGCAAGACTAGCTCAGGCTCAGATTTTTGGATCAGAGCTCAGAGCTAACCTGACATCTAAAGCCTAAGATTGAGTCCTTTTTCAACCCAAGACTTCTAGAGGAAATCAAGGCCAAAAGACCTGAGCAATCAACAGTAATGTATAATTTCCCCCTTTAAAACTGCCTCAGCACCAAAGATCTGGAAAGCAGTAAATATGATCCAACTTTTAAAAAGGCTGGAAGGTCAGAGAAGTACACACCAGTAGGTCTGACTGAAACTACTCTAAAGAATGGCATAAATGGACATACAAGTAATTATGATATGTGAGAGAAACAGCAAAGAAAAAAGGCATGCATTGCTGATTTATTGGGATTTTTTTTGAAAAATACAAGTGTGGGAGTGACAAAGACCCACTAACACTCTCCTTGCATTTCCACAGCCCTTACAGGAGGGATTCTCACCAGAGATAGCTGAAGAAATGCAGCCACCTTGGGGTAAAATGGCTAGGCCTGACATAAATAGATAACTGCTTAAAAGACGGGAAAATAACATACCAGTGGAGGGAAGTCACCAGTGGCTCAGGATACTTGTAAATGATCTGAAAGGACCATGAATGGTGAGGTGATGGTGCTGATGACATTGAGTGATTCAGGATTGAAAAGAGGGCCGACTGCAAAACATCACAGATAAATCTGCCAACACCAACTAGATGAGAAAATGACAGTTGAAATTTGGCATAGGTAAACATAGAATTATGCAACATAAGGAAAAGAGCCCTACATTTACATCCATAATGACAGGTTTTGAGCTAGCTATTACTGCTCAGGAAAGAGTTCTTGAAGTCAGTGGTTCAAAAGACATTTAGGGTTTTATAATAGATGGTCCTATGGAAATACCAACTCAATCAGAGAGAAAGGAAATTGATGCTGGAATGTAGTAAGAAAGGAAAAGAGGGCAAAACTCAAAACAGAGTCATGCCACTGTATAAATCCCTGGTGTACCTGCATCCTGAACACTGAGTCATCCCCTCAGTAAGGCTAGTGTAGTGTTGGAAAAGGTTCAGAGAAGGTAACATGTATGACCAGAAGTCTGGAATAAGGAGCACAGTAGATCATTTCATTTAGGAAAAAAAAATGTGTGGGGAAAATAATGCAGATTTGAGAGTGGACGGGAGTGATAAATGGATAGCTCTTCACTTCAGTATGGGAAACAAGGGGCATCAGGCTAGGATACTGGTGGCAGACTCAAAACCATCAGAAGATAAGCTATGGACTCTCCATCACTGAATGCTGCAGAGGCTAAAATTCAATGTGAATCTTCAAAAAAATAAGCAAAGCCATGGATGAAAAAGCTATTCAAAACCATTAGATACAAGGATACCACCCTCTCCCATAAGGTCCCTGTGCTGCAAATCTCTAGAGCCTACAAGGACGTCTTGGAGAGGTATCCCTATTCTTCCTCTCTTTTTATCCTCTTTTGCACTTGCAGCGGCTACTGCTCTGAGCAGAAGTACCCTGTGGTCATGCCTTGTCTCCAGGAAAACCATTCAAACACAAAGTAAAAGTCTGAGACTGCTGCAGGTAGTGAGTGAAAATAATTGTAAATCATATCATTTCACAGAAACTGAATCCATCACCAGCAAGAGCTGCATACTCCCCCCCCCCCCCCCCCCCCCCCCCCCCCCCCCCCCCCCCCCCCCCCCCCCCCCCCCCCCCCCCCCCCCCCCCCCCCCCCCCCCCCCCCCCCCCCCCCCCCCCCCCCCCCCCCCCCCCCCCCCCCCCCCCCCCCCCCCCCCCCCCCCCCCCCCCCCCCCCCCCCCCCCCCCCCCCCCCCCCCCCCCCCCCCCCCCCCCCCCCCCCTTCCTCCAGGAGAGCTTGTTATATTAAACTATTTTGTACGTGTTTGATCTCTTCTACTACTTTAAGCGGATACTAGACTGACTTAACAGTTATTTATTCTAGAGATAAAAATGAGAGGAAGGCTGATTTTTAACAGTAGGATATTGTTTACTGTCTGGATGTGCATAACCAAGAAAAATTATTATGTATGGACATGAAGTTGTAGAGTTTGAGCCTAGAGGTCATTGAAAGATGCCTATACAAAAATAGCTCCAGTATGTAAGCCATGCAGGCAGCCTGTGCAGAAGATAAAGTATATCTTTGAGCAACTATTTCTCCACTTACTCATTGAGATAGAAACATATCTTCAAAATAAAATCCAGATCCTGGGTAGATGTTGCCTTTGTATTGCATTGGACGTTCACATTCAGTATGTTTCCATCAGACTCCGAAGTCCTTTTCAGAGTTAGTATTTTCCACATTCCCCCTTTTTCCTTCCCCTGCTCCTGCTTATCTGTTCATCATGATCTGCTCTCATGGTTTCTAGATGGATAGGCTTGAAATGTCAGTTCTTTGTTTGGCCAGATCATTAACCAGCATACAAATTCACATAACAACAAACTTTGCACTTACAAATAATTTTCAAGGAATAGTTTTATGAAACAGTCACAGATTATTGAACTGTTCTACCTTTGTTACTCACATTTATTAAGCATGGGTGCTGCACCTCCTGCTTTCATATAAACTCCAAACAAGGGTAGGCTACGCTTCCCATGCAACGACTCTTCCTTTACCCCAGAGTCATATCGGGTTTGAGGTTTGGTTTGCCTTTAATCCTATATAATAATAAAAATGTCTAGGGATATTCATATCCCATTTAAGAAGAGCTACAGGCAGAGATCAAACTCACTTTTTCATGGAGTGAACGTATTTTGTAAGGGAAGTTGCCTGGTTTTATTCTGACAGATATCCTTTCAGGATTTTCCATTGCTTTGCTTTGCACAGATTTCTTTCCCCAGGGAGTGTAGATCCCACTGAAGTATGCCACATTCAACTTCAGAGGCTTTCAGTGTGTTTTCTTCCTGCTTTTATGTCAACAATTTACCCCCATGAAAACAAGAGGAAGATTTGATTTTCAAAGTGTATCTGTGAGGAACTATAAGCTGCTGGGAGAGTGACAGGCTGTAATTTGCTGAACGACACAGTTTGTACCTTCTTTTGATCCCTTCACTGCTGTCAGAAAATTGGTCCAGGATATCAGGTCCAGGATATCAGGAAAACAAGCAGAAATACAAAGTTACAGTGCTTCTCTTCAGAGCACACTCCTCTTCAACATAGATTTGGGCATAAATTGGGTGTGAAAGAAGGTGTGTTTAGGCTGCTGGGTCTCAAATTAGGGAAGGAGCAGAGGAACCTTCATTCTGGGGAGTTGAATTACATTCTGACATTTGATGCTTCTCCATATCTAGTCACCAGATTTCATTGCTTTCCCTGTGGTTTCTCCAGTGGCGGCATCTTCTACATGCTCTCAGACTGCCAAGTGAGGTTGTGTCTGTGATGAAATAGAGATGTTGTCCCCATGAAAAGTGCTCTTGATCAGGCTTGAAAGGGCACCACTGTGTGTAGGAGTTCAGAACTCTCCGAGCAAATACTGAAGTTTGATGTTGGAAGAATCCACCCGCTTCTACCCTCTCCTGAGCAAGCCGCACATACAGGAGGAAGAGCCTCTGAGAAGGCAGGACTAGACATCATTTATCATGATGCTTCTGACATTTGAGGCAGGATTTTGTTGTCTTCATTTTAAGTAGGTATTAGATAATGAATAGCTTTGCTGCCTGGGTGACTGGAAGTGACCAGCAAAAATTGGCTGATGGCACAAAATAATTGAGCCCATGAAGAGCTGGAGCCCAGGTAGCACTTTGGCAAGCAGGAGGCCAGTTCAAGCAGATGGGGACAAGTCTATTGATACATCAGTACTACATGCAACGACCAAAGATTGAGGGGTTTGCTGAAGCCATTACCACAGATAGTTGAAAAGAAACAGTTCCCCAGTAGCCAGAAAGGCTGTCACTTTTAGGAAGGGGACAGGCTTTGTATAGTCATGTTCTGCTCATGTGCAGATCACAAAGTACTTGGCAAAGAAGGAACAGGAAAAAGGAAGGCAGTTCCCCAAGATCTCCCAGCATTCCAGAGCTGGAGTGAAAACAGATGCAATATTTGGCCATTTCCAGCCCAGAGCTCTTTGCATAGGTCACACTGCATCCAGTTTATAAATGGCAAATACATTAATAGTTTTTAATAAAAATAGCCTAATAAAAACAATTGGCAATTGAGTCTTGCCAGCACGCTTGTAATCTCCTCCTCAGAATTCTGCAGTTTGCCTTGCACACCCTTGCAGCGTGGGGTGGTTGAGAGGATCTGTGTATTCATTCATTCCCGCTGGGTACTGGTTGCTGTGCTTACGGCTATGGATGAGCAGCAGGCAAGAAAGCAGCTGCCTGCTTTGCGCTGGCTGTGCCCTTTCCCAGGGAGCCCAGAGGAGCCTGTGGGAGCACAGGGTGAGGAAAGCAGGCAGGGCACATCCCAGCCCGCAGGACCAAACGTACAGCACCTCGGAGTCGGTGAAAAGAAGGGGATTTCTCACAGGGACCTAGTGGGAACTGTGATTATTGCAGTTGGAGAGGAAGTTTCTGGATTCATAACAGGGCTGTAGGAAGGATCCACCGGCAATGCACAGAGTAAGGGAGAGTTTTGTTTCCAAAGCTCTTTGCTTCCATCACAGTGTATGTTACTGCTTACAAACATTTGTCATTCTAAGTTGTTTTCAAGTAACATTCATATATGACATTTTAGATTATTCTGGATGATTTAGGATCTCACCACAGAGAATTATAGCATATATTCATATTATGCTTAACCCTTTAAAAGGCACTTGGGAATGGAAACTCCAAGGAAGTAAACTCAAGAAATTTGGCAAATATGATTTCCTGGGAAAAGAGTACAAGCAAAAAAGGAATGAAGGAGACCAGGTACTTACAAAAAAGGACTGAGAAATGGCCCTAATGCAGGAGAAAAAAAAAAATTGTAATAGCGTAGAATAGAATTGTGGTTGCATTGGGTAATTTTCAATGACTTGGGACCAAAAAAAGAAACCTGTGACAAGTGGAAACTGAATGTGAAAATGTATTAGCAGAAGGTCAGTAAGCAAGAGAAGAGAATGAATTATAATTAGTAAGGGACAAAAAAGTAGCAAGAAAATAAATGTTTAAGAATGAGGAAAATGAAATAAATCATTGGATAATTCCACACAGAGTAAATAATAGATGATACAGAGAAAGCTTAAGCATTCAGTGCATCCCTCACTTAAAAATAAAATGTGGGGTTTTTTTACCAATTATTAATGCAGTTAATTATAGGAGAGGAAGAAAGAAAATGGGAGTTCATTCCAGAGTGCTGAAGGGAGTATCCTCAGCAGTCACAGTCATTCGCCTTTACCTGTGAGAGCACATGGAGGAAGAGTAACATCCTAGAAGATGAGGAAGGAATAAGTATAACATCTGCCATGAAAAAGGAGTAATTGAAGAACCTGGGAAAATACAGACAGGTCAGTCTAACCTCAGTACCTGGAAAAATACTGGAACAAGTGGTTAAGCAGCGGTTTATAAGCACCTGGAGGATAATAAGGTAACAAGATAAGAACCCATATGGAGTTGACAAAAACAATTCATGTCGAAACAATCTAATTTTCTCTTCTTGGCAGGATAACTGGTCTAGTGGATAGGGAAAGTGGTAGATGTAATATATCTTGGCTCTATGAAGGCTTATGACATAGTCCCACACGGCAGTCTTGCAAGTGTGCTTGGGAAATATAGTGTGCAGGAAAGTACCATGGTGGATAAACAGCCCTGAAAACGTTACTTGGGCAACAGCCCTAGGTGGTTCACAGCCCACTTTGGAGGCTTTTTCAAACAGGGCTCTGTCTTGTGCTGCATTCTAGTCAATATTTTCTTTTATAGCTTTTACAGTAGAATACAGTAAAATTTGCACAACATATTCTGGCAGCTCAGGCAGTGTCCTGACAGGTGAGATGGATCCCTGATGCCTGCTCATTGGAAATAGAGTTGATTTGTGCTCGTGCCCTCCCCAAACCTGGCAATTATCGACCCAGACCTTGTACTGACCTTCTACAAACTGGCAAAATACACCTCCTCACCCTGCAGCTCTCTGACCCCTTCCTCGTGGCAATCTCTTTGGAATGCCTGTGCCTTTTGCAGTACTCCAGTTTCAGCAGTAGCACTGTCACCAGTCTGATAGGCTTCTAACACAGTAAACATATCCAATGTCAGGGGAAGGTTCAGTGGAATATTGACCAAATTTGGAAACAGAAAAGATGAGTAGTGAAATAAAACACAAAACACAATTGAATTTGTATTGAGCTACAAGGGAAATGTCTAATTTTTTTCCCATGTAGCTCGCTCACGATGAACGGTGAAGTTTAACACTATAGGGAACTGTTATGCGGCAATAGTCCCCAACTGGTCCATCCCCATGATAACACTCTCTCTTTCCCCTCCTTAGATGCTGCATCAAATTTTCTTCCTCCACTCTTAAGAAAATTTATTTCCTGCAAAAATAGGCCTGGGAAGGAGCTGGAGGAGGTGTGTGTGCATCCTTCCCCGAAGTAGGAAGAGCCATTCCTGACACTGTTCTTCCAGACCTCCAGTGACGGAGTTGCCTCAGCCCTTGTGTCCTACATCTTCTGGGGGCATCTCTGTCACATCAGGGTACCACCTCTACCCATGTTCTTAGCAGGAAGCCCCTACATTTCAGTATCGAGTGTTCCCTGTCTGCTTTGGCAGATGATTTGTAGCCTTAACATCTTGTGAGCTTTGTTAATATGCCAAACATTTTACAGTATAAAAATATTAATTGCACAACTCTTTTTAATGTTGTGACCTCTGGTGTGTTCTCAGCTTTCCATAGAGTTCACTCACGGCCTCTCTCAATAGTTCAGAAGGGAGATAACAGACAGGAATTGGACCATGGGGGTTCTGAGACACAAACACCGGGAAGATTTCAAAGTACTCTGGAGGATGGGATCAGAACTGAACATGATCTTGATGAATTGGAGACATGACCCAAAATAAATGCCATCAAATTCAACAGAGACAAATACAAACAGCTCAGTCTGGGATTTAGGCAGGTGAGGTTACCCTTGCCATAAAAGCTGTTTTGAGAACTTTCTATCCTTCTCCCCAACTCCAATCTGCTCATTTATGTCTTAGCATAAGTTTGTTGCCCTTTTAGGTGTGATGATCAACTGTTTGTGGGGCTGCATTGCAACACAGCTCCCTGAGACAACTCAGAATAAAAATACCTCTTCCTTTTTATAAAGTGTTATATCTAACCTGGTTCAGTTCTCTGCTCTGGTTCACAGCACAGCCCCACAAGCAGTCATATCAGTATATCTGTGGGGGAAGCAATCTGCAGTAGGGAGGAACAAATGAGCTGCCAGGAACACGGAAGCAGAAACTCTATTGCTGAAGCCAAGTTTCATGCACATACGTTTTGACGAAGGAGAAATCAGATGTACAAGTACAATATGGGGAATAGCTTGTTAGCAACAATACAGCACAACCTAAGCTCAGAGTCAGTCTACCACAAGCTCGGTATGAGCTGGTGGTACGATGCCTTTGCAAAAAATAAGCAGATGTACAGCAGCCAGCAACCTAAACCTGATTTTGGAATGTAGTAGCAGGAGACATTAAGAGATGGGAGGTCATCAGCTTAATGCTGTGGCTTTTCCTGTCAATGGACTTTGCTAATCATGCTGGTAGCTTGGAAGGAAACCACAAAGAGAGGTCCCATACGAAAAATCAGTAAATCGGAGAAATTGGTAAATTTTCTCTTGAGAAAAGAGGGGAAGCGAGGGAAGACATACCAGTCCCCCACAACATGAGAATAGTTACAAAGAGAGCAGCAGCAGCTTGCTCTCCATCTTGTATAGGGTGAAAAAGCAAAAAATGAACAGCTGATTTTGCATAAAAAAGATTTCAGCAATATAATAAGAAAAAACCCACTGCCCATTAAGAGAGAGAAGTACAGGAACAGGCTAGGGACAATTATATTGGCACAACTGCAGGAGAGAACCATATTAAAACACCTATTAAGGGTTGATCCCTGGCTGTGCTTCAGTTCAAGTGTTAGATTAAATGATCTCCTAAGGCTCCTTTAAGTCTTGTATCCTATGATCTGTGCATTTTTTTTAGTGTCATATGAAGTTGTGGCCAAAGAAAAACCCAAAAGAAAATAACACTTTAACAATGACAATGTGTCTACAAGCAAGGTGACCTTATCTTGAACTCTGCTTGAAAGTGAACTTATAAAAGATAGGGTAAGAATAGAGGAGGCTGTAGGAACAGCTAACATAATGATTAGAGACTTGGAAAACAGCAACGAGATTTTCATGCCATGTCTAGAAGCAGGTGAA
The DNA here is from genome assembly GCF_000699145.1 of Aptenodytes forsteri. Taxonomy (NCBI): domain Eukaryota; kingdom Metazoa; phylum Chordata; class Aves; order Sphenisciformes; family Spheniscidae; genus Aptenodytes; species Aptenodytes forsteri. Next base: position 835,950 of record NW_008795533.1, read on the forward strand.
ATCTGGAGAGCACCACATCAAGCAAACTGGAGGACAATTGGGTATACTCAGAATCTTGACTCCGGCTTGTATAGAACTATACTTTATTGACACAAATCAGATTGAAGATTAATGAAGAAGACCGGGCAGAAGCAGGGACTGTTTTTTGTTTGTTTTATTGTAATTGGTTTCCACAATAGATAATTAACTGTAGAACTCATTGTTAGAAGACTTGTCGAAGACTGTGAACTTATCAAAGGGAGATAGAAAAGGAGAGGTGTTAAGAAGGAGAGACAGAATATGTGTTTAGGAGGAATAAATTATTCCTGCCCACAAATTAAATCAGCCACTAAGCCCTATGGACAGGAAAGATGTAGTTTTGTAGCATACTATTGAACATTTGCTTATTAGGGACATTTATTCCATAAGGTGCTGTCCACCACGTCTGGCAGAATAAGTCACCAGTTAGATCTATGTCCTCTTAGTTGTATTTGTGTCTTCACAACTACAGGAGGAATAAAACTCCTTTGTGGGTATCTGCAGGCTGCAGGTTGACATTGGTGCCCATTGCTGGGCACCAAAAAGAAAATACCTTCAGATCTTACATTGCTGAGCACCAAAAAGAAAATACCTTCAGATCTTAATAGTATCAGTCAGGTGCTAAAATTGTATTATATTTGGGAATTCGGTCCCTGGAGGAATGTTAGGCCCAGTTGAAGAGTTCCCCTGACACTTAGAGCAGCAATGAGCCTCTCGCAGATGTCCAAAACAATTCAGTGCCTCACTGAAATCCTCCGTGGATCAGCAGTAAGAGACTAGGGCATGAGAGAGAGATTCAGGCCTGCTAAAGCAAAGCAATGTGTAAAGGCTGTTTAACAGTGCCTTTTTTGAGGGATAGCTAATGATGATAATATTGGAGGAACTGTAGGGGAACATATTGATTTTCAAAGTTGCATGAAAAAGAAACATCATTGCTTAATGCTTAAGTACACTACCCACAATAAATACCTCTTCATGCAAGAAAGTACACCCACCACCTGCTTCCTAGCTTTGCTTTATCACCATGAAATCAAAACAGAGATCAGCTCCATCGAGATGGGTCTTTTATGAATTGGTGGTTAGAATTTGATGATAATAAGTAGCTGTGTGATGGGGAAGAAACTTCTCTGTTGAGTATATATCTTAAAATCACATCCAGCAAAACAAGTGGGCAGGAAAAACAATAAGATCCAAAACCTTTCTTTCCAATACGTGTATTTTATTTTTATTTTAGGTCTTCTTGCCCCTTTAGCAAAGGTCATAAATTATTTAACTGCTGCAGCTCAGACTTCTCTTTTTTACTGTCTAATAAAATCTGAGAAATATAAATCTATTTTAGTTCCTTTTTTAAAATAATTGAGAGTGGTGACAACCAAAACAGGAATTGAAGCAACAATTCAAGGCAGGGTGTCAGTGAGTTGTGAGCACACTAGGAGATTTCAACAGAAAGCTTATAAGAAGGCATTTTGCTTATTTCTGGCCAAAGATGCCTCGTTCCCTTTTTAAATTTAATAATTTATAGATTCAATGCTTGTTTTTTGTCTCCTGGCTGCATGCTTCCTATTAAACACATCATTCAGATGGTTACATTATTATACGCTGGGCTGCTTACATTTCAGCCAAATGATGTGGAAAGAGGTAGTGATAACTGTGGGAATGTATCAGGTTGTGGAATTGTTAAAGATGGCATCAGATCACTGTCTGATTTCCCTGGTACTGTTTCGCCCTGAGATTTTAAGTAAGCAGCAATTTCTCGCATATAGGCCAGCGATTGTTTGTCGCTTGGAATTATTAACATTTAACATCAGCTATTGCAGAAATAAAAGGAAGAAGCAAGGTCAAGTAAGAAGTAGGCAAAGGTAAAAAGTTAGTCCAAGTAAAAAGGAGAGGACAAGTGCGGGAGAGCAGCTGGGTATTTAAGGGGCAGGGGTAGGCACCCGCAGGCCCTGTAGCTGTAAAGGACCAGCCCGCTGGTGGCAGAAATATGGACAGGGCAGGTTTCTGGCTGATGGATCCCGGGTCAGTGAGAAAAGCCCCCAGGCAATGGACAGAAGCGTTGCTGGAGAGGTGACACACTCCTGACTGTGCCGCACTGGCCCTGTGCCCTTCCCCATGGATGCCCTCCAGACCTGACGCCGGGGCGACACTTTCCAAGTGTCCTTCCTGTGATGAACTGCAGGAGGCTGAGCAGCCTTGAAGCCTTTCAGGTTTGCACTCAGGTACCAGAGCCAAATGGCTGCGCCAAGCTGCTTTTATCAGCTTCGCTTCATTTCCCGGACCCTGCTCTGCACAGTCCTATTTCAGAAATCTCCACCAAGATTCTCCCTTTCAGACCTCAAACCTTCCAGTGTTTCTGCCCATCTCTTTCTCCCAATACTGATGGCCCAGCACTGATCTCCTTCACTTAAGAGAACATAAATGATAAGGGGTTAGTTTAAGCACACAGTAATAGATATTTCTGTATAAAAATAGATTGCTTCCTTACACATGAATTGCTTCAGCTTCCTTATCATTTCTAGCTGAGCAACAATAACGACTCCCATAAGCAGCCCTACCAGATCAGCTGTACCTCCACATTCCCTCTGCAGAAGAGGAAGGTGAATTCAAAGGGCATGGAGGGCCCGTTTTCCACCTTCCCCACCATCTTTCACAACTGTATCCGAGCTGGAAACAAGGTAAAAGGATTTAAAAGGAGGAATTAAAGGTTAAGCAGGTCACAACCAACACAAAACCTGTTTTAAGGTATCCGATGAGAGACTCGGGCAGAATGGATGTGTGATTCTGTGAGGAGCAAAGGGAAAAAAAATTAAACTTCTACAGCAGGGTAAAGGGGGCTGTACCATCTAGAAAGAATATCATTAAAAAACAGAAATGTATCTGGAATGCCAGGGGCTCCAAAACTGACAGAAGGTAGCTGAGGGTGGAAGGGAAAATGTAGTTTGATGCCAAGATTATACTTTGTGTTAATTGTTGGCTTAGGTGATAAAAACTCATTTGCACCCCCACAAAGGGGCACAGAGAGACAAAGGGGTGGGGGGGAGCCCAAATAACACCCTGCCCCAGCTGCTCCCAGGCCATCACAGGAGCCACCAGCCCATCGAAAGCTCATCTCCACAAGCCCAGAGGAGCACAGGGGGACAAAGGCAGACAGGAACACAAATTATGGACTCAGGGGAAAGGACACCATCTCTGGGCCCCTCCCAGGGCTGTCTCAGGACAGCCTCAGCCCTATGGTCCGGGTGTGAAACCCACCACGATGAGTCAATGCCAGAGCACCTTTGGGATTGAGGGGGTTGCTGCCTGGGGGTGAGGGACACATCATGGGATGCAGGTGAAGAGCATTTGGGCTTTTGGGCAGATGACTTATTATGGGGTGTTTAGGGAGGAACCAAAGGTGGGGAAAGGAGGTATCTAGGTGATTTAGGGAGGAACAAGTCTGGGAAAATAGAGGAATAAGGGGATAAAAAGGGCTTGTCATGTGTAAATGGGTGGCTGGTGTGTATTCAGGTCTGGCCATGTCCTGCACCTGATCAGCACAGTCTGTCCTGTCTTTGTATTAAGCGCCATTTCTAACTATTTTCCTGGGTGAGGGACTTTATTTTGAGGGGGTGGGGGGTGTACCAGCAACTGGAGTGCAGCTGTGGCCTCAGGGTCTCGTACATCCAGGTGCCAGCAACTGGTGAGACTGGGATCCAGGGACATATGTGTGTGTATGTGTGTGTGTGTGTATATATGCATATATGTGCTATATATGTGTGTGTTTACATGCATGTGCCTACCGGGAATGCCTGCTGAGCCTTGCTGCTGGTTGGAGCTGGAGCATGGAGCTGCAGCAGCATCACCTCTCTCAGCCTGTCGCATCTGGTATGATCCCCCCAACATTAATATTATTTCCCGTGTAACCTTCTGTGGAAGAGCTAATGAGCAGTTTATGTTTTTTATGCTATATGACTTACAAAGTTTTTTAACAGCCATGGAAATGTTTTGAGTCTCAGGAAAGGCTGGTTAATGTAAAAGGGAGTGCACTAATCATGTAGCAAAGTAAAAGCATCAAATCCACAAAGGACCAGAAGAATATAACACTCATTTGCCATATTTGTGTTTCATAACTGAGTTCCATGAAACAAGGAAAGAGGAGGAAGCCTATAACCTAGAGAGCAGAGGGTGGAGGAACATGCAATATTAAAGCCCTATTTGATGAAATATTGGGAAATACAATATATAGGGAGACAGCTGGAAGGAGAATTACTCCATCTCCACCAGAGGCGCAGGGAAAGACAGAGCCTCGCAGGAGGCCAGGGCTTGGGGATCACCTCATCCCCATCTAAATCATCTGCTGCAGCAGCCATGGGTGAACAAACTCACACTCCATTTCACCTCCTTAGTTTTGAGTGAGATTGATTTCACCATTTGAAGTGGATTCATTTTCGCTATCGAAAAGCTACATGTCTCATTTGAGCTGTCTAGATTCCCTCTGTCTAGTCAGTGGAGAGAGAAGTGTTTCCACAGCAGCCCACCCTACCTTAAAATTGGTGCCTAAGGTTGGGCCAGATGCTTTCTGGAGGGTCTCTTCTCTCTCTGCAGACAGTAAAGGAGCCCAGAGACCTAACTGAGCCAGCCTGTCTACATTTTAGGCCACCAGCACTGCATCAGAGGACTCCCACTGTGTTTCCAATTTTGTAATCAAGAACTGAATTCCTCACTAGGATAAATTTGGTTCATTTAGCTTGGCTGGTGCTGAGAGATGATGGATAACTCGTATGAGCAGGAGAATACTGTTCCTCTGGAAACGGTTCAGACAAAAAATCTTTCTGTACCTGCAATCTGGGGTGTTTGGGACCCTGAGGAGCTGGGAGCTCTCAGGTTGGAGACATGGAGCACCAGGAGCTGGAAAGCAAACTTCCTAGAGGCCCTGACTCCCCTAGCAGGCACAGCAATGGGCCACAGACTGTCACAGTGAGACACCTCCCCTTCTTCCACTGTTGGGGCTGGGTGACAGATGGAAAGACCTCCTCAGCAAACCCATCTTGATGATCCTGGATGCTAGTGCAAGACGCCCTCATGACTGTGTGCACCATCTTCTAAGAAGTGTGCTGGGCCTCCCTTGTCTTTATATTTGTGCTTTACATCTAACCATCCAATCAAACCTAGCTGTTCTGTATCTATGATCTGCCATCCTCATGATTTACTATTTTTCCAACCTTTGTGTTAACTCTAAATTTCTTAACAATGATTTTATGTCTCTTTCCCAAATCAGTGTTGAATAAGACCAACTGGTAAGGAACAGGGCCCCCTACAAAGAACATCATTACATGATTATTCCCTGCTGACAACTATTTTATCAGTTAGCTGATTGTTGAACCATATAAGTGCTCTAATGATATGATGCAGTGCTCACTTTTAAAGCAGAGGTTTTGGCAGGTAAGTCATATACCTCACAGAAGCTAAAATAACATCTATGTAGGGCGCTCTGCTCTGGTAGTTTCCTCAGCAAGTGGAGCCTAGCTCACATGGCAGGGACGCACACTGAGCTCCTTCACCACCTCCCAGTGTTCACGTCCTGATGTGCTCTACATCCTCCACCCTTACAGTCAAGGCTTTGTGTCCAACTCATGTAGAGGATGGAGGAAAAACTGCTTCAGTCCTCTACCATCCCCTTCATTGTCCCCAGCTATTGTGGGCCAAGGACATCCAAGGGAATGCAAGTCCACAAGGGGCCCAAGGCTGTTCTGGAGAAGAAAAGTGCTCCCCTTAGGGCTAGTAGGGCTGAAAGCTTCTTGCAGGCAACTGGAATGAAACCAATAGTTGTGGGTTGTTGCTCCAGGAGATGATGGTTGGATCTTCTCCTGGGAGCTTTAAGCTTGAGATGTTATTGATCCCTAAGGTCCCCCAAAGGTTATCAGGAAATGCATGACAACGCTACTCCCTGGCCTTGCAGCTTTACATATGACTTTTCTGTTTAAAAAAGTCAACATCACAAATTTCATTCACTGCCAGTGACTCCTTGTAAATGGTAAAACCGTGGGAGGAAAATGAGATGCAAGGAAAGGAAGCTACATTTCCTTTTCTGTCAAGGGTCATTGCTCCATTCAGTCATTGCCAGTGGAGTTTCGAGCTACAGACAATCAACAGAGAGGCTCCTTTATTGAGTGCCATGCTTATTAATCTCTCCCTCTAACACAAGTGCTAACACAAAGCCCATCGATACCAAGAGAGCTCTTCATCAAGGACTTGAAATGAATCCTGTATTCAAGAAAGAGATATTCTGGCTACAACAGCAACCATCCAAAGTACTAAAATACCTGGCAAGCCTACAACCCATTCTCAGTGGAACATGGCATCAGGACCCTCTGATTTTCAGTGAGACTGAGGCAAAGCCCCCAGTAAGACACCATTTCAATTTTACAGAAGGATTTCACTCTTGCCCCAGCAAGTACTACCTGCTGCCTTCCAGGAGGTGAACACCATGATGAACAGTTCCAGTCCCTTGGAGTACATGATGGCATGTTAGGCACTCCTCTGACCCATTGTCCAGCTGCATGTATCCCACAGAAAGTCACCATGATTCTTCTCATCACTTTCTAGCCCTCTGTCCTGGAGCTCTTTGCTAAAAGAGCCAAAGATGAGCATAAAAATTGCATCATCAGCAAAGTGAAAGTGGTGCCATGAGATGCCACCCCCCAACCCCCTGAGACTGTCATAGCATGGGACAGATTGGCATGGCTGTCTCCTCAAGGTACAATGACGAAGGACACTGTGGGTTATCCTGCATCATCACCTTTTTCAGACAAGTTTGCAGAGAGAATGGGCAAGAGAAAGTGAGTGGTACAACACCCTTCCATTTGTGAGCAGAAATTAGGTATGGACTGGTCTGTCCCTCATCCCCATTCCTGGTCTCGAAGCATCTCCTACTCAGTGGCCCTTCCTTCCACAGTGCTGCCAGCCCATGAGATCACCATGGGACAGTCCCACTCCTCTCCAGGCAGCCGACCTGTGGCTACAAATATCCAGAGAAATCTTTCTGCCACACTTGCCTCCATGCACACACACACTCACACATCACTAATGGCATCAGCCTGCAGGACTCTTGCAGATGTATCTGTAGTCTTTCCCTTCTCCTCATTTGCCTGTGGGAATCTCGCACGGGAGGAATCCATCTCACTCCAGCCCAGTCTGCCAGCCTGACATGCACAGACCCTGTCTTCCACCACAGCAGCCATGACCTCACTGGGCTAATGCATGCACCGACACTGCTGCCAGCATCTATATTACACGCTTCCACATTCTGTTATCTCCGTACTTGGTTTCAGTTTCCAGGCCAAGCGCAGCCCATTTGTGTCATAGCTATTTTGCTTTAAAGTCTTAAATGTACGGAAGTAGGGTAAATATTTGCAACTGAGAGCTTAATCAACCGTCAGAGAGATAGGCAGATTGCTTTCCTGGTAGAACAAGTTTGTTCACATGTATCATCCCATATCATTACTCTAGAGCTTCCCAGAGTCCCAGACCCTGATTCAAGACATGTTTTCTGTACTAACCTGTCTGTACCTGCACAGTCTTTATTTCCTCTGTCATTCTGCACAGCCTCTATGGAGTTCGGGAACCTCAAAACCTGACCACCACCACTCAATTCAAATCTTCTGGTAATAATATCATATAAGGGCAGATTCTCTCCTCATCCCAATGCCACACAGAGTTTGCCCCTGTACAGAATTAATGAGTTTAATTAGTTGCCTCAGTATAAGAACAAGCGGTTGTTCTACAAGAGCACAGGATCAAGGGAAGTGCACATTTTTGTTTTGTTTTGGTTTTTTTCTTAGGGAGTTTGTTGCACAAAACTGGCTGATCAAGCTTTCCAGCAGAAAAACAATCAGCTTCCACAGAAGAAGAAATGTCATCCATGGCAGAGCCTGTGCAGGTCTCCAGGACTGACAGTCCTTGCAAAGCCTTGGTTAAAACTCATGATATTCTGTCCCTAGCAGGTACATGGAGTCCCTGGCCCTCAGGCATTCTCCATGGCTGGCTGCCCTAGAGCGGCTGACCCTGGAGTCCTCATGTCTTTCCGTTCTGGAAATTCAGAGATTTCAGGGGATATCTGCCTGCAGTTCAGATTTGAAACTTTTCAAGCTTGGCAAAAAAGAGTGTGTTTTGAAATCATACTTGCTATCAGAAGTCCATTCAGCTCTACAGGTCGACATGGATGAAAAAACAGGATAGGAAGGAAAAGAGAGACCATGGTTATATCCGTGTGTATGTTTTTACATGACCTTGTAAGACAGATGTGGATGTTAATGGATCTTTTGTCCATCAGTGGAAGAACTTACCCTTCTCTACTGGCCTACGAATAACATCAGGGCTCTTTGTCCTTCAGAAAGAGCTCCTTCCAGCCATCAGGCATCCAACATAAGGGGCCCCAGTCCTCACCTGCTTCACCTTACCTGCAGCCATTGCATTATCTCACTCCCACTGCTGATTTTAGGAGTTGGTGACCCTCTTCCTTGACATTTCCTTCTCCAGCAACAGGAATTCCACCACCGACAGCCTGGATGCCTGAGAATCACTGTGGCGCCTGGTTCCAGTGGTGAGGGAGCTCCTTCAGAACCAAGTGCTGGTCACCCGTATAGGTAGCCCTGGTACACATGGACAAACCCTCAGCTGACAGGACAGCTCATCCTTCCCACTGTTTCTGAACATGCTCTCAAGAAGAGAGTCCGTGATCTTTCTTTACCTAGACATAGGTCCCCAGGCACAGCAAACGAAGAGCATGTTTCTTAAAGGTTCAGTAGTTGTGGTTGCTGCAGACCCTCAGTTCACCTGACATTTTCTCACTGCTGTTCGGCTGCTGCTCACTGCACAATTTCTACAGGCGTAACAAGGACTCTAATCGAAGACTCACCAGTCCCTCTTCCACAAGTGCTAATGGAGCATCAAGTTCCAGCTGTCTCATAGGCTGCATCAGTGTCTATTTCTAACATCCATCTGCAGAATATAGCTTTAGACTCCATCTGCATGCTGCCCAAATCCCAACAACACTGTTGTCCCTCCCCGTTTATGTGAGGAATGCCACAGTACTGCAGAGCATTACCCTGCTCCTCCATGCCCCGCTGTGAGTACCAACTCCTGCCCTCCTTAGGTGATAACACCTTCTGTTTCATAGCTTCCTTCTCAATGGCCCAGTTATGCCCAGTGGTGTTAGGATAGTTTGACTGTCCTTGAAGAGGGCTGCCTTTCTCCAGTCTAACATTGCTGCTTATCAATATTACTGAGTTTCTATTTCCATGTGTTCAGCAACCCAGAGGTAATAGAGTTGGTGACAGATTTTAAGAATTAGAAAGCGAATGTCTGGCAGATGTCTTCTCTACTGCAGGCATCCTGACAGCCTGGATCGGCTGAATTCACACTGCAGATTCTTCACTGGACATCTCTGGACACCTTCAGTCCCTGCCTGCATTGATAGGTTTCACTCTTTAAGAATGCTGTGGGCAGCTTCACATCCATACCATTTACAGCTCCCCCTTCCACTTATCCTGCTTTCAAGAGAACAGACATTGTTCTTTCTACCTTTGGCATTTATTGTTTTCCACACAAAAGTAACTAAATCATAATGCTTGCATTTTCCCTGATCCATCTGTGACTTTGTTTCCTGCATCCCTTTAGTCTGAGCCTTTACCATGGTTCTGCTCTAGTGGGTGTACAGAGGGACCGTGGGTAGCCACACTCTCCTTGCTGTTAATCCTGTGCAAGGACAGTTCATCTGTCCTTGCTATTTGGAGGTATTTCCTTAGGGAAAGATCTGTTTCTCTAAAAAATCTCTCTTGTAATTAGGAGTCACATGGCCTCATTCATGCCAGTCCTCTCTCATATTCCCCACAGTGAAATGATGAAAAAAGTCTATATTGTCTGGAAACCCAGCATTCTCAGCCAGTTACATCTGTCCGTGGTCCCCGCTTGTTCTTTTTGTAGGTAATACTTTGTTTTCTTCCCTGCTGTGGGTTTCATTAGGCTTAACAGCTGCCACCACGTGCATTTCATACCGTGCTGGTAACATAAAAAAAAGTCCCAGGTTCCTAAAATTAAACTGGTTCTTCAGTGAGGAAATTATTATAGACTCCAAAACTGTGGCTAGGAGCTGCAAGGTAGAACCGGCCACATGCACAGCAACTGCAGCACCCAGCTCCTCCAGCTGCTGTCCACCTCCAGCTGGACATGCAGTCTGAATCACGTTCACATGGTCCACACATGGTTATAGGGGGTGAGGGAGCACACTGATGCCCTCTACCAAACCACACATACGGAAGAAAATGGATGCCTTGCTGGAATAAATTTTCCATTTTCTTATTTTTTAATTTGACTTTCTCTTCAAAGATATATTTGAGATTTTTTAGTTTGACTTTCTCTTCAAAGATATATTTGAGGCTAATTATTGGTGACAGTTAAACTTGAAATGATTTTGCAACTCATCTAATAGTAAAGAGTTGATCATTGGTCACTGAAATCATAATATTTCCCTTAGCTAAAAATACAGGCTTTCTTGCTCTTGATTCTCTCTTATCATCAACATCACAGCATTTTACTTACTGTTGCTATTGTTAATACTAAATTATCATGCATTGTTGTCACTACTAGTCAGTTGGAAATTTGTCATCTTGGGAGAGATTTTTAACCCTCCAGATGCTGACGCAAGTGTCCAGCCACAGTGCTGGCTCTGCAAGGTGCTTGGAAGGTTCTCCGAGAAACATCTAATAACAGACACAGTTAAATGGCTTTCATGAGTCTGTTGTTGCTCTTACTGAATGCAAGTAACCACCAAACATTTATAAAAATCTCAAAAGTACTTGATGTTTCCTCCACATTATCCATCTGAGCATTTAATCAGGAAAAGCACTTGTCTTTCTCCGAAGGAAACAGAAAAAATTACACTTGATTTTAGCTACGTCTAGACTGATGTTACTAGAGCTACCAAAGTCTCAAGCCTCAAGGGGGTTCACTGCACTATATTTGTAGCACATGGGGGTGCAACAGCTACACCACAACCCTTTGCATCTTCCCACCCCAGGCCCTTCTAGAACACATAGCACTGTGTGCACTCCCACCATCTCTCCAGCACACTTTGTGTAAAGGGCCACATCACAGCAGGCCTTCAGCTTTGCCAAATATTCACCATTCATCCAAGCTGCTGTTGGAAGGGTTCCAGAATAAGCCTGTGATCAGAAGTCCAAATTCAAGCCATCCCTGTCCTTCGTAAAAGTAACCAAGGAGTGCAGGGCTTAGATGTTCCAATCCCTCCTCCATCCTAGACAGTAGAGAAGTGCAGAGGGCTGTCCCTACCCTTTCTTTTCTTCATCCTCCCCTACCAAGGGTTTGAGATCATTTCTAAGGAAAAAACTTCTCATTCCCTGGCTTGATGTGCCTTTGTCCTGCCAAAACAAATTGTAAACCCAAGGTAACTTGTTCCAGAGCAATGGGGTGCTACAGGAGTAAAATCTCCCAGTCACAAAGAAAGGGTCTGTCAGATGGGGACAGAGAGTCCATGATTCTGTGCAGTCTAGAGGTCCTCCTCTAACCCTTCAGAGATGCTCCCTGAGAGCTGTCCGTGCTCTCTCTGCTCCCAGAGAGATAGCATTGCTGGCAGAAAACTGTAGGCCATAAGAACAAAACCAAAAAGTGTCACAGGCCCTGAGTATAGCTGAAAAAGAGAGAAAGAACATAGACCTTAAGCAGTTCAAACATTTTCATGCTCACTCACCCCACTGAAAAGCCAGTCTGTCTTCAAATGGAAATGGTGCAAGTAAAAATAACAATAAGGGGCAGAGGCATGAAAAAAAGAAATCATGAATCAGAGCTTTGATATCACACACTCTCCTGCCTCCATAGAAATGATGTCCCACTAATCCCCGCAGGGCATAGCTCAGCTCAGTGCACAGCTGTGCATACGTTTTTGTCCAGATGAATCTCACCAACCCTTAGAAAAATCAGTTGTACTGACAATGGCTTACAAATATTTGTAAATCAGGTCAACAACCCCAACTTTAAATATTGCATCTTGGCCTGGGTCTGTTTGTTTATGCAATATTTTATCAGCATGTTCTTCATGAAGTAGAAAAAACTTTATACTTTCATTTCTTCACAGGCAGCAGGCTGCGGAATGCTGAATTTAAGAAGTCTAAAACATTTTTGCTTTTCAGCTCTTTATTGAAGTCCTCATAGGACCTCTTTATAGACAAGAGAATATTAAATTGGAGCCACTCCTTTGCTCCACTGAATTTTGATATTGCCCTATGTTTCAGCCAGCTGGGACATCTTCTAGGAAGTAGTCCTGGGTTTATTAATGGTTCTCAAAACCTGCCACTGAAAAACAATTTCCATGGTATGACCAGCATGGCAATAGGTCCGAAGGTAAATGCAGGGTTTGGACCCTATTCGTTTCTAATATTCAGCTTTGAGAATCAGATTACGTGTTTGTTCAATAGCAATGAACTTCCAGAGTTTTATAGAGTCATAAAAACACTACAACTGCTTCCATTTATGGCCTGTATATAATTTACTTGGGTAGGTTTCCTCTCTAATGGTGCAGTGCAAGTGATTTGAGTTCTATTAGCTGGAAACAGTACATCTACATTTGCAGAGCTCTCATAAATTATTCTGCCCAATGGACGGCATCCCATCCAGACTACTGTGTAAGGAAGGGGAGGAGGGGCTGGCAGGGGGGTAGGGGAAGAAGAGGAGGGGAGAGATGGTGGGAATAGAAAAGAAACCCATTAAGACTTCATACAAATTAGGAATACAGGGATCCTCTTTTTTGCTGGTGGTATCAAAATCCCGTTTTCCTGCTTAATTTGTGTGATGCTTTAAGCTTGAAATGTAACCACAGTTCATGCTAGACTGCAGGCTGAACTCATTCTGAGCCTTGCAAAGGCATTCATTTGAAATGATATCTCCCAGGACACAAAGAATTCCTGAGCACTCAGAGATGCACTCAGCTCCCTAGAAGCTTTAGAGCAATAAATGAAATGTTAGACTGACTTACAGCTAAATGAATTATTTGGTCTCAGGTACAAGAACAGGAGAGCTGTATCTCAGGTTTAAGATCCTTCAGCCGTAGCACGGAAGGGGGCTGGGGGTCACCCTGCAGTAAGGGAGAGGATGTGTCACTGTGCAAACACCCAAGACAGAGGCAACATCATCTCTTATGTCTATATGGCACCTAATGGCTAAATTACTGAGTTAGGATACTGATTGTAAGTGGAGCTGTCTGCCATCTATCACTGTAAATGACATTAAAGGTAATGACACTTGATTTTCACAAGAAAACAAATCAATTAAACAACATCAAGTCCATTTCAATAGAATTCTAAAACAAAGGGTTAGCAGTTGTGGGCCACATTTCTTTAATGCATAACTGGAGGATACTCAAGGATAATGAAGAACTGATATAGATTTGCTATTATTTTATTTAGACTATTAGTCATGCGACTCTGATATGAAGTTCAGTGCTCCGATACCACTTCTTTAACATACAGCAGAAGAAAATCACACTGGCTCTTAGACACTGCTGTTCTGGCTCTGGCTGCAATGACTTCAGAAGCTCCCAGACCTATTTAACCTAGCAAAACAATGTCTCAGAGTCGATAGGATGGTTCTTTAAAATACACTGGGTGAGTAAATAACAAGGACCAAAAAGGAATATATAAGTTAGAGGATAATGCTAGAATAAGATCAAAGTGGTCATGAATAAATTTAGACTAGAAGGCAGGAAAAAAACCAAACAAAACCATTACGGAATTATAATCTGGAATGACTGTCCGAACAGTGCAGTAGGGGCAAGAAACTTAAATTACTTTAAGGTGAAAAAAATTTAGGAAAGCTTATAAAGCAGAATATGGGTCAGCCTAGAGCAATAAATGAAATGGGCAACATGAGCTCTTACGTGACTCGACTTGCCACTGTACTAGAGGAAAGCAGAGGATGGAAAGAGTCTTGGTTGTATTATTCAATTATTATATTTATTTGTTTCATATTTATTCTGCATTGTATACATAGCAAACTGAGCTGTCCTGACAGATATTTTTGTAACCCTGTCTACTCTTTTCATAACAGTAAAGCTTGTGTAATGGAAAAAGGATTTATTTCAAAGGAATTTTATGTCAAAAATGGAATCAGACAAGTACTTGTGGACTTGTACCTACCTTGTTCAGCCTTACATGCCCAGGACTGCTGGCCTTAGCTTTCCTGGATCATGAAAAAAGTACCTTTTTGCTAATGGCAGGGGCGACATTCCACCAAGCCCCAAATTTTTTCATCACACAAA
>NW_008795533.1:850441-881661 GCF_000699145.1 Aptenodytes forsteri
TCCTACAAGGCCCTAATTCTTTCATAGCCACAAGCATGTCCTACTGTCAGAAGCAAGAGGTCATTTTCTTCCTATTCCAAGCTAGCCTTACAGTGAATGGAATTAGACACAAAGATACCGATAAAATAACATATATTGGTAACGTTCTCTCTCAGCTTTATTTACTCGGGTGTATTGGATAAATTTCACATTACAGCATGATGCCACGTGAAGTGGAAATCAGTCAGAGAAACTGCAAGAGGAAAACCAATTCTTAACATGGTTGCATCCAGTGCAGCCAATGCACAGTACCTGACTGAAATGTTACTGTAGAAAGCCATCTACAAGAGTCATCATAAAGTGTTTATATTCAGCACCGATGTTGGAATAACAAAAATAAAGAAAACCATTGCAATATGTTTAACTTCAAAAATGGGCACTAAATGAAAATGATTCCTTATTATCTCTCTTGTCTTAAAAAGAGAATAAAAGGAACAGACAGAAGAGTGAAATCCTTGTCTATGGTGTAGAAACCAGAGATATCTTACTGAGGCTCTGAGGAAATGCATATCACTAGCCCAAAGGACTTTAGAAAGACCGAGAGAAGCCAACAAGACTAAACAGAGAGGCAAAAGGGTACCGGAAATACAAAAGGATAATCAAGATTTAGAGAAATAAGTGCACAGCGAAGAACTAATACAATTTTTGCAGCTGCTTTTACCATGGAAGAGGTCAAGGAGGCTCCTGCACAGCTACTCTTTCTTTATGAGGGGACACATCAGAGGATCATTCTCATATTGAAGGAAACCATGAAGCATATCAAAAGGTACTGTTACAAATCACCAAGACGAAAGGATATTCTTCCAAGAGTACCTGAGGAACTCCACTGTGAAATAGCTGAATTAATAACTGATGTGCAAGCTGAAATGTAAAAATGTCTCAATGTCAAGACACTTGAAGGTAGCTAACGTGGTTTCAATTTTTAAAGAGGATCCTATGTAAGGTTTGGGAAACTACAGACTGATAGCACATCTGTACCAGGCTAATTGATAGAAATTGTAATATAAAAGAGGATCCATGGATAAATAAAGTATAATGGGGAGAGTTCATGCAGTTCTGTAAAGGGAAATCATGCTTTACAGCCTAGTGTAGCTCTTTGAAGAAGTCAATAGACATGGGGATAAGGGAGATCCAGCTGATAGTGTATCTGCATTTCCAAAGGCATTTTACAAAGTCTTTCACCAAAAAAAAATCTTAAAGAAGTTAAGCTACTGCAGAATGAGAGGGAAGGTCCTCACGCAAATAAATTATTGTTTAAAACGTACAAAACACAGGTTCATAATTAAATGATCAGCATTCACAGGTAAGAGTGGCAGCTACTGAAATTAGCTTAGTGAATTAAATTAGTGAGAAAATGTTAGAAATTATTATGACAACAAAAGACAGAGTGTCACTGTGACAGCAAGCATATCCACGATGCAAGCACCTGCTGACCACTTTGTGCTGTTCTGATCCCCAACTCAAAAAGGATACACCAGACTTGAAAAAAAAAACAGAAAAGGACAGCAGATGTGATGAAAGGTTCAAAGTGATTTCTATTCAAGGAACAGCCACATACACTATGATTCTTCATCCTGAAAGAAAGATATCTGGATGGGCGAAGGCAAAAGAAGAGGTGGGGTAGGTATCTACAAAAGCACGAGATGAAAGGGAATGGCCAGCTAAGGAATAATTGTAATAATTGTTAATTTTCTCTTCCATAGCCAGTTACACTCAGCTATCAGATGGCAGGTTCAAAACAAACGAAGGGAAGGAGGTTCTCCGCATAATACAGAGGTACTCTGTGAAATTTGCCACAGGTAGTTGCTCATGATGGAAAGCCTACTTGTGTTCAAAATGAGATTGGCAGGTTCATGCTCCACTGAGGGCTGTGAAATACTAAGGTACCACCTTGGTCTCAGTAGTTCTAGAGTCACAGGTAACGAGAGGCTTGCTCCACTCTTACACCCATTCTTTAGCATCCATTGAACCCCCACTAGGAAAGAGAGCACTCGCCATCAGACCATTCTGAAACACTCAGGTCCTTGTAGTAGGTGATTATCATCAGCAAATTATGCTCTTCAGAGCACGTTTATCTGTCGTCACTGTCAAAATCAAGTCGTGAATGAACCAAATATTTGTACCCAGTACACACTGTTACCTATTTACTGTCTTTTGTGGGTCCACGTTTTGGACACAATGCCTGTTATACAACAAGCTGAGGAGTTTAAACAATGCTGTGCACAGTAGGGGAGGAAGGTGTCTGCCACATAAACATGTGGCAAAACACTGAGGAAAATGTCTTGCAACAGCCTTACTGATCACACTTTTCTGCAACAGTCATGTAATAGCAAAGATTTGAGAATCTCCAGTAGGTCCTTTACAGACAGGTTGCTTGACATAAAAATCTCCTTGGAGACAAATCCTCCAAGTGGATAGTAGTTTAACAACACCCTGTAAGCTGTCTTCAATGCTTTCCATAATATGGAGTAGAAAAAGCTTTAGATCAAGACATTTGAGTCAAATCTATTTACAATGCTCTCATCTCCTTTAAGGCAAAATTACCCATACCAGCTGGGAGTCCATAGAGAATAAATGGCTACATCACACCAAAGAAATTATGTCCATCAGCTATGATGGACTAACCTTTATTGTTTGAATGTTCTACTTCAGAACTTCTTTGGTTGCCTGCCAAGTTCATGAAGGAGTAATCTTCTCTTGATTCATAACCTGGTTCCTGAGAGTATATCCTTTCCTTCTCCCTTCCTCTGAAGCACTGGAGGCTGGGCAGAGAGAGACATATGCAAGCAAGTAAGTTTGACAGTAAACCTGCTCTAAGATTGCTCTCAGAGCAGCATTAACAATTTTCATTTCAAAGTTCAGCATTTCTTGCTCTCAGGTTCAGGGTAAAAATCTTTGCCATGGAGCTTGTTGGAATCTTCCTTGAGATTTTAACTCTGGGCACACTTCGGTGGCTTTTTCTCCCTTCTCCTGATCTGTAGGTTACAGTCCACACCTACAGATCATAAGAAAATAGCTCACAAGAGTTTCCCAGCTACAGAGGGAATGTAGGACGTTAGCCAGTCCTCTCATCTGCTCTGATCTCTTCCTGGAGTCCAATCTAGCTGTGGCTTTTATTTCCTTGCTTTAGAGTCCTGGGCATTGTTACATGGTTTGTGAAGGAATATGTGATAGAAGCACTCCGAGGACCCTTCTCAACCAATACACAGTTGCCTGAGACAACAGGAATTGGCCCTTTGAACCAAACTCCCATTTCATCCAACATCCTCTCAGTACCAATGAGCAGATCAATGGAAGCTCTTGTTCTGAGTTATGTGATCATTAAAGACGTATTACTATCTGCTGATCATTTTATCCCTTTAACTCCTACAAGAATTCTTAATGAGGAAGAATCTCTAAATCAAGAAATTAATATGCAATACAAATAGCATATTAAAGCACTGCAAATGATACTGGCAATCTTGGGTGGGATTCCCCTGTTGAGACTGGGACATTTCTGGCAATTGCTGCCTCCAAACCAGCCCTAGAGCATCCCAGAGATAGGTTTGTCTTATTTCACTATTAAGTACCTCAGCACAATGAAGTATGAACAGGTGCAAAAAAGATACACCAAAAATTTTGGCAAGCGTGAAGAGAAGTCGGGCACCTGTGACAACCCTCTGTACAACATCATGACAAACCATCGGAGCGGCCCATTAGCATTACTATTACTACATCAGCAACGGGTGCAGTTTTGTGAGGTTACTCAGGAGTCCTTGCCAAGGAGTATAACCTTCTGCGCTATCTGCCATACAAGTACTCAACACAAAAATTACCTCTTTCCCACTCAACACACAAGGTTTCAATATGATCTACCCCATGCAGTGATAAAAAGACTTGTGTGTGATCTTCAGATAGATAAACAAAAGATTAGTTAGTTATTTTACATCTTACAAGGCAATGGTGGGACTAATGTTGGAATAGTGCATTTAGTCAAGTGAAAAATTGAAGGTAGTACAGTGAACAGCAACACAATTATTTGAGGGCTGGAAAATGAGTTTTTATTAAACACTGAAGGAGCTCAATACATTCTGACTATCAAAAAAAAAAAGATAAGGCTGAGAAATGACTTGCTATACGGTGTGTAAACAGCCTCTGAAGGAAGGAAATTAAAATATGCTCTACAAAGTACCAGCGGAAGTGACCATCAGCTGGAAGGTAAAGTTGCACAAATCCAAATTAGAAATAAAAGTGTTAACAACTGGGAGAGTCTCCTGGTGGGCCAGAAGTGCAGACCCCACCTCATCAAATAAAATCCGGATGCATTTCTGGATGATGCTTTGGTTAAACACAAGGTATCAGGCTCATTCCACAGCTAACTGGAAAAAAATCTCTCAGTACAAAAAATCAGACTAAATACCATAATGGTTCTTTCAAGTCAAAAGCTATGCATTTTATATCAAAATGTTATCTTCAAGGAATACTAACAGCTCATTCAAACAGACAGCACTTAGAAAATGCCAGAACTGGAGTATTATTCTCTATAACATCGTCTCAGTCCTCTTGAGCACGTGCATGAGCTTTAACAAGATGATCACTCTGTTGTTTCTTTCCCACACTGTTGCTTTTTTCCTCAAATGTTGTTTCTTTTCTTCGAGGGCAGTGACAGGTTTGCTGCCCCTGGAGTGAGCCAGGGTCATGCCACTTAAAGTCTGCCACTGTCTATTCCTCTGGCAGCATCTGCAGTTTCTGCCCAGTGGGAAATTCTAGTATTTCAACTTCTATTTTACCTCATTTGGGGACAGAGTTTTAAAAGGGAGGTTTGTTCTGAATGAAATATTGCAGAGTCATATGAACCTCAAATGCAGAAATGTTTTGGATGTGGCTGATGAAAGTAAACTTTCCAGCATTCCTGCTGCAGAATATTTCTTTCCATTTGGTTGAACTATCCAAAACTATTTTTCACTATTCAGTTCAACATAACTGAATTTTCTGGTTTTTTCACTATCTTGTGGAGGCTGAAGAATATTGTCCTCTGTGTAGCACAGCTTGTAGGGGAGAATGAGGAACCACACTGCACCACCACAAGCAGCAATCATACTATAAAAGAGAAATGTAACTTCATTATAAGTCAGTCAAAAGCAATTATTCGGGAAGTAAATACTTCTTTCAACCAAAAATATTTTCTCCTGCCAGAGACTTTGACTTCGTGGAAATAACCTTTGAGCTGGCACCTCTGAAGTCAGATGGTTAATGCTGAGGTCCTCATCCTAGGACTCCTTATAGCTGACAGAAGGTAGAAACCTTCCAGAAGAGGTTTCACTCCTTTCCAAAACAGCCACTCTGGTAGGTCTCAGGAGCCACCCTATGAAGGTACTTCCAGCTCTCTCTGTAATGGTACTCTTGTTTCATTGCCAAAATATGGCAAACTAGCTCATCTTTACATAAAATGGAGCAAAGGCATGAGGTCTCCAAAGACAGAATTTAAGTAGAAATGGCTAAATCCACTTGTCACTGGCTGTGAAGGCACGCTGTGGAGACCAGGTCAAGACAAAGCTGATTTGTAGATGTTTAAATCAGGAGGTGACTTTCATAGAAGGTGGGCACTGAAAAAGCTTAATAAAAGGTTGAGGGATGTTCCTTGAGCACCATCTGGGAACTCTGTGGCAGGAGCAGGAGCCAAGTCTGGCCCTCCATGGTAATAGTCCCCCACCATGACCTCAAAATATCCACTATCTCCCTCACTCACCCAGCTTCCAGCTTCTGTAAAAATAAGACTGCAGGGTTGCTCGGGATTTTTTGCTTATTTATTTTACAGAAGTATGAGATTCATCTGTGAAAGTGAATCCAAAATTAGTTGTCTAACTCTCAGCTATTTGCCTTGGGCTCCCTTATTCTACGTGAAGAGAAGCAGGCACGTTAAAGGTAAGATAGTCGGATCTGGTTTTGATATCTATTTTAAGATTAGATGAATCCTGCCTTAAACCCCACTGACTCTATCACCTACCTCTCTGCTGACTATAAGTACCTACAGTAAGTAAGATTAAGTCTGTGCAGGTAGGTACTTCTGCAAGGGCAAAAGTAGTAACCACACAGCTGCAAACAACATCAGCATGACTTGCTCTGGAAACACAGATAACCAAAAACATCTAAGGGCTCAAGAAAGTCATGTCAGAGAATCAAAATGTAATCCAAAAATTAGTTGGTTTGGATTATTTTTACTTTAATACTTATGCGTGCATCACTTCCTCCTTGATAAAATGAAGGCATTAGTACCGATTCACCCCTCAGCTGTATTGTGAAGATATATTCATTAAATTTGGTAGAGAAGGAAGATTCTACAGCGAAGCACAAGAGAAAAACCCGGTAAGAAATTAATAATTCTGTATTCAGTGCTGTATGCAGTAAATAATGCATTGAGCCGCACACTGAACGATGAGACTAAATGAAATATTGAAGAGTTGCTCTTTCAGCGAGCAAATCTATTCTGTACACTGAATGAGGCAGGGATTCTGTCTAAAGAGAAGAAGTGATCACATATTTAAGACTGTATTACAATGCATACACACAGGAAGAGTAAATGAAGATTTTGCAGATATCCTTAAATCTGATGCTTCCTAATTTTTGAGTGCTTGACTTTGTGACCTTGAAAATGGTTTAGTAAATTATTGTTGGGCTTTTTTATTTTTCTTGCTATTTCCCTGTTTTGTTTAAATTTTTTGAGTAGGCATCAGGCACCTGTTTTACAGATGGTAGCAGAGACAGGTAGTCCCTAGCTGGGACCTGAAGGACAGCTCAAAAACTCGAGCTAGCTGGGGAGCTAAAATCAGACAAGAGAGTGACGTAGGTCAGACAGGAGAAGTGATCTTATTCTTTGTATTACATATAGACAACTTTTCTGTCCACCCTAGTCCAGCATCAGTGACAAATAGAGGCTTGAAAGCCACCAGAATCATAGCACAGAACCACCCAAATTCTTAATCAGACATACACTTGCTTTTTGTCTTGAATATATATATATAGCCTTGGTTCCAACAGTACACAAAGCCTGACATGCCATAAGACTGAATCTTTTCTCTGTAGTTCTGTAGGCACCAGAGCTTCAGGATATGCTCGTTTTTAAAACAAGTGCAAGGCTAATGCTTGTTTGGGACTGTAGAACTAACACATTAGGTGGGCTCAGTACTAATCTGAATGCAATTTATACGAATAACCAGTCAGGAAGCTACACATTCTCCTGCCTTCACCTTCCCAGGTGATAAATGCTTTTACATGGCTCAGAGATCGCTCTTCATTTTTTAAGATAAATAAAGGTTTATGAAGAAATATCAGTTTTACATGAAAAACACTTTTTTCCTTTAACTTTTGTCATTATTATATTTGCACTTCAACTTTGCATTAAGCCCTTGCATTACCATACCGTAGCACATTACCCATCCTCCCACACATCTCATGTGCAGTCAGAAAAGCAAGAATCCTCCCTCCCTTCTGCATTTTCCCTTGTTCTCCTTTGTGTGCTTCCTCATCTCCCAGTTCTTACCCCATTCTTCATTGCCTTCCTCCTTCACATTCTTCTGATCCTCTACCGTCGCCATGCAAGCCCACAGTGCTGAATACTTGGACACATATCCATTGCCTTCTGGCTGCCACTTGATCCCACTTGGAAACCTCTGTGATGCGGCGGCATTGGTGTCAGGACTCTTGGCTGCATCCAAGATGTATGAAGAGATCCTGGTGTTAAAGGCAAAGAAAGAGGAGTGGTTGTTCCTCCTCTTGAGCCTTTAGAGGCCTTAGGTGTGTGTAGGTGTCCTGCCCTTCCTCCCTCCAGCTACTCTGCCATCTCACCTATCTTCACCTGCACCTTCTTGCTGAGCTGCAAGGACCGTGTCTCCACTGCTGACCTCCCACCAATCAGCATCTGTCTAGACTGTGATGGGGCAGGCAGATCCAGCAGTTGGCTTTGCTATTCAAACAGAAGAGCCTCCACAGGGTATTACTCCACTAGGATGACTTGAAGTCAGGCTCTGGGGTGTACCTGGAAAGACTAATCCACGGCCCACAGAGGGGGCAGCAAAAGCCATCAGATGGATGCTACCCACCACCTCTTCCTATTTCAGAGACATGGCTAAGCCAAGAGGTCACATCAACACTGTCAGTTTGCTGCTCCTTGCATTTTGCTCCTCATTGCAGATTCCCCAAACATCCACATACTGGTTCATCTCAACTTTGTGCTGTCCTCTCCCCCTCAGGGATGTCTGTGCCAGGGACACATGCCCCACAGGGGCATGGTCTCAGTCACCTGTTACACCCCCTCTGCACGGCCTCATCATCCTTGAGGTGATGTGTAGGGAAAGACGTTTTAGTGGTTAGGAAATTAGCATGATATTCAGCAGCCTGAGTGCATTTCTTCTCCACATCAAAAATATTTCCTGTAACCCTGGACAAAGAGATTCAAGCAAGACTCATTAAAGAACCTTATCTTTTCCAGAGACCACAAAGGTGTGTGAGCAAATAGTCTGACCTAGCTGCTGAGTTGCTAAATGGGTAAAACGAAGTAAAAGAAATATAACCCTTGACATTACTGTGTCTCTGTTTCCCATTCCATGGAAACAAGTTTTATAGCTCTGCTATGGCGGAGCAGTGGAAGTGTAGCTGTGAGGTACCCTGCTCCGGTACGCAGCAGGCCAGACCAAGATAGATGATCCACACTGAAATACGTAACCATTAATTTAAAAAAGAAAAATATCACATATTCATTATTTTTCCTATCATGTTTCTCTTCCAACACACGTTCATAAATAGAAATGAAAGAACAACAAATGTGCCTTTAGTTACTGTGTTTGTCTGTTTTCCAATCATAATTCATGACCTGCTTCAACAAACAGGAGAACAAACATATTTGCTTTTGATAAATTGAAATGGTTTGGTGCGTTTCTTTATTACATTTCTCTCTTTCTTCTTTTTTTTCTCTTCTGTAGTGTTTTCCTTACAGTGATTCTCTTTGCTTGCTCTACTCCAATGGCCACATACTCAGTCTAATCCTGGTGTCTGTTATACCACGGTAGTGTCAGAGTAACTCCCCTGCAGTGGGTTCAGACTGAGATCGTAATCTGGTGTTTTGCACCTGAAAATGAGCAAGATTTTATAAACACAAGCACAGCTGGCAGGAAGAATGGGAGCCTGTGATGAACCAAAGGGAGAAGGGAAGAAAGATCTCCACCTGTGATGTTCAGACAGGCTGGACAGCCCACCTACCAGGGACTCAAGGGTGTGAAACATCCAGCAGCTGAACAACCCTCCAAAACGCTCAGTGCAAAACCACCTATCAAAGGATCTGAGCAAGAACCCCATGTCGTGCAAAGCAGATTGGGGCAGAGGAGTATGGCACGGGCAGGGTCCAATGCCTTGGCTGAGTGATTCAGAGTAACGGGATGCACGTTGCAGGTGAGGAGCTGGGTCTCCAGTACTCAGAGGCTTTGGGCATGAGAGGTGGAAAAGCCTGGGGTGATTGGTAATCAATGAGGAAAGAGCATTTATTGGAGATTTTATGTTGGATAGGGACAGAGGAAATGATCTGTATCGTGGGTGCTCAGGATGGGATTAATTTCTCCTAATTTAAACTCTCCATCAGGAAGACATCTACAGCTAAACTAGTCTGTTGACTGCCTTGAAATCCAAGGAGAGAATCATAGAATCATTAAGGTCGGAAAAGACCTCTAAGATCATCGAGTCCAACCATCGACCCAACACCACCATGTTCACTAAACCATGTCCCTAAGTGCCGCATCTACACGTATAGAATCATAGAAACATTAAGGTTAGAAAAGACCTCTAAGATCATCAAGTCCAACCATCGAGAGAAACCGGCATTTTTAGGATGTAAGCCAACTGTTTCAGATGCCTCCTTTAGGTTGAGCTCCCAAGCCCACAGATCTGACCATGTCTCCACTGGCCAGAGTGACTCCCTTGGAGACACCTGCACTTAGTGGGATTAATCCCACCCTCAGGTCCCCATGCAAAGGCAGCTCACAGGAACTGTGAGGATTTCTAATCGAGTAGGTGGACCAACATGATTTCACTCCTGACTGTTATAGACAGACACAAGATCAAGTCCAACATTGAGAGAAACCGGCATTTTTAGGATGTAAGCCAACTGTTTCAGATGCCTCCTTTAGGTTGAGCTCCCAAGCCCACAGATCTGACCATGTCTCCACTGGCCAGAGTGACTCCCTTGGAGACACCTGCACTTAGTGGGATTAATCCCACCCTCAGGTCCCCATGCAAAGGCAGCTCACAGGAACTGTGAGGATTTCTAATCGAGTAGGTGGACCAACATGATTTCACTCCTGACTGTTATAGACAGACACAAGATGAAGCCTGGATTCAGAGTCTGTTGGAGCCCCACACTAATTGCTCCACCAAGTCTAGAGCAGTGGTGTATAGAAAAACCACTAGCTCCAGAAGTATAAGAGAGAAAACTGGACACCCTTCCCTGCCAAAAATTTCTCTGTTAGACTGTTCTTTTTGCATCAGGCAGTTATTTTTTATTAAGCAGGTGTGATTCCAGAACCATTTCTTCAGTAAGATTAATCTTGCAGAGCAAGATGAAAATATAGTCTTCTCCTGTAGCTGGAATTTGCATTGGCTGCAACTGATCACTGGTGACAAGAATAAAATGAATCATTTACAGGAGAGTAAGGAAGTACAGGAAGGAGGCTTAAGAAAACCATGTGGTTAGAGTGACTACTTTCTACCTGCTAATGGCAAAGTACTGAGCCTGTCTTGCCACAGTCCAGGTCTTCAGCAATCAAGACTGACGCTGAGGAGAATCGTACTGTATGGGTAGTAATGCAAGTAGATGCTACCCAGAACTATGAACCCAAGGTGTAGCAACTCCTGGACTAGTGGCTAGACCCAAGCATGAGGCTGGGTGCAGGTAGGCTGAACTTGTGAAGGAAGTGTATTGATACCCCTAAGCTCTCTTAAAAATTAAAAGCTGTTGACCAAATGCCTAAAGGAAGGGTATACAGACATCCCAACAAGTATGTGTGGTCCAGATTCTATACATATTTTCCTGATGTTTGTGAGCTCTTAAGAGTCAGCATCGAGGACACTTTCCACAAGATGGTCAAAAGCCCACGTATGGTAAAGAAAACCCCATTTGAGGCAATATCCCAAAAGTGATACAGACCTGAGGAACAATGGCAGCTACACGTGATATCTCAGCAGAAGGCCAAAGGGCAGCATTAAGGCAGGCTGCAGCGTTTGCTCCTAGAGTCCTGGCAAACTCCGGAGAAGGCTGTGCTCTGCCAGGCAAGGAAGCCTACGAGCCCCTCCTCGGAGCAGAGCAATTTCATGAGCTGCCTTTGGGAACAGCATTGATTGCAAATCAGTAGGAAGAGGAGAGGAAGAGAGAGAGGAAATTGCTAAGTGCACCCGAGTGACAGCAGCACATGTTACTGCAACTCCAGCACTGCGCTGCAAGGCTGAGACAGCTGGGGAAGTTACCACGTAGAGAGGCTTTCTGGGTAGAAGCACTGGTTGAAGACCTATGAACGCTGCACTGTGCACACACATGGAAGGATGCAAAGAGTACACTGACAGGCAGCATGAGGAGATTTTGCAGTCCATGAACTGTCAGACTGGCCTGTGGAAAACACCCGAGCAGACTTGTCCCCTTCCAGAAGCAGGAACTACTTGAGCAGGTCAGCCCATGGCCCTGGATCTGGGAGCTGGGGCCTGTGGAAAAACACCCGAGCAGACTTGTCCCCTTCCAGAAGCAGGAACTACTTGAGCAGGTCAGCCCATGGCCCTGGATCTGGGAGCTGGTATCTGAAGGACACTCAGCGATGACTGTATCTGCAGCTGATGAGCTGCAATAGGGATGTAATAGGCCTGGAATGTGCTGCCCTAAAGTTCATCCATTTTTTGCTGGAACATTCCCCCACTGGATAATGCTCACTTCTTTGGTGGGTATATCAACATTTTTGGGGGGTATATCAGCTTCAGCAAAATTTGTCATTGTTTTCTCAAGTCTGAGATGGCATTTTTGCAGCAAGATAAGTTTGTACTGTGGAATTACTAATGGCACAATAGTTAGGACACTCATGCAGATTAGAAAGGCTGCAAGGCCAAATCCCTGCTACAACTTTGGTCGCTGGCCTAGAACTCAAAAGAATTCATAGGTCTCTGAAGCAGAAACAAAACAACTCAGCCCAAAGTGGGACTCAGCATAAGGTGCTGCTCCCTGGTATCACAAACCAACAGGAGCAAGCCAGCAGGGCAGAAAGCAAAGAGCCATTTAGGAAGGTAAAGTGACTGGAAACTGTCCCCTCCTGCCAGTTCTGGACTCATCTTTGCAGAGGCCAAGGGGAAGATACAAACAGGGACTGAGGGATTGGCCAGGTGAGACTCTGCTCACTGGGCTTGCCGTACAGCAGAGGAGCCATCAGCATGGCCCCACAGTTAGGAGACCCCAGGAAGGATTTTGCATGAAGCAGTACCACTGTCCCTCAGGTCTCAGCATACAAGGGAGTAGATACAGGATTGATTACGGTGCAAAGGAAAAAC
Organism: Aptenodytes forsteri; assembly: GCF_000699145.1. Lineage (NCBI taxonomy): Eukaryota > Metazoa > Chordata > Aves > Sphenisciformes > Spheniscidae > Aptenodytes > Aptenodytes forsteri. Next base: position 863,030 of record NW_008795533.1, read on the forward strand.
ATGAGTGTATGCCATCAGAGGGAAGAGCACAGGTCGATGGAGGAGGAAAAGGCCCTGGGAAGTCTGTGTACGCATGGTTGTACTGTTAGCTACAGCGCGCACTACTACAGCTTTCTGCTGGGGACAAGGCCAGGGAAACGCTGTTCTCAGCAGAGTGCGGAGGAACACACATTGTTTTCCAGGAACCACCATGATCTTACCAAACACCAGTGAGACTCCCACTACCAGTCATCAACTCAGGCAGGATCGAAAAAACTCCACTTTTTTAATGAAAAAGAGAAAAATAAATCACAATGGCAACAAACACACTCCCATCTCTAACATATGATTACGTTTCAAATGTAATTACGAATGTTTCCAGAGCATGCAGATGTATTTGGTCTCACGAAGCAGAGCTAATTTATTCATAAGCAGATCTGCAAGGCTGCCCAGGCAGAATCCACTCCATATTCAAGGGGATTATTAAATTGGTGGGTGTGAAGGGTTTCTTTGCAAGAGTCTCCAGTGCATAGATACAGCAGGCAGCCAAATGAGAGAAAGACAGGAACGACAGGCAAGATAGGCAGGCAAGAGGGCCTCTTTGCATGATGAAAAAATTGTCACAGTGACAGCCCCAAACTGGCAGCATTTCAGGAGGGAGAATGGCTGCACAACACTGTAAGGCAAACATCTCTAGAAACAGGGAAGCAGCCCTGCAGGGACTGATACCTTGGCAGGGTACATCCATGCTCTCAGTTGGGCCGTGGTCTCTAATTTGTGGGATGTCTGGCAGGTGTTCCTGCTGGAGCCCCTCTGGTACATCTGGAAGCCACCCAGGAACATAAAACCAGTGGAGAGTCAGCATCTCTAGGTAAGCTGGTGCTGTCTCCCCTATGCTGCTTGGACTGCCTGCAAAAAAGAGAGCTGAGAGGTAATAAGGAGCTTTTTAAACTGCACCTCAGCTATTCCTGACCCCGCGCATGTTCCTAATCGGCTTCAGTCAACAGTGATTTCAGGTGACTTGGCTGATTTTCATTGGGGCAGAATAATGGAAACGTTTGAAGGTGCAGGGGAAATAAGCATAGAGTGGTTGACCGGCCCCAGCTGACTCTGCTTGTTCACCGGGTCAGGGCCAACTGCAAGGTGGTGAGAAGATGCTCCTTTCTGTCTCCCAGCTCTTAGCTGCTTCTTCCCTGCTGAGCCCCAGTGGCAGCTGTACACTGATCTGGGCACAGCAGCAGCAAGCGGTGATAGAGGCTACGGGACCTGGCTGAGGCAAAACACCACCTCAGCAGTCCCAGGTGGCTTGTTCAGAGGGGCTTCTGTCCCACCAAATTCAAACATTGAGCTGTGCCAGGACAGGAATCCTATCCTTTCTTGTTTTTACAGATGAATGCAAGAAAAATCAGTATTTTTTCTTCACCCTTTCCTTTCATTTTTCCCCTTTTTCCACTCGCAGCTTCTTGAAACTTTCTCAACTTTGGAATAATGACGGAGCTGTAAAAGAAAAGTGAATTTGTCACAGTGTCACTTTCATGAATTGGAAACATTTGTAAAGTTACAAAGTAGAAAAGGGGGGAAAAGGGCAAAAATCACACTTTGTATTCTTCATGAGAGGGAGGAAGAAAAAAGAAAAACCCAAAACCAATGCGGCATGTGTTGAAAATATATCTTGTCAAAACAAGTGGCAGAGTGGAAAAACGGATCTAGCCCAAGTTTCTCAAGGGAGAAACAACTTCTCTATTTCCTGCTTTCTTATAAAACCATTTCTCCATTTCCCAGAGCTCTTTGGTCAGCTCGGAGTGACAGTCCCTCCACGTGATGCCCATGCCCCTGGAGTAGGGAGGAGGAAGCAAAATCAGGATCTGCACGTGACTGCAGAGCTGTGGTGAAACCAAGCAGATCTGCAGCTCAAAAACGTGACTTTCTGACAGCCCAGGTGGACAGAGGAGGGACTATACTGCTACCTGATGGAGGGCAGATGGGAATCTTTTGCATGTGATGTAAGAGGCATTGTGGGAGTATCATCGTTTGATGAAATACTGCTAAAAGTTGGTGCCCAAGGGGCATTATGCTTGCAGCCCTGACTGGCAAAAGAGCTGTGTTTGACATGTATGAGATGAAGAACCCCTAAGGCAGCAGGGCTGGGCAAAGGACCACCAAGCAAGGGAGAAAAGAAAAAGATGTCATGCTAAGTGTTTTTTCTCTTGCTGTAAACACAAGGCAATAGTTTTATGTTCACCGAGTGCCTCTGCAAATGTGGACTGCTGTAATGAAAAGCTGTGCTGGACAGCCAGCAGCACTGAATTCACCACAGTATTGCAGCTGCGAAAGCTGGTTGTGTTAAGACTGCTGTGAGCAGGAGTCTGGCCCCAGCCCTGTGGTGCCTGATGATGGGTGCTGAATCAGTCTGTCCCTTTAGAAGTGACAGGTTGGAAAGTTCTTAGAAATGGAACAACTTTTAAGGAGCAAAAACCAAGGGCCAAACTCCCCAGAGCCCCGTATAGAACTAATAGAGCACAACCAGAGTAGGAGGGCAGGGACCGGTCACCTCAGAAAGCACACACAGATGTGGGAGCAGGGTTGGAAGATCGGTGCAAGTGCCCCACAGTGTTATGCACTGCTGATTCATCAGGCATGCTGATATTTTAGTGTTTCCTCCTTCTCTACACAAGTAAGTTCTCTTGATGTAAATCCCCATTACACCCTTGCTGGAGAGGGGACGAGTTAAATGGTCTTGACCACATGGCTTTGTAATTTCTGTGGGACCCCAAAAGACAGTGCTTTTTCATGCCGAGCAGTAGAGAGGGTACAAGCCTCCACGAGACCCTCTCACAGCGCTGGGTGTGCTCAGGTGGGAGGCCATCCCGCTTCCCCTCGGCTCTCCCAGCATCTCCTGGGGATGTACTGGCTCAGCTGATCTGCCACAGCGGCCTGAATTAGCCACACGTTTACTTTGCCAAGCAACTGAGCAAAAGTTCCTGGGGAAAACTCTGCTACCTCTGAAGTAATTAGACTAATTAGAACAGTGATTATTTTCATGCTCTCCACTTTGGCTGAACACTGGAACTAAGTCTATGTCTCAATTTGCCCTCCCCAAGTAACAGCAGAAGGCAGTCTGGAAAAATGCAGCCCCTTTCTGGCTGGCACAGCAGCTCCCTGATACTGAGACACACACACGCTGAGGTGAGATCTCCCCTTAGTATGGGAGCTCTGGAAGCACAAGGGTTTTTCAGGTTCAAGTGAATTTGTGGGCAGTAAGTACAGTGAGTACCGGGCAGGGTCAGCAAAACGCTCACAGAACTGCATCTTCCAGGCAGGTCCTGGTGGGTTTTCATTCCTTACAATGGAGAACGTGTTGTCACGAGAATGAGCCCCCCAAGATGGCCAGGAGGGCAGCACTGGGCAGAGAAGCAGCTGCACAAAGCACTGGGATATGACAGTCCCAGGATGATGTCACCTGGCATCCTTACGCTAAGAGGACAAGTGAAATTATTTCTGAGTCTCTAATTTCTGCAGGAAATACCAGTGCTGTGGAGTGTGCTGGGTCCCCTTTGCTGTTTGCTTTTCAAGAATGTTCAGATGAGCACCCGAGTGCACACAAAAGTGAATTCAAATCACCTGCCTGAATATTCATGAGGCTGTATATTCAACTGCATCAGATAGAAGCATCTATGCTGGAAGTGCTGGTGCAACCATCCAGTCAGAGAGAAAGCCACCACCAGCTAGCTTATCTGACCAGCCACAGCTCACTGACGTAGCTCAGAGTGGCAAGTGGTTTGGAGAACTGCTGGTGGCTGACAAACAGGAGTTAGAGGAGGTGATGAATTTGTGGAATAATTTTCACTAATGGACACATCCGAAGGATTTGCCACCTTTTTCCTTACATTCCAAGAGTAGAAAAGGCAGCTGTGTTTTTCACATCTATTATTCATATAAGCTTCACTCACTCAGCTTCATGCATTGAAATGGCTAAATCTTGCCCTGCACTTTGAAAAAGTTATTTGGCTTTCTGGGCACCAGTTTTCAGGAGTAACTTATGATTTCAGAAATGACTGCAGTTACACAGGGAACATGCAAAACTGCCCATTTTGTAGAGACATGGGTTGGCTTCTGACAAACATTGGCTCTGTCAAGGTATATCTGATTGAGCCCTGAGGCATGCAAGTCTCCAGTCACATTTGAAAATTTGGTTGGTTGTTTTTTTTTTTCATTACTGTTTGGCCATAGTCTCTGCCTGCCATCCTGATTTTACCTGGAATTACAGTAAGGTAACCGCGTAGTCCCATGTCCTGCACATGGTGCTTGTGGCCTGTAAAGGAGTCACCCAGCTGCTTGCACACTCATGCAAAAAATATCTCTTTGGTCACTGAAACCCTATTGAAACCCAGACTGGTTTTAGTCCCCAGCTGAGCTCATTTATAGCTAACTTACGTAGTTCCACTTCAAGTGGCAAACATCCACCCGCCCAGCTGAGCTTCAAACAACAAGGGCCATTTTGATCAGCATGCTGCACACAGGGTACTTGCTGCTGTCTAGGTCACAGCCACATGCCGCCAGCATCAAGAGCTGTCCTCAGTCATTTTCCTGAAGGCAGAAAACATTGCGTCACTACAGCATTACACCCATTGCAGTCTCCCGACACCAGACTTATCCCTGTAATTATACTGCAGGTGCCTATGCACTGAATCCGCAGTCTAGTTTCCAGTGATGTGGGGAATCACCAGAGAAACAAGATATCTCTTTGGAGCAGACATTAGGGGATCATTGCCCTCTCTAGAAGAACAGTGGACTCAGCTTTCCCTGGGCAGTTGGAAGCTCATCAGTCCCCAGTGGGGCAATCAGCAAGGAAGTGCTCTGGAAAAGCACAACATGCCACAACACTGGCACGGAAAGCCTCCACCAAAGAGACCCAAGCAAGACTGGTCAACAAGACACCCTCCAGAATTTCGCCCTTCAAAGCCAATCCTCAAAGGAAGTGCCTCACCCTTCTTCAAAGAGACCCACAGCTGCACCCTGGACAGCTGCATGCCATAGCGGCAAAGCTTCTCAGGAACCCTTGGGCAAATACATGCAGAAGAATTACAAACAGCTCCACCAGATGTGCCCACTTGGCAACGTCATCTGTCCCTGCAGTGCCCTGGCCAAGGGAGCAGATGACAAAGGGAGAGACTGAGATTTATCCAAGAGAGCCTAGCGGGCATGGCAGCATCCCTGCATAGCTCACTGTGGATCCAGGCTGGGAAGACAGAGTCAGGATACAAGGTCTCTTAAAGTAGTTATGTTTCCGTGAGCCTGCCAGGAGCTGTCAAACATCACAGACTGTCTCTGGGATAAGGTTTTTGGGTAGGTACCTTTTAGGAGTCTCAGGCTCCTACCTGGTAATGCAGTTCCATCTAAAAAGTTAAAATAGCTCGGGCAACTGCCTGGGAGGTCAAGTGGGCTGTTTCCTGCAATGGGATCTACGCTCCGGGGGAGGAAAGCTATGCTGGGTTTCCACCTGGAAGAAATCCTCAGCTGCTTCCCAGGAGATGATCAAATTTCATGCAGACACAAATCTACTTGGGGCTCCCTTTGGCAGCATTCTGGACAGCCCCTCAGAAACAGAGCTAAGTTTATGCCAACAAAAAACAACTCAGGCAGCTGGCTCATAAGCACCCTAGTCAGCTACCTGCAATCAGAGCTCCTGCAAACAGAGCCTGCCAGCAAAGGCAAAAAAAAATGGGCACTGACTCTTCATTGGAGTCTACATCTCTGCAGTGAGAAACCAGGCTGCGAACTGGTAGAAGTACTTTGCAGCCACAGAGGGTGAGCGCTTCATGCCTGAGAATGCAAGACAACTTGAGGAACTGCTTCTGAGGAGTTCCTGGTATACAAGCGGGATGTCAGCTTTCTCCCAGAAGAGGCAAACCAATTTGTGCTGCTACCCTGGAGGAGTCCCAGACAGCCCTCTGGTATGGGGCCTTCTTCCCACCAGAAGCAAACCACTTTTGGTTTCTGTCTGGGGGGAGTCCCAGCTGGCTAAATGCAATTGGAGCTTCCTCCTGAAGGAGGCATGGTATCTGGGGTCTCTACAGAGAAGGACTCCTGGGCTGCTACCTCGGATGGGTGGTACGTTCAGCAGAGGGTCACCAAACACAGCAGGTACCTGGGGGGAGTCCCGGGCAGATCCTGAAGGAGAGACCTCCCGCCCTGAAGAGGCAAACCAGCTTGGGCAAGTACCTGGTAGGTGTCTCAGGCAGCTCCCAGCAGCGGCAAATTCAGTCAGGTCCCGCCGTGGTGTGCGGCTGAGCCAACAGCGCAGAGCCCAGAAGGGCTTTCATTCCTCAGCATGTCCCACTGCAGACAGCCATAATGGCACCAGGTGTCACGCTGCTGCACGCAGCAGGAGACCGTGCCCTTTGGGACTGCGCTGGCTGGGAAGCGTCAGGGTTTTCCTACCTCCTTGCTGCCCCGTGGGAAGCAGAGAGGTCCCAGAGATGCCGGGCGGGGACTCATATCAGCCCCGCCTTGGTGCTGTGCAGGCTCCACATCTTAAAACATCTTAGATGCTTTATATTAGTTCAAAAGGTACAAGGAATAAATAGAAGGAACTCAGAGTCTGAAGCCATGCATAAAAACATGATTTAATTTTGGAAAGTCACTTTTTTTGAAAGTCACACAGATGGGAAAAAGATTTAGTGCTGCCACAAGGCTGTATAGGAAGCCCAGAAGTTAGAAAAGCACAGGAAGACTAAAAGCCTCCAGTAATGATAAATGTAAAAGCAAGTGTGAGGCCTTCATGATGCCTATATATACTCTCCTATCAGAAAGATTGGGAGTACAAAGTTCTCTGCCCCTCCACACCGCAGGCACCACATAGAAACCCCCAAAGCACTGAAGCTGGTGATTTCAGGGGTCTTAAAATACCCTGCTAATTCCTGGAAAAAATAAGCAGCAGGGTATAAATTTTCCAGAGATTCTTGTAATGTGAAGGAAATAACTGCATAGAGATGTAGAAAAAGCCACTGGAAGGACACTGCGATAGTGTTCGATCCTCACTAACACGGAAAGCGGGAGAGAACGTGGCTAAAAGTGTGATCAAGAAATGACAACAGTTAATGATCCTTAGAAGAGCAAGGAAGGAAGAAAGCAAACCAAAGAGACTGAGTTTTAAGGAAACAGACTTCAAGAACTTCAGAGAGCTGATCAGATAAAAGCAGATGAACAGAATAGGAAGTTCAGGAGAACTAATAGCTTCTTAAGTCAACTGATAGCAAGGGTGTAAGTTCAATTTATCCCTAGGAAGAAATGCCAGAGAAGAACCAGGAATGACCGGCTTGGCTAAATCAGTAGCAGCAAAACCAAGAAAAAGAGGTGAAAAGTATGTCATACTGCTGAGGATAATATCATAGAACAGATTACCAGAGACAAAAACAGAGAGATCAAGACCCAAATGAAATACTACTAGTAAGGGAGATAAGGAGTCAGGAGGAGACATACTGCAAGCACTTCAGAAATAAGAGTCAGACCTTGGAAAGCACCGGTTTACTCATCAAAAGGGAGAGAAAGCTCCTGTTAGCAAAAGGATTAATTGTGATCACTTACAGCAAAGTTCATTATCTAACATAGGCATTAGATTGTTCATAAATGCTTTCAAATCATCCTGGCCTAACGAAATTCACTCTGCTTCAGCCAGTTCTCAGAAGTCTGTAATCTCAATGCAGTTTTGTGGTTTTCTTTGAAAGTAAAATAGGGTCGTTTTCAGAAGGATGAAAAATGGGAGACACAGTATCTGTTTTTAAACAAGGAAGAAGGATGAATCAGAGAATTATAGACTTATCCAGTCCTAGAGAAATGCAGATCCAAATACAAAAGCATGCAATTTTTGAAAACCCAGAAGACGACAAGGAGATAACAACAGCCAACAGATTCATAAGGAACAAATTATGTCAAACTAATACAATTTCTGTCTATGACAGAGCAACAGGATCTACAGAGAAGGGGTAAAGATCATATATCTTGATTTTAGGAAGGCTTCTCTCACAGTATCATGTGACATTCTCATCAGAAAGTTGAGCAAACACAGGCTAGGTTTTCATCTCTGCTAAGAAGCTTAAAAGCTGCACTCAGGGAGCAGTTATCAACAGTTCACTATTAGTCTGAACAATTCAGATGGGATTTTGTGGGCACCTGCCCTGGGTCTGATAGTAGCGAATATTTTTACTACTAACTTAAATAATGGAATGAAACGTGTGATTATTATGTTTACACATCACATGAAAGGGGCTGGAAACATTTTGGTAGAAAGGATTAAAATTCAAAACGTTCTTGACAAATTGGGGAAACTGGACAAAAGGGGAAACCAGTATGCTTTTCAGGAAGGGCATATGCACACTTACGAAGTTAAGGAAAAAAACATTAATTCCTAAAAAAACAGGGGAATGAGTGGCTGGAGACAGATACAGAAGCAAAAGAACTGGAAGGCAAGGCCTAATGTTGTAACCTCATGACCAAGACAGGCACCCTATGGCATGCCTGAGCTCTACAGAAGGACAAATATAACATACAAGGCACATACAATACATGCTGTGGTCCACTTGCTTCGTATAAGACCTCAGCTGCAGGAGTAGAGTCTGTTCTAGGCACTGCTGCTAGGAGCATTGTTCCTACTGATGAGATCTCATCAATGCTCTAATAAGGCTTTCAGCTTTTTTTCCAGGTTTAGCATTTCCTGCTCTAAATCTGTAGCCCCACATTTCTGGTTGAGCGCCAGTCTTTTCAAGCTCTGCTCCTGGTTCTTATATTATTATTTCTAGAAACCTACAGAGCTTCACCTGCTCATCAGTCATTCACTCACTCTCCGGTGGCTTGTTATCACTTAATGTCCTGTAGCAGCCTTAGCATAACATTAGCTCTTTTAGAAGAAAAGAGAAGTACAAGAATATATAGAATATAACACTCCTACAAAAGGCATAAAAGAAAGGGCTCATGAACAGACTCAAAGGTCAAAGAGAAAATTTGGGGGCTTCATCTGAGTGGTGAAGGCTTCAGTGGAGACATCTAAATCTGAGCTGAAAAAACACGTCGTGTAGCTTGGGAACCAGTCACTTCATCCTGATGTCAGCACCTGTAAGTCATCTGGCGTTTGGTTAGCTTAATGATACTGAGAGTCCTACAAGAAGATGTATACTGTTATGGCAGCTCGCCCATGCTTCTGTCCTAGGACTCAGTACATATATATTTCTTAGTAGAGAAATATTTCTTAGTAGAGAAATATGTATGTCTCTTGTCTTTCTCAGAGACAAGAGAAAAGCATAACCAGTGTCCTTTAGATTCTTCTGGTAGGAAGGAGTATCTATTTCTTCTTTCCCCAAAATCTTGTCACAAAAAAATCTGTTGGTAGAGTCTTGCCTGAACTAGACGTGAAGAGGTGTGTAATCTAGTCTATATAGGAACACCTACCTCAAGCAACCAGACAAGTAAAGACACAGTTTAGACCAGCCAGATGATACTTACAACAGTGCAGCTGAGACCTCAGACCAACTGGAAACAGACCAACCAGCCAATATTTTTTTTGCATCAGAATTTGCAAATGTGTTGGAGTTAAAATATTTCCTGCAAATGATTCCAATTAGAGGAAACACCAGTGGGACCCCGACAGGTTTCAAATCCTCTCCTTGTTTCTCTTCTGCTTGTCAGTAGGCTGCTGGAATACCAAGTCATCCAAACTCCTTTTTTGCAGGCTGACGAGAGAATGGGTGCCTGGAAGTCACGGGAGAGCAGCTTCCCAGGCTCATCCAGGGTGCTGCAGTGGGCAGGAACACCAAGGATTTCTGGATCCACTGGTCCCTGGCAGCCTGCCACCCAGCCCACTGCAGAATGATTCTCACCATTATGTCCTGGGGAATATTCTAGTTTCTGTAAGGTTTTTAATTTGGGTACTTTTTTTTGTGTTCTGAAACACAGCAAAACCAGAATTTGAAACAGCTGCACAAAATGGAATCACTTTTCTCCACTTGCAGTTTCCCCAAAACAAAACAAACTCTTCCAGGATATTTTTGCTGGAGCGGCTGTATCCATGCTGGAGTTCTTCTCTCACCTGTGTTAGATGAAGTGTGCAGTTTTCCACACTGCAGCTGGCATTGCCGTGCCAACATATTTCCAAGTGCAGGGCAAAGGGTAACACAGAGACAGCAGGATCTCAGCTGCTCACTATGGGGTTTGCCAAAGTAACAACTAATAACCAGGGCCAGATGCTTTCTCTTGCACCAAAGGGCCTGGGAACCAGACGCCCAGATGATTCTGAGCTGAAGAAATGTTTCCTTCTGCACTAGTCTTTTTTGTCCCTAGGAGTCTCTGCTAGATGGGACCAGACCTCTCAGATGGTTCACATGACACCCACAGTGGTTCAGTGAATGCTCCTTTCCCCTTTTCATGTTGAAAACACCTTCTCCAGGGTTGCTGAAGGGGAAAGTAATTTGTTTTAAGAACCTGTGAGCTAAAAACAGGAATAAAATTACTTTTCTTTAGGGTGATTTGAAGATCCCAAGGCAGGGAAAGGAGCTGGCCTTCTGCTGCTGCCTCTTGAAATTGCTCAGCTGCGCTACTGGTGAGGAAAGGCTGGAGTCTCTGCTCCACTTTCTTCTTTGTGATCAGAGTATCTTTTAAGACTTACAACAAATGATGCTGCCAGGAAATCTTCTTCTGTTCAGCATCAGGACACTGCTGTTCCATACAGGAGAGCAGAGCTCCCCGTTATTGGTCTGGGGGAATAGCTGATTGTTCAGTTTGACAGCAAAATTGAAAAATCAAGTGGAAAAAAGTCTTTGCTTGGATCATACTGGAATATTATTTTTCTTGCTAAACCAAAAAATGTTGTTCCATTCAGCATGAAATATTTCATACGATCCCGAATGAAATGTTTTATTTTGTGCACTTGTCAGAAAAGCAAAGAAACTAAAAGGAGAGATTCACAAACATCCTATCAAGCCCAATCACTGCAGCCCTTACTGCTGGGAGATCCTGTTCTGCCTTTGAAATGTCTTACCTCCCAGGAGGACAAAGCCACAATTGCACTTGAAATCCAGTAATGTTTGTTACCCAGTTCTGCAGTACTGAGTGTAAATGATGAACATCTGTGTATTAAGAAAATGGCCCCATTCCTCACTGGTTTCCATTTTTAAATGCCCTCCGGACATCGTTCCAGCTATTGGGATAAGCTGGTACATTAGCAAAGAGCTTACAATTAAAGTGTATATGTATTTTAGAATTTTAATTTAAGCACATGAACATTAAAGAATTGATAAGGGAAGAGGGTATAATAATACTTTACTTTTTTTTCCGATTTCTTTGTCTAACCAGAGGCTTCCATAATAAGCAGAGAGGTATCATCTTACTTAGTGAACTTCTGAACCTCTGTAAATGCAAAATGCCTTAAACTATTAGGAAAGAAGATAATCTGACTTCCAGTATGAACTTTACTCTTAGCTGGGAATTCCAAGGGCAAGAAAGAGGTGAGAGAAGTGTCTTTTCTTAATCCTAACTGGCAAAGCAAAAAATTCATATTGAAACCAGTTGAACAAACCCATGGGCAAAGATTTTAAAGATAATTAGATAGCTAAAATATGCTAACATTGCCCCAGTTGCCCCAAAAGAAATAATCAATAAGGGACAATAACATCTAGGAATATGAAGGGAAAGATACTGTAATATAATCAAAAGAGAACTGAAAAAATGAGAAGCCTTTAGAAGTACCCCAACAAATGTCAGCGTACATCTCTGTACCTCCAAGAGGGAAAAACCTGAACTATTTCTCTGCACCAGAAGGTGTGAGATGTTATTCTCTGTACCATAGGAAATGAGTAACTATGGGCGTAACTACTATCTTCCGTTCCTAATTCACAATTTGAGAGTAATAAAGATGTCCTTAAAAAAAGAACAAAAATATCACAAAATAGCAGCAGCACAGTCTCAGTGGGATGAGACAGACCAGTGTAGAGGAGTCCTGGAATGTTAAACAAGAACCACTTATCTTTCCACAGGCAGATTGTCACGGATGGAGCGAGACTGCACTTCACTCGTAAGAGAGAAGCAACAATACACTTTGTTGCTATAAAGCGTGAGTTAACAAAGTTCAATGGTAAATTTGACAGTGATTTAACAAGATTCAATGGCAAGGTACACTTGATTATTTACTGCATAGAGGACAGGGTCAGACAAAACTGTCAGGGTGACCCTCCTGTTGAGTCATGACGTTCAGAAAGGACCCTCCTGCTTTCTAGACTCCTTCTCAGAGAGGAGTTTAGGTGCGGCTGGATCCAGTCCTAGTCCCAGACTTGGCCAACGGTTTATGTCCAAAGGATTATATATGTGCAATCAATCCTTTCTATCACTTAGCTAAGATTTCAAAGTTTAGCATGCTATTAGTCACTTACCGAGGATCTGTCGCGGCAAGGAATCTCTCACAGCCCGCTGCCGTGCAGGAGAGCTCGACGGGCTCTTGGGCTGCTCACGATCTATAGGGGTAAGAGGATTGACTCATAGTCATATTTACATACTGATAACTGTGGTTAGGTGGGCGTATTTCTCACAATAACCAAGGGCTATTGTGTTGTTATCTGACTCCCGAATCCACTTCGTTAATGGACGAAGCTATCACCATCAGCGTCCATTAACGACCGCCCCTGGTAGTTATCACTTAAGCAGGGTTGCAGGAGATAAAGGTCAGGTTGGGCGGGGGAACACGCCATCACACAGATGGATAGCACACTTGTGACCGCTGGTACGCTGCATGCATCAGGCAACAGCAGAGCATCACTTAGACATCATCCTTGAGGATTTTGTGTGTTTGCCTGACCCAGCATCACAAACAGCAGCGACAAACCCTCCTCTGATTTGATGATCTCACACAGTGGATGGCCATTGTCAGCCAGCAGTGCCAGGAATATAGCTCCAAGGGAGGAAGGGACAAGGTGGCCTCTACAAGTCCTGGTCGTAGACTTGGAGACTGATACAGGCTGGAAGGGTTCTCTGGAGGTCTCTGGTCCAACCTCCGCTGAAGACAGAATGGACTTTGATAAAGGTGCTTGTGGACTTGTCTAGTGACTCTTGACTAGGAAAAGATCTCCTGCAGGAAATCCTTTGTGGCTTCTGTCAGCTGCTGGTCTCTGTTCAGAAGAGCTAACAAGTTGGAGGAGCTGCTGTGAGCAGTCATCCAGCAGAAAATCTCAACAACAGAGTCTGCAAAGGTGGATAGCAGGGCATGGTTTATAGCAGAGAACAGGACTGCCCTGGAAGAAGCTTGGAGGACTCTGCCTTTCCCACCCCAAACCAGAGCAGCAGTTATTCAAGAAGAGGTTGCTGCTGGAGCCCAGGAGTGATGTCTCCCATATAAGCAACACATAAACACTGTTTAGGGTGGACAAGGAATTAATTTGCAAAGTGTTTTTTGGTGGAGTCTGCCCTGTGCAGAGATGACAAGGCAGTGCAAACAGCACGCTGAAAAAATGGATTTGTTATTGAAGAGTTCACAGAACCAAATTTCCCATTGGCCTGGGTAGAGACATAAATACAAGCCAGTTCAGTAATTCAGTAGGGACCCACTGCAGACATGGGCTGTTATATCAGCCATATTCCCTGTCTGCTAGCAGGTCAGTCCTTTGCTCTGAGCCCAGGTGAGAGTACAGATATAAGTAGGTCTGTGATACCTTGTAGTGAGGTTATCAAGGACCTTTTCCACCTGCTGGTGAAAATAATTCTCCATACTTAGCTGCTTTTTAGGGATAGTGTTTGGGCCCAGCAGCATAGAGAGAAAGCTTTTGCTTCACTGGGCTGCAGCAAAAAAATTAGTTGGTCACAGTATCGATGGAAGATGCTTCTCGTCTTGAAAAACTGCCCTGTGAGTGAGAATACATTGCAAGGGGATGAAAAAAATGCTCATCAGGAAGGCAAAGAGCTTTTTCTCTCTCTACCAGCCATGATGAAGCCTCAGAATGCGGCAAACAGCACAGGCTGCCTAGCAATTTCAGACTAATACACAACCCATAAGGATAAGCCAACATATGGACCTTACATTCTGCCATGGTTTAGCAGAGCTTAATTGGATCATCCATTTTTGCAATATTAACATATCAGGGCTGCTGCTAATCCCTCAGGAGGTCCTGTATGTTGCAGATTAAAGCACTTTTCACAATCTGCATGATACGGTTGGCTAAACAATATTAAGAAACTAAGTCTCCAAACACTTAACTGCTACTTTAATGCAATTTCACAAAGTCTGATGCTTTCTGTGGGTGCTGTTGAGATGCATGAACCCACAAGTAAATTCATCAAGATAATCTACCTAAAAGAATCTAAATGTTCCAGAAGATGCCTTACTTTAGTTTAAAATACTGCTTCTTTACTGCAGCTGCAAGTGCATTATTGAGATTTATTCTAACAGAAAGGAAAAAAAAATCTTTGAAGTATTGGTCCCTTTCTCAAAGAGTACATACACTGTTCACATCAGACTGCATTTCCAGGCTGCTTCTGGATTCTAACCAATGGCTACATTATTCCATTTCTTGGATCTACATCCTCAGCACAAGCAATTCTTTATTTAAAAACTGACGTATGGATCCAGATTGTCCCAAATTCAGTTATGTGGATATGAATCATGTGGATACAGATCCCTATCTGTTCACTGTCAGACAACAGCAAAAGGTCAGAGCAGACTCCAGTGTATGACAGACTGGAGAAGTCATCAGACAGTGTTAATAGACGAGGCTTGATGAAAGCCAGTTTGTACCATGTGAGCACTCAATCCATTTCTACAGTGCAGAAAATTACCACAAAATCTAGTCACTTCTTTAAGTTCATGAAAAATGCTGGTGATTATGAGTTGTTTAAATTGGTCCTAGATAACCAGTAAAAAGAGGAAAAAGCTTTAATAGAAAATGCAGATTTTGAACTGCTAGTTGCAGTGGTTTAAGCCCATAAACATTCTTCAGTGTAGGGAGGTGATGAATTTTTCTATGTGAAATTAAAAAAAAAAAAATCACAAAAGAAACTTCAAAATAAAAAATATTAATTACACAAGGAGGAGATCAATGAACTGGCCACTGAGGGGAATCCAATACTCTCAGAATTTAATTCTAATTACTATAGATTTGTGGCACTAACTAGTTACCTCTCCTCCATCTCAAAATGTATCTTTGCTACAGATAATTACAATATGATAATTGTAAAGATTCCTCCTATTATTAACTCATGTGGGACTCTGCAGGGAAAACAGTAGGACAGGAAGCTAATATCATGGACATACTGCTTTAAATGTGTAGGGAAATAAGCCAGAAAATAACGCAGTTTAATATCACAGATATCCAACAGCCTTGTGTTTGATTGCCTTCAGTATTTTAGACATGTATCTTATAAATCATCATATGAATGTTTCTCAAGTCAACATGGCACTAATAAATAAATGGATACAACACCCTTGGCTAATCATCGCATTGCCCTGAGCAAAGCAGAGAAGCAGGACTCCTACGGTAGGTCTTCTTCCTGGTGACAGTCACTAAAGAATGCTTCACAGTCACTAAAGAATGGTTCAGGAGAAGAATCCAGTGAGAGATGGATTAAAGATAGGGGTTTACCCCTGTTGATAATCAAAAAAAGGAAATCCTGCTAAGAAATAGTCAGAAATGAATGGAGAACAGTACAGAGAACAACCTCATGCTACTGTGTAAATCCATGGTGTATTCACTTCTTGAATATTGTCTGCAATCCTGATTTCCCCATCTCAGAAAAACTGTTATAAAACTGTCAGGAAAACACAGAAGAGGGCAACAAAGAGGATGACAGGTATGAAATGACATCTGTGTAAGAAAGAGGTAAATAGACCACATATCTCCAGCTTGGAAGAGAGGTGACAGTTGTTTGTCATTTTTTCCAAGAAGAATCCTGCAACTATCAGATGGCAGGCTCAAAACAAGCAGAAAGAAAGAATGTCTCCATACAGTGTGTAAATTGTCTGTGGAATTCACCACAGGTTGTTTTCAGTGTTGGAAAATAACATGTTCAAAAGGGTTTAGGCAGATTAACGGACGAAAAAGAAAGATCAGCTGGTCCATCCAGGCAAAAGGAGACCTGAGAACAGGCAGCAGGCACACAGCCTCAGATATGATGGAAAGGGAAAGATTTTTCCTGGGACCAGACAGTACTTCGTGGAGTTTGTTTGCATCCAGGAAACTTAAAAGGTTTCTGGAGTGAGAGCAAGTCTGAAAGAAAGAAAACAGAGGGGAGGAAGGAGATTTGTTAAAGGTAATTTCACTTCTGTTCTGTCGCACTCTGGAGTTCTCTGGTTTAAAAATGCTCATTGTTCTACTTTGAGGGGTTTTTTTATTTGCTCTCAAGTTTACAAGCCTTTTGGTGTTTGGGGCATGCTTGCTTGAAGAAGATAGCTCAGATCCACCTGAAAGCTCTGGTTGACCTGGGTTCCTATCACACACGCCAACTAAATTTTTCAACGTCAAGCTTCTTAACTGTCTTCCACTGAACATCCCCAAGGGATGACCCAACCAACAAATCAATCACATTTTAGAATAGTATCTTTGGAGCTTTTAAAATTACCTTCAGGAAAATCTGGCAGGCCTCTCACTATTCATGGATGTGTACTGTATAACCATTCCAAAGGCTCCTGCACAATGTAATTGTTTTTATTCAACATACAGGTTGCACCTGCACCTTCCTTCCTCCTTTGCATCCTTCCAGACTCCAACAGTAACTGAATTAGCTGACACCCACAGAGGATCCAAAAGTATCACAAGAGTAGCTTCGTGGGGCTGGGAAGACATACAAAAAGATGCATGTTGAGAGCACGGTGAATCACTGGATTTTTTTCCTGTAAGCATTGAAATTCGGTTAGCAGATCACAGTCTGACCCCCACCCTTAGCCAATACCTCTTCCAGTCCATACTGCACTGCAGCCTTTTTGTATGATTATTCAAGGGCAAGAAGAATGATCATGCAGGCAAATACTTTCTTTTAGAAGGGGAGAGCTGAGCTGGGCTGTATTATCAGCTGGAAACATTATCAGACCTGAAGAAAAGCTCTAGGACCCAGAAAATATGACAGTGTCTTCAATTTGGAAAGATGTTTTGCTGCAGCCCCACAGAAGCTGCCTCAAAAATGGAGGACGTTCCCATTCTGTCTGAGAGCTGACAGCGTCCGTCCCCTTGGACATATCGTTCCTCCCAGCCTGGTTTGGTGGAGGAGCCTGCCTTGCAGCTCTCCTTCCCTATGCCGCCTCCTGCCACCCCAGCCCTCCTTCCTGGCCCACCTGCCTGGACTCACTGCAGCACTTCCTCACCCAGACCTTGCCGGTAGAGGGAAACCACCCAAGGTGGTGGATCCTGCACACAAAGAGGCGGAGGATCTGTCAGGGTGAGGCCTTTGGACAAGGCAGCCGTTGCTCATGTGCTTAGATGCAGGACTTGGACGTATGAACCTCCCTGCTGGGCAGCAACCTCAGGGCAGGACAGGGCAGAGGGCCCCAGAACACAGCCTCAATCCCAATGTGGTTGCCACCACTCAGCCTTTGATTTAAGCCACGTGAGCCCCACTTCCCTGTTTTTCATTCTCCCTGTCACTCTTCTGACATGAACGGCCTGTCGCATCCAGGGAAATGTGCTATGTTGAAAAAAGCAAGGCTGGCCATGACAACAAAGGCCCTCCTCTGGCCATATCTAAGCACTGGGGAAAGAAACCTCGGGGGAATCAGGTGTGTCAGAAGAGCCAGAGTCAGGCCCTTAGCTGCAATTCATCCTCACTGCTCTGTGCTGTACGTGCAAAACCTGCTTCCCTTTACTAGACTGGCTCACGGTAGCCCAGAGCTTTGCCTCTGCGCAGGGGGGCAGACAGCTCCCATGGCACCTCTGGGGTCCCTTCCCCACAGCAATGACGGATCGTGTTCAGAACAAGTGCCATTTCTCCTGAAAGGCCTTCATCTGTCAGGGACATCGATCTCCTGCAGCCTTTTGATTTACTTGTTTAATCTAATTGAGCTGTTGGAGACAGGACCTCAGCGAGGCTATCAGTGTCCACACCAGCATTTCCCCTCCAGGCATGTGACTTCCCAGCAGCTGGTGGGCTGTGCACTGCTGAGACAGCATCGCTGACATTAAGTAATAAGAAGCTGCATTATTAATCTGACCTGCCAGGCAGGGAGACAGAGGTTTCCAATACAGCGAGTTGGAACCTCCTTGAAAACTCACTGTAACTTGTGGGGCTAAAGAAGCCTGCTTTTCGTTTTTACAAAATAACCCCAACCAAGCCTTCATTTACCAGGCCCCTGGGAAACACTGCTAGCAAGAAACAGCAGAACTGGAAACCAGTGAAAGAAGCGATTTAGTCAGATATCACCACTGGGCTGTGGTTTAAGTTATTTCAGAAACTGAAGCAAATGAGCCCAGTTAGTACTGGCAAATCAGAGTAGAAGTGTCCACAGTCCTTGAAGGAGGTTCCTGGTGTAGTATTCTGTGTAAGGTCAGGTAAGATAAGGACATGACGCTGGTGAGGGGTCTGGAGAACAAGTCTTATGAGGAGCGGCTGAGGGAACTGGGGTTGTTTAGCCTGGAGAAAAGGAGGCTGAGGGGAGACCTCATCGCTCTCTACAACTACCTGAAAGGAGGTTGTAG